>NC_053026.1:342500864-342851508 GCF_003073215.2 Triticum urartu
CGTTCCGAGCAAAGCTTTCCTGCCATCTTCAGTTCCCCTTTCTTCTTCCTCTTTGCGCGCGGGACGATGGCACTACCGTCAGGGTCGTAGATGGGCTCGACCGTCACCCTTGACGACATCGCCTACCTCCGCGACACCAGGCGTCTGCCGAGGGCGGAGGAGGTCGAGGCTCGCCTCCCGCAAGGCGAGCGAGAGCCGCGGCCCAGAGGCTCGGAGCGGGTGGTCTTCCTGCCGCACTTCAAGCACGGGTTCGGGCTGCCCGCGAGCGGCTTCTTCCACGAGTTTCTGGAGTTCTTCGGGCTCCAGCCTCATCACCTCGGCGCCGGCTCGATCGTGCAGCTGTCCGGCTTCGTCACCCTCTGCGAGGGGTACCTGGGGGTCGAGCCTTCGATCCACCTCTGGGTGCGCTACTTCTCTCTGAAGTAGCAGGGGCCGAAGGCCGGCGAGATGTCTGAGTGCGGGGCAGCCGTCATCAGCAAGCGGTCGGGCGCCGACTGCCCGAAGATTCCGCTGGAGGATTCTGCCAAGAAATGGCAGAATTCCTTCTTCTACGTCTGCAGCGTCGGCGAGGACCGCATCAACCTTCCGCCGTTCATCAACTCGCCGCCGTGGGGGAAGCTGAACTGGGGGTACTACCCCAAGCACCCATTGTAGGAGGTGCTCAACCTGTGCGAGCGGGTGGCGGTGATGAAGGAGCAGGAGGGGCTCACCGGCACCGACCTCATCACCGTCTTCATCGTCCGGCGGGTGCTGCCGCTGCAGCGGCGCAGCCACCTCATCGGCCAGATGGCCGGCCTCCAAGATCCCAACTGCATGGCGAGTACGCAGTTCATGGCCGACCAGATCGCGCGCCAGGTTAATGATATCTCCAAGGCCAACTTGGGGGTCTACTGGGCGTTCGGGAAGGCCCCGTACAGCCGTGCGAACCCGGGAACGTTGGTGAGTCCCTGGTCTCCATACTTCGCTGCCGCTTATCTTCTCGCTCGTCCTAACGCGACGCCAGAGGTAATTCTGAATGCCATCCGGCACCCTTATGATCGGGCGCGGGCGCAGGTGGTGCGGGACGCCTGGGAGGAGCCCGAGGCCAAAGATGGAGGGGAGGCGGCAGCCGCCGATACAGGCGTAGGGCACCGAGTAGGTGAGCCTTGTTTATATTCCTTGAGTTGCCGGTCATGGGACGGCTTCAGAAATGTTGATGCGAGCTGTTAACGCAGCAGCACCGTGTGGAGGAGGCGGTGGTGCGGCCGGAGCCGGGTCGTCTCGGGGGGCGGGGACGACGCGGCGCCCGCACAGGAAGGATATCGCCCCGCCGCGGGCCCCGGCCATGAAGCGCGCGGCGGACCCGGCCGGAGGCGCGAAGCCGCCCGCCAAGAGGAGGCGCGGTGCTTCGCGAGAAAGGGCAGCGAGGCCCGAAGTTCCGGTGGTGCCGGGGTAAGTGATTTCTTGTGCTCGAGCCAAGTTGCAGAGCGGCCCTGCTCGACTCAGCATAATCATTTTTGTCTTGTGCTTCAGGTCGCCGATTTCGCTGGCGCTGGCGGCGACGGATGCCGCGTCCGTCGAGGGCGCCGCGTTCCGGAGGAGCCGATCCGGCACCACCGACCGGGACGAGGACGTAGACGGGTACGAGGCGCCGGAGGATCCGAACCTCGGCCTAGACCCGGCCGACGCCGAGGGCCTGGCCTGGCGGGATAGGAACCGGGTCGAGGCGGAGCTGGCGGTGGCGTCGACCCAGGCCTCGGTCAGAGCCGCGATGGCGTGGGCGCAAGCCGGCGAGGGGTCGGCGTGGCCGGAGATGCCGGCGGGGACGATGGCGGCGACGACGGTCTTCGTGTCGGCGTCGGCAAGGGAGCACAGCCAAGGCAGCTTCACGCGGTGGGCCCGGTGGTTGGAGGCGGGTCTGGACCGTCTTCACGAGTGGCGGGTCTCTGCTGCTCGCGCTGGCGCCGACATGGTGCTTCGGTTCGCGTTGTCGTGGCATCCGGACTTGGCGTTGGATGCATTGATGGGCCAGCGAGCCGGCTCGGAGAGCCAGCTGCAGGCGGAGGCCAGCCGGATTGCCGCCCGGGCCGGCTATATCGCCGGGTTCGCCTTCCATGATGAGTTCCAGCAGGAGCGGGCGGAGGATGGCAGCGTTGTGCCCACTGAGCATTACGGCCTTCTTCTGGACGACCCAGAGGGTAGCTCCAAGGAGACGGGCGTCTACGCGGACGCCGAGGAGGAGGATACCGGCACCTCTGCGGACCCGGCGGCTGCGCGCTCTGGCGGAGGCGATGCTTGGTTTCTTATTGTAGAAAATTTGTGTTTACAGCTAACTGTAAAATGGGCGGAGTAGCTCTGCATTCCATGGCCGGGTTGTTTCTTCGCCGGTTGTGTCTCTCTTGCGCTTGTTCGACTTGCGGGCGTCGATGAGGTAGTAGGCGTTGCGATCACATAGGGCCTTGCTGATGATGAAGGGGCCCTCCCATGGGGAGGACAGCTTGTTCTGGCCCGTCTGCTGCTGGATGAGTCAGAGGACAAGGTCTCCCTCTCGGAAGGCGAGGGGCTTGATCTTCTTGTTGTGGTAGTGCCTCAGACCTTGCTGGTAGATGGCTGAGCGAGTGAGCGCTAGGAGAAGCGCTTCTTCGAGCAAGTCGACGCCGTCTTCGCGTGCTTCTTTTGCTTCAGCTTCTGTGTACATCGTGACGCGTGGTGAGTCGAACTCGACGTCGGTCGGGATGACGGCTTCTGCTCCGTAGACGAGGAAGAACAAGGTGAACCCGGTCGACCGGTTAGGCGTGGTGCGGAGACTCCAGAGAACAGTCGGCAACTCGTCGTGTCAGCTGCCGGGGGAACGGACGAGCGGCTCGACGAGCCGCGGCTTGATGCCGGATAGGATGAGGCCTTTCGCCTGCTCGACCTGGGCGTTGGATTGCGGATGAGCAACGGAGGCCAGGTCGAGGCGGATGCCGGAGATGGAGCAGTACTGCGCGAGCGCGCCCTTGGCGAAGTTGGTGTCGTTGTTCGTGATGATGTTGTTCGGCATGTCATAGCGTACCACGATATCTTTGATAAATCGAACGGTCGTTGGACCGTTCAGCTTCTTGATCGGCCTTGCCTCGATCCACTTGGTGAATTTGTCCACCGCCACCAGCAAGTGCATCATGCCGCTTCGAGCGGTCTTGAAGGGTCCCACCATGTAGGGTCCCCGGACCGCGAAGGGCCAGGCGATCGGGATGGTCCGGAGTGCCTACGCCGGCTGGTGGCTGCGCTTGCTGAAGCGTTGGCATCCCTCGCACTTGAGGATGAGCGACTCGGCATCTTCGAGGGTCGTGGGCCAGTAGAAACCATGGCGGAAAGCCTTGGCCACCAGGGACTGCGAGGCGGCGTGGTGCCCGCACTCGCCCTGGTGTATGTCGAGGAGGATCTCAATGCCCTTGTCCTGCTCGACGCAGCGCTGGAACACGCCGGTGGAGCTGCGCTTGACGAGCTCGTTGTTGATGATGTTGTAGGCGGACGCTCGGCGCTGTACTTGCCGAGCTTCGGTCTCGTCTATTGGGAGGACCCCGTTCTCCACGAACTCCGAAATGGGCAGGGCCCAGGATGGTGCCGCGACCTCGGTGAGGACGGCCATCACAACGGGTTCCTGGGTGGCAGCCCCCGAGCCGGGTTCAGCGGCCCAAGGTCGGGTTGGGGTGTGGTCGGGATGGCTGGAGCAGTCCCCGGGCCGGGTTGAGGCGCGGCCAGGTTGGTTGGACCAGTCCCCGGGCCGGGTTGAGGCGCGGCCGGGTCGGCTAGAGTAGTCCCTGGGCCGGGTTGAGGCGCGGCCGGGTTGTCCGGGACATGGATGGACTCAGAGTCCGGAGACGGCTTGACGGGTGGCTTGTGCATGTGCTCGAGGGAGACGCCGAACGGAATGGACTGCCTGGACGAGGTGATCTTGGCAAGCGTGTCGGCCGCCTCATTCTCCGCGTGCGGGACGTGGAGGAACTCGCAGCCCTCGAAAAATCCAGACAGCTTCTGGATGAGGAAGCGATAGCTTGCCATGTTGGAGTTGTGGGCGTCCCACTCTCCGGAGCACTGCTGGACGACCAGGTCCGAGTCGCCAAAGCATAGGATTCGCCGGATGCCGAGTTCCTTGGCAAGCCGGAGGTCGTGCACAAGGGCTTCGTACTCGGCGATGTTGTTGAAGGCGGCGAAGTGGATCTGTAGTGCATACTTGAGCCGATCGCCCTTGGGAGAGGATAGCACGATGCCGGCCCCCAGGCCGAGTCGCATCTTCGAGCCGTCGAAGTGCATGCACCAATGCGTTGAGTCCGGCGGTCGCGGTAGGTACTGGGTCTCGGTCCAGTCGACGAGGAAGTTGGCCAAAGCCTGGGACTAGATCCTGGTGCGGGGCTCGTAGAGGATGGTGTGGCCGGCTAGCTCGAGCGCCCACTTGGCGACCCGGCCGGAGGCATCCCGGCACCCGATGATCTCACCAAGAGGGGCCGTGCTGACCACAGTGACGACATGCTCTTGGAAGTATTGCTTCAGCTTCTTGGCGGTGAAGTATACACCATAACACATCTTCTGGTAGTGCGGGTAGTTCTGTTTCGACGCGGAGAGCACCTCGCACAAGTAATAGACGGGACGCTGGACGGCTTGAACCTTGCCCTTCTCTGGTCGCTCAACCACCATCACCGTGCTGACCGACCGCAAGGTCGCGGCGATATAGAGAAACAGCGGCTCCTTCTCGGCCGGGGCGGCCAGGACAGGTGCGGTGGAGAGCATGCTCTTGAGATCCCAGAAGGCTTCATCCGCCCGGTCGTTCCACTCGAACAGCGTCGTCTTCCTCATCAGTTGATACAAGGGCAAGGCCCTCTCGCCCAGCCAGCTGAGAAACTGGCTGACCGAGGCCAAGCAGCCGGTGAACTTCTGGACATCGCGCAGCCGAGCCGGCTTGCGCATGCACTCGATGGCCTTGATCTTCTCCGAGTTCGCCTCAATGCCACGCTCCGAGACGAGGAAACCGAGTAGCTTTCCGGCCGGGACGCCGGAAACGCATTTCTCTGGGTTGAGCTTGACCTTGTATTCGCGCAGGTTGGCGAAGGTTTCCTTCAAATCGTCGAGGAGCGTGAGGTGCTGCTTGGTCTTCACCACGATGTCGTCCACGTAGACGTGGATGTTGCGGCCGAGTTGTGGCAGCAGGCATTTCTGCATGCAGCGCTGGAAGGTGGCGCTGACGTTCTTCAAACCGAACGACATGGTGATGAAGACGTTCTTCAAACCGAACGACATGGTAATGATGACGTTCTTCGAACCGAACGACATGGCTCGGATACCACTGTTGGGGAACGTAGTAATTTCAAAAAAATTCTACACACACGCAAGATCATGGTGATGCATAGCAACGAGAGGGGAGAGTGTTGTCTACGTACCCTCGTAGACCGGAAGCGGAAGCGTTAGCACAACGCGGTTGATGTAGTCGTACGTCTTCACGGCCCGACCAATCAAGCACCGAAACTACGGCACCTCCGAGTTCTAGCACACGTTCAGCTCGATGACGATCCCCGGACTCCAATCCAGCAAAGTGTTGGGGAAGAGTTCCGTCAGCACGATGGCGTGGTGACGATCTTGATGTTCTACCGTCGCAGGGCTTCGCCTAAGCACCACTACAATATTATCGAGGATTATGGTGGAGGGGGGCACCACACACGGCTAAGAGAACGATCACGAAGATCAACTTGTGTGTCTAGAGGTGCCCCCCTGCCCCTGTATATAAAGGAGCAAGGGGGGAGGCCGGCCGGCCGGCCCTTGAGGCGCGCCAAGGAGGGGGGAGTCCTCCTCCTAGTAGGAGTAGGACTCCCCTTTCCTAGTCCAACTAGGAAGAGGGAAGGGGGAAGGAAAGAGAGGGAGAGGGAGAGGGAAAGAGGGGCCGCGCCCCCCTCCCCTAATCCAATTCGGACTCCCCATGGGAGGGGGCGCGCCACCTCCTGGGCTGCTGCCCTCTCTCTCCCCTCAGGCCCACTAAGGCCCAATACTACCCCGGGGGGTTCCGGTAACCCTTCCGGCACTCCGGTTTTCTCCGAAATCACCCGAAACACTTCCGATGTCCGAATATAGCCGTCCAATATATCGATCTTTATGTCTCGACCATTTTGAGACTCCTCGTCATGTCCGTGATCATATCCGGGACTCCGAACAACCTTCGGTACATCAAAATATATAAACTCATAATGAAACTGTCATCGTAACGTTAAGTGTGCGGACCCTACGGGTTCGAGAACAATGTAGACATGACCGAGACACGTCTCCGGTCAATAACCAATAGCGGAACCTGGATGCTCATATTGTCTCCCACATATTCTATGAAGATCTTTTATCGGTCAGACCGCATAACAACATACGTTGTTCCCTTTGTCATTGGTATGTTACTTGCCCGAGATTTGATCATCGGTATCTCAATACCTAGTTCAATATCGTTACCGGCAAGTCCCTTTACTCGTTCCGTAATACATCATCCCGCAACTAACTTATTAGGTGCAATGCTTGCAAGGCTTATGTGATGTGCATTACCGAGAGGGCCCAGAGATACCTCTCCGACAATCGGAGTGACAAATCCTAATATCGAAATACGCCAACCCAACAAGTACCTTCGGAGACACCTGTAGAGCACCTTTATAATCACCCAGTTACGTTGTGACGTTTGGTAGCACACAAAGTGTTCCTCCGATAAACGGGAGTTGCATAATCTCATAGTCATAGGAACATGTATAAGTCATGAAGAAAGCAATAGCAACAAACTAAACGATCAAGTGCTAAGCTAATGAAATGGGTCAAGTCAATCACATCATTCTCCTAATGATGTGATCCCGTTAATCAAATGACAACTCATGTCTATGGTTAGGAAACTTAACCATCTTCGATCAACGAGCTAGTCAAGTAGAGGCATACTAGTGACACTATGTTTGTCTATGTATTCACACATATATTATGTTTCCGGTTAATACAATTCTAGCATGAATAATAAACATTTATCGTGATATAAGGAAATAAATAATAGCTTTATTATTGCCTCTAGGGCATATTTCCTTCAGTCTCCCACTTGCACTAGAGTCAATAATCTAGATTACATAGTAATGATTCTAACACCCATGGAGCCTTGGTGTTGATCATGTTTTGCTCGTGGAAGAGGCTTAGTCAGCGGGTCTGCAACATTCAGATCCGTATGTATCTTGCAAATTTCTATGTCTCCCACTTGGACTAAATCTCGAATGGAATTGAAGCGTCTGTTGATGTGCTTGGTTCTCTTGTGAAATCTGGTTTCCTTTGCCAAGGCAATTGCACCAGTATTGTCACAAAAGATTTTCATTGGACCCGATGCACTAGGTATGACACCTAGATCGGATATGAACTCCTTCATCCAGACTCCTTCATTTGCTTCTTCTGAAGCAGCTATGTACTCTGCTTCACATGTAGATCCTGCCACGATGCTTTGTTTTGAACTGCACCAACTGACAGCTCCTTCGTTTAGTAAAAATACGTATCCGGTTTGCGATTTAGAATCGTCCGGATCAGTGTCAAAGCTTGCATCAACGTAACCATCTACGATGAGCTCTTTGTCACCTCCATATACGAGAAACATATTCTTAGTCCTTCTCAGGTATTTCAGGATGTTCTTGACCGCTGTCCAGTGATCCACTCCTGGATTACTTTGGTACCTCCCTGCTAGACTTATAGCAAGGCACACATCAGGTCTGGTACACAGCATTGCATACATGATAGAGCCTATGGCTGAAGCATAGGGAACATCTTTCATTTTCTCTCTATCTTCTGCGGTGGTCGGACATTGAGTCTTACTCAACTTCACACCTTGTAACACAGGCAAGAACCCTTTCTTTGCTTGATCCATTTTGAACTTCTTCAAAACCTTGTCAAGGTATGTGCTTTGTGAAAGTCCAATTAAGCGTCTTGATCTATCTCTATAGATCTTAATGCCCAATATGTAAGCAGCTTCACCAAGGTCTTTCATTGAAAAACTCTTATTCAAGTATCCCTTTATGCTATCCAGAAATTCTATATTATTTCCAATCAATAATATGTCATCCACATATAATATCAGAAATGCTACAGAGCTCCCACTCACTTTCTTGTAAATACAGGCTTCTCCAAAAGTCTGTACAAAACCAAATGCTTTGATCACACTATCAAAGCGTTTATTCCAACTCCAAGAGGCTTGCACCAGTCCATAAATGGATCGTTGGAGCTTGCAAACTTTGTTAGCTCCCTTTGGATCGACAAAACCTTCTAGTTGCATCATATACACCTCTTCTTCCAGAAATCCATTCAGGAATGCAGTTTTGACATCCATTTGCCAAATTTCATAATCATAAAATGCGGCAATTGCTAACATGATTCAGACAGACTTAAGCATCGCTACGGGTGAGAAGGTCTCATCGTAGTCAATCCCTTGAACTTGTCGAAAACCTTTTGCAACAAGTCGAGCTTTATAGACAGTAACATTACCGTCAGCATCAGTCTTCTTCTTGAAGATCCATTTATTCTCAATTGCTTGCCGATCAACGGGCAAGTCAACCAAAGTCCACACTTTGCTCTCATACATGGATCCCATCTCAGATTTCATGGCTTCTAGCCATTTTGCGGAATCTGGGCTCACCATCGCTTCTTCATAGTTCGTAGGTTCATCATGATCTAGTAGCATGACTTCCAGAACAGGATTACCGTACCATTCTGGTGCGGATCTTACTCTGGTTGATCTACGAGGTTCGGTAGTAACTTGATCTAAAGTTTCATGATCAGTATCATTAGCTTCCTCACTAATTGGTGTAGGTGTCACAGAAACCGGTTTCTGCGATGTACTACTTTCCAATAAGGGAGTAGGTACAGTTACCTCATCAAGTTCTACTTTTCTCCCACTCACTTCTTTCGAGAGAAACTCCTTCTCTAGAAAAACTCCGAATTTAGCAACAAAAGTCTTGCCTTCGGATCAGTGATAGAAGGTGTACCCAACAGTCTCCTTTGGGTATCCTATGAAGACACATTTCTCCGATTTGGGTTCGAGCTTATCAGGTTGAAGCTTTTTCACATAAGCATCGCAGCCCGAAACTTTCAGAAACGACAACTTTGGTTTCTTGCCAAACCACAGTTCATAAGGCGTCATCTCAACGGATTTCGATGGTGTCCTATTTAACGTGAATGCAGCCGTCTCTAAAGCATAACCCCAAAATGATAACGGTAAATCAGTAAGAGACATCATAGATCGCACCATATCTAATAAAGTACGATTACGACGTTCGGACACACCATTACGTTGTGGTGTTCCGGGTGGCGTGAGTTGCGAAACTATTCCGCATTGTTTCAAATGTAGACCAAACTCGTAACTCAAATATTCTCCTCCATGATCAGATCGTGGAAACTTTATTTTCTTGTTACGATGATTTTCAACTTCACTCTAAAATTCTTTGAACTTTTCAAATGTTTCAGACTTATGTTTAATTAAGTAGATATACCCATATCTGCTTAAATCTCTGTGAAGGTGAGAAAATAATGATATCCACCACGAGCGTCAACATTCATTGGACCACATACATCTGTATGTATGATTTCCAACAAATCCGTTGCTCTCTCCATAGTACCGGAGAACGGCGTTTTAGTCATATTACCCATGAGGCACGGTTCGCAAGTACCAAGTGATTCATAATCAAGTGGTTCCAAAAGTCCATCAATATGGAGTTTCTTCATGCGCTTTACACCGATATGACCTAAACGGCAGTGCCACAAATAAGTTACACTATCATTATCAACTCTGCATCTTTTGATTTCAACATTATGAATATGTGTATCACTACTATCGAGATTCATCAAAAATAGACCACTCTTCAAGGGTGCATGACCATAAAAGATATTACTCATATAAATAGAACAACCGTTATTCTCTGATTTAAATGAATAACCGTCTCGCATCAAACAAGATCCAGATATAATGTTCATGCTCAACGCTGGCACCAAATAACAATTATTTAGGTCTAATACTAATCCCGAAGGTAGATGTAGAGGTAGCGTGCCGACCGCGATCACATCGACTTTGGAACCGTTTCCCACGTGCATCATCACCTCGTCCTTTGCCAGTGTTCGCTTAATCCGTAGTCCCTGTTTCGAGTTGCAAATATTAGCAACTGAACCAGTATCAAATACCCAGGTGCTACTACGAGCTCTAGTAAGGTACACATCAATAACATGTATATCACATATACCTTTGTTCACCTTGCCATCCTTCTTATCCGCCAAATACTTGGGGCAGTTCCGCTTCCAGTGACCAGTCTGCTTGCAGTAGAAGCACTCAGTTTCAGGCTTAGGTCCAGACTTGGGTTTCTTCTCCTGAGCAGCAACTTGTTTGCTGTTCTTCTTGAAGTTCCCTTTCTTCTTCCCTTTGCCCTTTTTCTTGAAACTAGTGGTCTTATTGACCATCAACACTTGATGCTCCTTCTTGATTTCTACCTCCGCGGCTTTTAGCATTGCGAAGAGCTCAGGAATAGTCTTATTCATCCCTTGCATATTATAGTTCATCACGAAGCTTTTGTAGCTTGGTGGCAGTGATTGAAGAACTCTGTCAATGACACTATCAACAGGAAGATTAACCCCCAGTTGAGTCAAGTGATTATGATACCCAGACATTTTGAGTATATGTTCACTGACAGAACTATTCTCCTCCATCTTGCAGCTATAGAACTTATTGGAGACTTCATATCTCTCAATCCGGGCATTTGCTTGAAATATTAACTTCAACTCCTGGAACATCTCATACCATGACGTTCAAAACGTCGTTGAAGACCCAGTTCTAAGCCGTAAAGCATGGCACACTGAACTATCGAGTAGTCATCAGCTTTGCTCTGTCAGACGTTCATAACATCTGGTGTTGCTCCTGCAGAAGGCTTGGCACTTAGCGGTGCTTCCAGGACGTAATTCTTCTGTGCAGCAATGAGGATAATCCTCAAGTTACGGACCCAATCCGTGTAATTGCTACCATCATCTTTCAACTTTGCTTTCTCAAGGAACGCATTAAAATTCAACGGAACAACAGCACGAGCCATCTATCTACAATCAAACATAGACAAGCAAGATACTATCAGGTACTAAGTTCATGATAAATTTAAGTTCAATTAATCATATTACTTAAGAACTCCCACTTAGAAAGATATCCCTCTAATCCTCTAAGTGATCACGTGATCCAAATCAACTAAACCATGTCTAATCATCACGTGAGATGGAGTAGTATCAATAGTGAACATCAATATGTTGATCATATCTACTATATGATTCACGCTCGACCTTTCGGTCTCCGTGTTCCGAGGCCATATCTGTTATATGCTAGGCTCATCAAGTTAAACCTGAGTATTCCGCGTGTGCAACTGTTTTGCACTTGTTGTATTTGAACGTAGAGCCTATCACACCCGATCATCACGTGGTGTCTGAGCACGAAGAACTTTCACAACGGTGCATACTCAGGGAGAACTCTTATACTTTGATAATTTAGTGAGGGATCATCTTATAATGCTACCGTCAATCAAAGCAAGATAAGATGCATAAAAGATAAACATCACATGCAATCAATATAAGTGATATGATATGGCCATCATCATCTTGTGCTTGTGATCTCCATCTTCGAAGCACCGTCATGATCACCATCATCACCGGCGCAACACCTTGATCACCATCGTAGCATCGTTGTCATCTCGCAAATCTTATGCTTCCACGACTATCGCTACCGCTTAGTGATAAAGTAAAGCATTACAGCGCAATTGCATTGCATACAATAAAGCGACAACCATATGGCTCCTGCCAGTTGCCGATAACTCGGTTACAAAACATGATCATCTCATACAATAAAATTTAGCATCATGTCTTGACCATATCACATCACAACATGCCCTGCAAAAACAAGTTAGACGTCCTCTACTTTGTTGTTGCAAGTTTTACGTGGCTACTACGGGCTTAGCAAGAACCGTTCTTACCTACGCATCAAAACCACAACGATAGTTTGTCAAGTTGGTGTTGTTTTAACCTTCGCAAGGACCGGGCGTAGCCACACTCGGTTCAACTAAAGTTGGAGAAACTGACACCCGCCAGCCACCTGTGTGAAAAGCACGTCGGTAGAACCAGTCTCGCGTAAGCGTACGCGTAATGTCGGTCCGAGCCGCATCATCCAACAATACCGCCGAACCAAAGTATGACATGCTGGTAAGCAGTATGACTTATATCACCCACAACTCACTTGTGTTCTACTCGTGCACAACATCAACGCATAAAACCTAGGCTCGGATACCACTGTTGGGGAACGTAGTAATTTCAAAAATTTCCTACGCACACGCAAGATCATGGTGATGCATAGCAACAAGAGGGGAGAGTGTTGTCTACGTACCCTCGTAGACCGGAAGCGGAAGCGTTAGCACAATGCGATTGATGTAGTCGTACGTCTTCACGGCCCGACCGATCAAGCACCGAAACTACGGCACCTCTGAGTTCTAGCACACATTCAGCTCGATGACGATCCCCGGACTCCGATCCAGCAAAGTGTCGGGGAAGAGTTCCTCAGCACGACGGCGTGGTGATGATCTTGATGTTCTACCGTCGCAGGGATTTGCCTAAGCACCGCTACAATATTATCGATGATTATGGTGGAGGGGGGCACCGCACACGGCTAAGAGAACGATCATGAAGATCAACTTGTGTGTCTAGAGGTGCCCCCTGCCCCTGTATATAAAGGAGCAAGGGGGGAGGCCGGCCGGCCCTTGAGGTGCGCCAAGGAGGGGGGAGTCCTCCTCCTAGTAGGAGTAGGACTCCCCTTTCCTAGTCCAACTAGGAAGAGGGAAGGGGGAAGGAAAGAGAGGGAGAGCGAGAGGGAAAGAGGGGCCGCGCCCCCCTCCCCTAGTCCAATTCGGACTCCCCATGGGAGGGGGCGCGCCACCTCCTGGGCTGCTGCCCTCTCTCTCACCTCAGGCCCACTAAGGCCCAATACTTCCCCGGGGGGTTCCGGTAACCCTTCCGGCACTCCGGTTTTCTCCGAAATCACCCGAAACACTTCCGGTGTCCGAATATAGCCGTCCAATATATCGATCTTTATGTCTCGACCATTTCGAGACTCCTCGTCATGTCCGTGATCATATCTGGGACTCCGAACAACCTTCGGTACATCAAAATATATAAACTCATAATGAAACTGTCATTGTAACGTTAAGCGTGCGGACCCTACGGGTTCGAGAACAATGTAGACATGACCGAGACACGTCTCCGGTCAATAACCAATAGAGGAACCTGGATGCTCATATTGGCTCCCACATATTCTACGAAGATCTTTTATCGGTCAGACCGCATAACAACATACGTTGTTCCCTTTGTCATCGGTATGTTACTTGCCCGAGATTTGATCATCGGTATCTCAATACCTAGTTCAATCTCGTTACCGGCAAGTCTCTTTACTCGTTCCGTAATACATCATCCCGCAACTAACTTATTAGTTGCAATGCTTGCAAGGCTTATATGATGTGCATTACCGAGAGGGCCCAGAGATACCTCTCCGACAATCGGAGTGACAAATCCTAATCTCGAAATACGCCAACCCAACAAGTACCTTCGGAGACACCTGTAGAGCACCTTTATAATCACCCAGTTACGTTGTGACGTTTGGTAGCACACAAAGTGTTCCTCCGGTAAACGGGAGTTGCATAATCTCATAGTCATAGGAACATGTATAAGTCATGAAGAAAGCAATAGCAACAAACTAAATGATCAAGTGCTAAGCTAATGAAATGGGTCAAGTCAATCACATCATTCTCCTAATGATGTGATCCCGTTAATCAAATGACAACTCATGTCTATGGTTAGGAAACTTAACCATCTTCGACCAACGAGCTAGTCAAGTAGAGGCATACTAGTGACACTATGTTTGTCTATGTATTCACACATGTATTATGTTTCCGGTTAATACAATTCTAGCATGAATAATAAACATTTATCATGATATAAGGAAATAAATATTAACTTTATTATTGCCTCTAGGGCATATTTCCTTCATGTAGCAATACGCCCCGAAAGGCGTAATGAAGGACGTCTTCAAGGCGTCGGTCGGGTCCAGCTTGATATGATGATAGCCGGAGTAAGCATCCAGGAAGGAGGAGCTCGCACCCGGCGGTGGAGTCGATGACTTGGTCGATCCGCGGGAGGGCGAACGGGTCTTTGGGGCAGGCCTTGTTCAGGCTGGTGTAATGGATACACATGCGCCAGGTCTTGTTCTTCTTCAGGACGAGGACTGGGTTGGCCAGCCACTCGGGGTGAAACACTTCCATGATGAAGCAGGCCGCCAAGAGTTTGGAGACCTCTTCACCGATGGTCCTTCTCTTCTCTTCGGAAAAGCGTCATAGGGTTGACGGACAGGCTTGGCATCCTTGCGGATGTGGATTTTGTGCTCGACGTACTTCCTCGGGATACCCGGCATGTCCTTGGGGGTCCATGCAAAAATATCCCGATTCTCACGGAGGAAGTCGACGAGCTCGCCTTCCTATTTGTTGTCGAGGCAGGTGCCTACGACAACGTACTTGCTGCAGCTGGGATCCTCTGGGTTCAGCTTCGCCTTCTTGGTCTCTTTGGAGGGCTTGAACACGGCCTCGTCGGCCGGCTCCTCGGTCGGGATCTGGGTGGCCGACGCCTCCTGGGCCAAGGCGACGATCTGGTCGACTTGGCGCCGCTCCTCGGCTACGACCAGCGACTCGGCTAGCTTGGCGCCGTCTCGGGCACATGATAACCCACAAGTACAGGGGATCGCAACAGCTTTCGAGGGTAGAGTATTCAACCCAAATTTATTGATTCGACACAAGGGGAGCCAAAGAATATTCTCAAGTATTAGCAGCTGAGTTGTCAATTCAACCACACCTGGAAACTTAGTATCTGCAGCAAAGTGTTTAGTAGCAAAGTAATATGATAGTGATGGTAACGGTAACAAAATAGTAATGAAAGCAAAGTAGTGTTTTTGGTATTTTGTAGTGATTGTAACAATAGCAACGGGAAAGTAAATAAGCGTAAACCAGTATATGGAAAGCTCGTAGGCATTGGATCAATGATGGATAATTATGCCGGATGCGATTCATCATGTAACAGTCATAACATAGGGTGACACATAACTAGCTCCAATTCGTCAATGTAATGTAGGCATGTATTCCGAATATATTCATACGTGCTTATGGAAAAGAACTTGCATCACATCTTTTGTCCTACCCTCCCATGGCAGCGGGGTCCTAATGGAAACTAAGAGATATTAAGGCCTCCTTTTAATAGAGAACCGGAACAAAGCATTAGCACATAGTGAATACATGAACTCCTCAAACTACGGTCATCACCGATAAGTATCCCTATTATTGTCACTTCGGGGTTAACAGATCATAACACATAATAGGTGACTATAGACTTGCAAGATAGGACCTAGAACTCTCATATATTGATGAAAACATAATAGGTTCAGATCTGAAATCATGGCACTCGGGCCCTAGTGACAAGCATTAAGCATAGCAAAGTCATAGCAACATCAATCTCAGAACATAGTGGATACTAGGGATCAAACCTAACAAAACTAACTCGATTACATGGTGAATCTCATCCAACCCATCACCGTCCAGTAAGCCTATGATGGAATTACTCACACACGGTGGTGAGCATCATGAAATTGGTGATGGAGGATGGTTGATGATGATGACCGTGACGAATCCCCCTCTCCGGAGCCCCGAACGGACTCCAGATCAGCCCTCCCGAGAGGTTTTAGGGCTTGGCGGCAGCTCCGTATCATAAAACGTGATGATTTCTTCTCTCCTATTTTTTCTCCCCGAAAGCAGTTATATAGAGTTGGAGTTGGAGTCGGGGGGTCTCCAGGGGGCCCACGAGGTAGGGGGCGCTCCCCCCACCCTCGTGATAAGGGTGTGGGCCCCCTGGTCTTCATCTTTGGCGAGGATTTTTTATTATTTATTGTAAGATATCCCGTGGAGTTTCAGGTCATTCTGAGAACTTTTGTTTTCTGCACATAAAACAACATCATGGCAATTCTGCTGAAAACAGCGTCAGTCCGGGTTAGTTCCATTCAAATCATACAAGTTAGAGTCCAAAACAAGGGCAAAAGTGTTTGGAAAAGTAGATACGTTGGAGACATATCAACTCCCCCAAGCATAAACCCTTGCTTTTCCTCAAGCAAATCAGTTGACAAACTGAAAGAAATAAAGAAAAACTTTTACAAACTCTGTTTTCTCTTGTTGTTGTAAATATGTCAAGCTAGCATTCAACTTTTCAGCAAAGATTATAACTAACCACATTTGCAATAATTCTCAGGTCTCATGATTACCCATATCAATAGCATAATCAACTAGCAAGTAATAATAATAAATCTCGGATGACAGCACTTTCTCAAAACAATTATAATATGATATAACAAGATGGTATCTCGTTAGCCCTTTCTGAGACCGCAAAACATAAATGCGGAGCACCTTTAAAGATCAAGGACTGACTAGACATTGTAATTCATGGTAAAAGAGATCCAATCATAGTCACACCCAATATAAATTAACAGTAATGAATGCAAATGACAGCTGCGCTCTCCAGCTAGTGCTTTTTAATAAGAGGGTGATGACTCAACATAAAAGTAAATAGATAGGCCCTTCGCAGAGGGAAGCAGGGATTTGTAGAGGTGCTAGAGCTCGGTTTTGAAATAGAGGTGAATAACATTTTGAGCGGTATACTTTCATTGGCAACATAACAACCGAGAGATGGAGATATCTTCCATGCTACACACATTATAGGCGGTTCCCAAACAGAATGGTAAAGTTTATACTCCCCCTCCACCAACAAACATCAATCCATGGCTTGCTTGAAAGAACGAGTGCCTCCAACATACATCAGGTCCCAGGGGGAGTTTTGTTTGCAATTATTTTGATTTAGTTTGCATAAAGCATGGGACTGGGCATCCCGGTGACCAGCCCTTTATCTCATGAGTGAGGAGCGGAGTCCACTCCTCTTGAGAATAACCCGCCTAACATGGAAGATACAGACAGCCCTAGTTGATACATGAGCTATTCGAGCATACAAAACAGGATGATTATTTGAAGGTTTAGAGTTTGGCACATACAAATTTACTTGGAACGGCAGGTAGATACCGCATATAGGAAGGTATAGTGGACTCATGTGGAATAACTTTGGGGTTTAAGGAGTTTGGATGCACAAGCAGTATTCCCGCTTAGTACAGGTGAAGGCTAGCAAAAGACTGGTAAGCGACCAACTAGAGAGCGACAACAACCATATACATGCATTAAAATTAATAAACATTGGATGCAAGCATGAGTAGGATATAATCCACCATGAACATAAATATCGTGAAGGCTATGTTGATTGTTTCAACTACATGCGTGAACATGTGCCAAGTCAAGTCACTTAAATCATTCATAGGAGGATACCACCCTATCATACCACATCATAACCATTTTAATAGCATGTTGGCACGCAAGGTAAATCATTATAACTCATAGCTAATCAAGCATGGCACAAGCAACTATGATCTCTAATTGTCATTGCAAACATGTTTATTCATAACAAGCTGAATCAAGAACGATGAACTCATCATATTTACAAAAACAAAAGAGGTCGAGTTCATACCAACTTTTCTCATCTCAGTCAGTCCATCATATATCATCATAATTGCCTTTCACTTGCACGACCGAACGATGTGAATAGTAATAAGAGTGCACATGCATTGGACTAAGCTGGAATCTGCGAGCATTCAATAAACAAGAGAAGACAAGGCAATATGGGCTCTTTTGTCAGATAAACAATAATGCATATAAGAGCCACTTCAACAATTTAATCGAGGTCTTCTCCTACTGACCCCCAAAGAAAAGAAAAGAAATAAAACTATTTACACGGGAAGGCTCCCAACAAGCAAAAGAAGAACAGGAAATATGTTTGGGTTTTCTTTTTGATTACTACTACAGCATGGAAAGTAAATTAATTAAAAGCTACAACTAATTTTTTTTGGTTTTTTCTTAAGGTTCATCAAACACACAAGAAGAAAGCATCAAAGAAAATAAACTAGCATGGATGATACAATGAAAAAGTATGAGCACCGACATCTGGCAATGAGGGTGTGTGAACGTAAATGTAATGTCGGTGAGAAATACGTACTCCCCCAAGCTTAGGCTTTTGGCCTAAGTTGGTCTATGGCCACGGCTGGCCTGGCTGATATCCATAATAATAGTTGGGGTCGTACTGAGATGCAGCGGCTATCGCCTCCTGAGCTGCAGCGTGGCGACGAGCGGCCTCCGCTCTCCTCTCGTACTCATCTGCCTCCTCTCTGGTAATAGTATATCCTCCTCTTGCCTGATAATCAAAGAAAGCAGGAGCAGGGAGAGTAATATGGACAGCACGGCATCTGTCAAAGATTAGTCGGTACTGGAGAGGTGATTCGTTCCTCTCGACAAAATGGTGGGAAACCATAGAATCTAAATCTAAATAAGCAGGAGGAAACTCCATGTCTCCTTCACGAACGTCTATCTCAAGAAATTTGGCTAAGAGGGTTGCATAAATTCCTCCAAAGAAATCTCCATTATGTCTATTATGATGCAACCTACGGGCTACAATGGCTCCCATATGATAAGATTGGTCTCCTGACACAGCACTCCTGAGAATGCTAAGGTCAGGGACACACATGTAACATGCTTCATCCTTAGCATTTATGCACCTACCTATGAAGAGAGCAAAATAATGTATAGCAGGAAATTGAATGCTCCCTATGGTAGCTTGCGTTATATCTCTAGAGTCCCCTACAGTTATACTAGCAAGAAACTTTCTAAATTCAGATTTAGGGGGATCCCTAACACTACCCCATTGTGGAAGTTTGCAAGCAAGAGTGAAATCCTCTAGGTCCATGGTATAAGATTTATCATAAAGATCAAACATGACTGGAGGAGAATTACGTGAATATGAATACTCAAACCTCCTCACAAAAGAGCTTGTGAGCTCATGATACTGGGGGCATTTGTCTGCCTCAAAGTCAAGGACGTACTGGAGCGTCTCTTGGTGGCTCTTCGTCAGCATCACACATTGCAAGCCTGGGTCCTTGCTTCTTTGAAGAACCACCTTGGAACATTTTTCTAAGCATATTTCTTCCTCTGAAAAATTCTGAAAAAAAAATAGTAACTTCAAAATAAAAGTAAACCAAACTCAATAATATTGATAGCAACTACTCCTACAAGTGCCTAGGGCCTATATCATGCATCAAAACTACTTTTGACCATATAAATTTGACATGCAAGCTCAAGAACAGGGTCACCTAAACAACACAAATTTGCAATGAATAAAGCACTAGAACAAAAACTAATTGGACCAATGGAGGAGTCACATACCAAGGAACAATCTCGCCAAGCAGTTTTGTGAGAGGTGCTTTGAGCAAGGAGATTGAAAATGGTAGCAAAACGAGCTTGGACTCGGGTTTGAGTTGGTTTTTCATGTTTGGGGGAGGACGATGAAGTGTGTGGCTGGAAAAATAAGTGGAGGAGGGCCACCATGGGCCCACGAGGCAGGGGGCGCGCCCTCCACCCTCGTGGAAAGGTGGTTGGCCCCCCTGGTGTGTTCTTTGTTCCATAAATCCTCAAATATTCTATAAAAACTCATATTTAATTTTCAGGGCATTTGGAGAACTTTTATTTTCGAGGTATTTTTATATTGCACGGATAATCAGATAACAAATAGAAAATTATTTATTTTGTTTTATTTCAACTAAATAATAGAAAGTATAGAAAGGGTACAGAGAGTTGTGCTTCTAGTTTCATCCATCTCATGCTCGTCAAAAGGAATCCACTAACAAGGTTGATCAAGTCTTGTTAACAAACCCATTCCGATTAACATGAAACCGGAGAAATTTCGAATAACACTAGGTTACCTCAACAGGGATATGCACATCCCCAATAATAAGTATATCATATTTCTTCTTGACAGTAGGAAGAGGAAATTCAAAACCTCCAAATATAATCGATGGAATTTTTCCGATAGAATTGATACTATGAACTTGAGGTTGTATCCTCGGAAAGTGTACCGTATGCTCATTACCATTAACATGAAAAGTGACATTGCCTTTGTTGCAATCAATAACAGCCCCTGCAGTATTAAGAAAAGGTCTTCCAAGAATAATAGACATAATATCGTCCTCGGGAATATCAATAATAACAAAGTCCGTTAAAATAGTAACGTTTGCAACCATAGTAGGCACATCCTCACAAATACCGACAGGTATAGCAGTTGATTTATCACCATTTGCAAAGATATTTCAGTAGGTGTCAACTTATTCAAATCGAGCCTACGATATAAAGAGAGAGGCATAACACTAACACCGGCTCCAAGATCACATAAAGCAGTTTTAACATAGTTTCTTTTAATGGAGCATGGTATAGTAGGTACTCCTAGATCTCCAAGTTTCTTTGGTGGAAATTAGCAAGCATGGTGGAAATTTCAGCTTCCGGTATCTTTCTTTTATTTGTAATAATATCTTTCATGTACTTAGCATAAGGATTTGTTTTGAGTATATCAGTCAATCGCATACGGAAAAATATAGGTCTAATCATTTTAGCAAAGCGCTCAAAATCCTCATCATCCTTTTTCTTGGATGGTTTGGGAGGAAAAGGCATGGGTTTCCGAGCCCAAGGTTCTCTTTCTTTACCATGTTTCCTAGCAACAAAATCTTTCTTATCATAATGTTGATTCTTTGATTGTGGTTTATCAAGATCAACAGTAGGTTCAATTTCTACATCATTATCATTACTAGGTTGAGCATTAATATGAACATCATCATTAACATTTTCATTAGGTTCATGTTCATTACCAGATTGTGTTTCAGCATCAGACATAGAGATATCATTTGGATTATCAGGTGGTTCAGCAATAGGTTCACTAGAAGTTTGCACAGTTCTATCATTTTTCTTTTTCTTCTTTTTAGAAGAACTAGGTGCATCAATTTTATTTCTCTGAGAATCTTGCTCAATTCTCTTAGGGTGGCCTTCAGGATACAAAGGTTCCTGGGTCATTCTACCAGTTCTAGTAGCCACTTTAACAGCATAATCATTTTTCTTACTATTCATCTCATTGAGCAATTATTTTTGAGCTTTAAGTACTTGTTCTACTTGAGTGGTAACCATAGAAGCATGTTTGCTAACAAGTTTAAGTTCACCTCTAATATTATCCATATAATCACCCAAGTATTTAATCATATCAGCATCTTGTTTTAATTGTCTACCAAAATAAGCATTGAAGTCTTCTTGCTTAAACATAAAATTATCAAACTCATCCAAGCATTGACTAGCAATTTTAGTAGGAGGGATTTCAGCTTTATCATATCTATAGAGAGAATTTAACTTTACTACTTGTGTCGGGTTATCGAGGTCTGGAGGTTCTTCAATAAATAAAGGATTAAGATCATATATTTCTTCAACAGGAGGTAAATTAAGACCATGTACTTCTTTAATAGGAGGTAAATTCTTAACATCTTCAGCTTTAATACTTTTTTCTTTCATAGATTTCTTTGCCTCTTGCATATCTTCAGGACTGAGAAATAGAACACCTCTCTTCTTCGGAGTTGGTTTAGGAATAGGATCATTAATTGGAGCAGGAGTTGGCTCAGGAGCTGGCTCAAGAGGTGCCCAATTATTTTCATTTGTCAACATATTATTCAATAAGATTTCAGCTTCATCCGGTGTTCTTTCCCTGAAAAGAGAACCAGCACAACTATCCAGGTAATCTCTGGAAGCATCGGTTAGTCCATTATAAAAGATATCAAGTATTTCATTTTTCTTAAGAGGATGATCAGGCAAAGCATTAAGTAACTTGAGAAGCCTCCCCCAAGCTTGTGGGAGACTCTCTTCTTTAATTTACACAAAGTTGTATATTTCCTTTAAAGCAGTTTGTTTCTTATGAGCAGGGAAATATTTAGCAGAGAAGTAATAAATCATATCCTGGGGACTACGCACACAACCAGGATCAAGAGAATTAAACCATATCTTAGCATCACCCTTTAATGAGAATGGAAATATTTTAAGGATATAAAAGTAGCGAGATCTCTCATCATTAGTGAACAGGGTGGCTATATCATTTAATTTAGTAAGATGTGCTACAACAGTTTCAGATTCATAACCATGAAAAGGATCAGATTCAACCAACATAATTATATCAGGATCAACAGAGAATTCATAATCCTTATCAGCAACACATATAGGTGAAGTAGCAAAAGCAGGGTCAGGTCTCATCCTAGCATTTGGAGATTGCTTATTCCATTTAGCTAATAACCTTTTGAGTTCATATCTATCTTTGCAGGCTAAAATAGCTAAAGAAGCATCTTGATCAAATAAATAACCCTCAGGAATAACAAGTGATTCTTCATCATCACTTTCATCTTCATAATCAGATTCAATATTTTCAATCTCTCTAGCCCTAGCAAGTCGTTCCTCAAGAAAATCACTAAGTGTCATAGTAGTATCAGGCATAGAGGTAGTTTCATCATAAGTATCATGCATAGCAAAAGTAGCATCATCAATAACATGCGACATATCAGAATGAATAGCAGAAGCAGGTGTAGGTGTCGCAAGCTTACTCATAACAGAAGGTGAATCAAGTGCAGAGCTAGATGGCAGTTCCTTACCTCCCCTCGTAGTTGAGGGATAGATCTTGGTTTTTGGATCTCTCAAGTTCTTCATAGTGTCCAGCAGATATAAATCCCAAGTGACTCAAAGAATAGAGCTATGCTCCCCGGCAACGGCGCTAGAAATTAGTCTTGATAACCCACAAGTATAGGGGATCGCAACAGCTTTCGAGGGTAGAGTATTCAAACCAGATTTATTGATTCGACACAAGGGGAGCCAAAGAATATTCTCAAGTATTAGTAGCTGACTTGTCAATTCAACCACACCTGGAAACTTAGTATCTGCAGCAAAGTGTTTAGTAGCAAAGTAATATGATAGTGATGGTAACGGTAACAAAAGATTAATGAAAGCAAAGTAATGTTTTTGGTATTTTGTAGTGATTTTAACAATAGCAACGGGAAAGTAAATAAGCGTAAACCAGTATATGTAAAGCTCATAGGCATTGGATCAATAATGGATAATTATGCCGGATGCGGTTCATCATGTAACAGCCATAACATAGGGTGACACAGAACTAGCTCCAATTCGTCAATGTAATGTAGGCATGTATTCCGAATATAGTCATACGTGCTTATGGAAAAGAACTTGCATGACATCTTTTGTCCTACCCTCCTGTGGCAGCGGGGTCCTAATGGAAACTAAGGGATATTGAGGCCTCCTTTTTAATAGAGAACCGGAACAAAGCATTAGCACATAGTGAATACATGAACTCCTCAAACTACGGTCATCACCGATAAGTATGCTGATTATTGTCACTTCGGGGTTAACGGATCATAACACATAATAGGTGACTATAGACTTGCAAGATAGGATCTAGAACTCTCATATATTGATGAAAACATAATAGGTTCAGATCTGAAATCGTGGCACTCGGGCCCTAGTGACAAGCATTAAGCATAGCAAAGTCATAGCAACATCAATCTCAGAACATAGTGGATACTAGGGAAAACCCTAACAAAACTAACTCGATTACATGGTGAATCTCATCCAACCCATCACCGCCTAGCAAGCCTATGATGGAATTATTCACGCACGGCGGTGAGCATCATGAAATTGGTGATGGAGGATGGTTGATGATGACGACGGCGACGAATCCCCCTCTCTGGAGCCCCGAACGGACTCCAGATCAGCCCTCCCGAGAGGTTTTAGGGCTTTGTGGCGGCTCCGTATCGTAAAACGCGATGATTTCTTCTCTCCTATTTTTTCTCCCCGAAAGTAGTTATATAGAGTTGGAGTTGGAGTCGGGGGGTCTCCAGGGGGCCCACGAGGTAGGGGGCGCGCCCCCCACCCTCGTGAGAAGGGTGTGGGCCCCCTGGTCTTCACCTTTGGCGAGGATTTTTTATTATTTATTGTAAGATATCTCGTGGAGTTTCAGGTCATTCCAAGAACTTTTGTTTTCTGCACATAAAACAACATCATGGCAATTCTGCTGAAAACAGCGTCAGTCCGGGTTAGTTCCATTCAAATCATACAAGTTAGAGTCCAAAACAAGGGCAAAAGTGTTTGGAAAAGTAGATACGTTGGAGACGTATCAGCACGGTCCAGGGACTTGCGGTAGTCGCCGGTGATGGTGATGAGGCCCTTTGGACCCGGCAGCTTCATCTTCAGGTAGGCATAGTGGGGGACCGCCATGAACTTGGCGAGCGCGGGCCTACCAAGCAGTGCGTGGTACGCGCTGGATAGGTCCACTACCTCAAACCAGATCGGCTCGCATCGGAAGTGGCTGTTGTCGCCGAACATGACGTCGAGCCGGATCCGGCCGATCGGGGAGCAGGAGAGGCCGGGAATGATGTCATGGAAGATCGTCCGGGTCAGCTCCAGGTCCTTGGCCTCGAGGTCGAGCTTGGTCATGGTGTCGCGGTAGAGAATGTTGATGCTGCTGCCGCCATCAATGAGAACCCGGGAGAACTTGCACGTGCGCCGCAGCGCGGCGATGGTGGGGTCGAGGATGAGAGCGTAACCACCCGGGTTCGGCATGATGACCGGGTGGTCTTCCCAGGTCCAGGTGACCAGGCGCTCCGACCAATGCATGTACTCCGTCTTGGCTGGGACGACGGTGTTCACCTCCTACCGAAGGAGGCGCTCGCTGCGCTTGTCGTCGCCGAGGCTGGTGAAGACGACGTAGGTCATGTTCTGGGCCGGGTAGGGGTCATCGCGCATCGCGCCGGTGGACGGAGGCGGTGGCGGAGGCGGAGGCGGCTGCCCCGCTCCCAGAGCCGGAGTCGAAGGCGGCAGGATGTCGCCCCTGGCGATGCGCTTAGTGATGGCGCATTGTCGAAGTGTGTGCGTAGACGGCCTCGCGCCGCTGTGGTGCTTGCAGGGAGCGTCGAGCATCTCCTCGAAACTCATGGCGGGCTGCCACGCTATTTTGCCGGTGTTCCGGCGTTTGGCGGCCGGGTCGGCCGCGGGCGCTTGCTCGGCGGCCGCGACGAGTCGGTTGTCGTAGCGCTGAGCCGGTTGATTGGCTTTGTGCTTGTTCTGCTGTTTGTGCTGCTGCCGGCTTCCCTCACCATTCGGCTTCGGAGGCGGCACCGGCTTTGCCTTGCTGGCTTCGTCCAGTGCCACCTAGATTTTCATGGCGGGGTCAGCGTTGGCGTACTTGTCTGCCGTTACCATGAGCGCGACCATAGTGGCCAGCTCGGAGCGCAAGAGCTTGTGATTGAGGAGGGTGCCGTCTCGGCACCCGTTGATGAAGTATTGGATGGCTTGAACTTCGTGGACGCCCTCGCAGCTGTTCCGGAGCTCAGTCCAGCGTGCGAGGTACTCGCGGCCGGTTTCCGTCGGCCCTTGCACGCACATGGCGAGTGATGTCTACTACACAACCTTCTTCTTGTAGACATTGTTGGGCCTCCAAGTGCAGAGGTTTGTAGGACAGTAGCAAATTTCCCTCAAGTGGATGACCTAAGGTTTATCAATCTGTAGGAGGCGTAGGATGAAGATGGGCTCTCTCAAGCAACCCTGCAACCAAATAACAAAGAGTCTCTTGTGTCCCCAACACACCCAATACAATGGTAAATTGTATAGGTGCACTAGTTCGGCGAAGAGATGGTGATACAAGTGGTATATGGATAGTAGATAATAGTTTTTGTAATCTGAAAATATAAAAACAGCAAGGTAACTAATGGTAAAAGTGAGCATAAACGGTATTTCAATGATAGGAAACAAGGCCTAGGGTTCATACTTTCGCTAGTGTAAGTTCCCTCAACAATAATAACATAATTGGATCACATAACTATCCCTCAACATGCAACAAAGAGTCACTCCAAAGTCACTAATAGCGAAGAACGAACGAACAGATTATGGTAGGGTACGAAACCACCTCAAAGTTATTCTTTCCAATCAATCCGTTGGGCTATTCCTATAAGTGTCACAAACAGCCCTAGAGTTCGTACTAGAATAACACCTTAAGACACAAATCAACCAAAACCCTAATGTCACCTAGATACTCCAATGTCACCTCAAGTATCCATGGGTATGATTATACGATATGCATCACACAATCTCAGATTCATCTATTCAACCAACACAAAGGACCTCAAAGAGTGCCCCAAAGTTCCTACCGGAGAATCACGACGAAAACGTGTGCCAACCCCTATGCATAGGTTCATGGGCGGAACCCGCAAGTTGATCACCAAAACATACATCAAGTGAATCACGTGGTATCCCATTGTCACCACAGATACGCACGGCAAGACATACATCAAGTGTTCTCAAATCTTTAAAGACTCAATCCGATAAGATAACTTCAAAGGGGAAACTCAATTCATTACAAGAGAGTAGAGGGGGGAGAAAACATCATAGGATCCAACTATAATAGCAAAGCTCGTGATACATCAAGATCGTATCACCTCAAGAACACGAGAGAGAGAGAGATCAAACACATAGTTACTGGTACATACCCTCAGCCCCAAGGGAGAACTACTCCCTCCTCGTCATGGAGAGCACCGGGATGATGAAGATGGCCATTGAAGAAGGATTCCCCCTCCGGCAGGATGCTGGAACGGGTCTAGATTGGTTTTCGGTGGCTACGGAGGCTTCTGGCGGCGGAACTCCCGATCTATTGTGCTCCCGGATGTTTTTAGGGTATAAGGAGATATATAGGTGGAAGAAGTACATCAAGGGATCCACGAGGGGCCCACGAGGGTGGAGGGCGCGCCCAGGGGGTGGGCGCGCCCCCCTGCCTCGTGGCCTCCTCGTAACTCCCCTAGCGTGCACTCCAAGTCTTCTGGGCTTCTTTCCTTCCAAAAATGAGTTCCGTGAAGTTTCGGGTCAATTGGACTCTGTTTGGTTTTCCTTTTCTTCGAAACCCTAAAACAAGGTAAAAACATAAACTGGCACTGGGCTCTGGGTTAATAGGTTAGTCCCAAAAAATGATATAAAGGTGTATAATAAAGCCCATAAACATCTAAAACAGTAGATAATATAGCATGGAGCAATCAAAAAATATAGATACGTTGGAGACGTATCAGCGAGCTGACTGGGGCGGCCGGGTCGCTTGTAGGTTCTGGTGAAGTTGCGCACGAAAGCTTGCTCGAAGTCAACCCACGTGTTGATGCTGCCGACCGGCAGACTATTCAACCAGGTGCGGGCCAACCCCTGGAGCATGTAGCGACCAGACCTCAAATGGTCCAATCTCTATGCTCAGGTGTCATCCCTGGATCAGTAATGCTGACACCACACAGTACTTGAAGGATTTAAAACAGAGTAGTAATCACACACTTATTACATCGAGTGTCTCAAAAGAGAATTTATTACAATAAGTATGGCTTAAGGCCATCTAATAACGATAACAGCGGAAGGCTTGGAATATAAGTGAGTCCATCAACTCCAACGGCATCACTGAGTATAGAACCATGACCTAAAAGCACCTTAATCATTGTCTGAAAAGTCTGCAACATCAACGTTGCAGCCCGAAACGGGTCAGCACATGGAATATGCTGGCAATGCAACACATAGAGAGCAATGAAAGAATAAGGCTATACTACATGCATATTTGGCTGGTGGAAAGCTCTATGGTTACAGTTTTGCGTAAAGCCAATTTTTCCCTACTACAAAGGAATACATTTTAGTTAACTATCATGGTGGTTGTTAAACATTGAGAATGGTTGACAGCATTCTCAATCCCAATTAAGCATCATCATTAAACAAAACCCAACAAAATTAATTTTTTTAGAGTAACATGATGAGATTCACATGATAATCCAGGTACTAGATACTCAAGATGTCCATAACCGGGGACACGGCTAACCATGATTAGTTTATACACTCTGCAGAGGTTTGCGCACTTTTCCCTACAAGACTCGATCTCCTCCGTTGGGATTCTCGCACTACATGTTGTTTGAGAAACGGATGACCGAGACAGTCTTTCAGAAGCGCTAGCACCTTACGATCGGGTAGACCGTTACACCTACTTTCCCCTACATCTGCTAGTCTACCACTGTAAGAGTTCGCATGACTTAATCAACTATGCTAGAGCCCATAATAGCTTGTGGCTGCACACAGAAGTTTCTAGCATGAATAATCTCATGATCCCTTTGAGCCTGGGTGGCGGTCCAAAAGAAAACAGGCAATCGCTGGAATAACCAGGTGCCTCAATCCACCGAGATGTGTATTTAAGTTGCCACCTTAGATAAGCCTTTAATTTAACAATATCACATCTGTCATGGATTTCACTCACCCAATCCACGTCTACTAGCATAGCATGGCATAATAAGAAAACGTAGAAGTAACTCCCAAAGGTTTGATAATAACAGGTAATAGGTACTACCTCAACTACTTCCCAAACCCACAATTTAATTAGATCCTAATCATGCAATGTGTGAGGATTGATCTAATGCAATAAAACTGGGTAATTGGAAGTATGATCAAAGTGTTACTTGCCTAGTAGCAAGCGGCGCACTCCGGGTACTCTATCACAAACAAACAAGCATACAATAAGTACTCAACTAATGCACAGGTAAAACTCAAATAAGAGATCTAACCAGAAAGTTCAACTTAAGAACTCCGGTTGGCAAAAAGAATCAAATCGAACGAAGCAACGAAAGACAAACGGCAAAAGAAACTAGCTTCGTTTACTATTATGGATCTAGGGCAATTTTTACAGTGGCAAAAACTTGTTTGAGTTGGTTAAACGGAAAGAGGGTTTCGAGACGAAACTCCACGCGCTTGAATCGCCTGATTCCGATAAACGAGCGAAAAGTTATACTAAAACGAAAAACGGATCAGGAATCGCGATCAGAAAAATCACGGATTTAATCTGAGAAAAAGAAAATGACGAACAGATTAACGAACGGACATTCGTTAACTGGATCTAAACGATGAACGCGTTTGTTAAAACGAACGAATGAGCGAACGCTCGCTAATTAAATAAACCGGAAAAACCGATCTATTTAAAAAACAAAACTAAAAAACCGAACAAAACCGACGGAAAACCGATCGGTCTTTCGGGAAAAACCGGCGGCGGCGAGGTCTACCTCCGGCGACTCCGGCGAACGGCGGCAGCGGCGGATCCGGCGATCGTCGGCGGCGGCGGCGGGCGGCGGCGCGGCGAGGCGGCGGCGGCGCGGGGCTAGGGTTTGGTGGGGGGTGGCGGCTGGGCCTCCCGGCTATTTAAAGCCGGCCGGGCCGGGTGTCCAGGTCGGACACGGCCCGGTAAGTCGGTTGCGCGTTTTTTTTAAATAGTTACGCTCAGAAAAAAAACGAAAGGAATACTAAACGGACTCCAAAAATCCCGAAATAAAATTTCCCCGGCTTCTAAAATCAAGCCGCACAGGATGAACATTTATTTGGGGCCTAGATGCAATTTTGAAAACGCGCATTTTTCCTAAATTCAAATAAAATAGCAAATAAAACCAAAATAAAATCTTATTTGATTTTTTTATTAAATCCTCAGTATTTCTTTATTTTTGAGAAAGTAATTTTATTCCCTCTCTCATATTTTGATAATAGAAATAATTGAAGATAAAATAAATAAAATCAAATGATCCTGTTTTTTCTTAAATTTGAGAAAACTCAAATATGAAAATAACGAAATCCCCAACTCTCTCAGAGGGTCCTTGAGTTGCATAGAATTTTCTAGGATCAACCAAAATGCAATAAAATATGATATGCAAATGATGATCTAGTGTATAACATTCCAAATTGAAAATTTTGGATGTTACAAACCTACCCCCCTTAAGATGAATCTCGCCCTCGAGATTCGGGTTGGCTAGAAAATAGGTGAGGGTGGTCCTTCAGCAATTCTTCCTCTCGCTCCTAGGTGGCTTCATCCTCCGTGTGGTGGCTCCACTGAACTTTGCAAAACTTGATAACCTTGTTGCGGGTGACTCGACTGGCATAATCAAGAATCTTGACTGGTTTCTCCTCATAGGTCAAATCATTGTCCAGCTGAATCGCTTCCAGTGGCACTGTATCTCTCAGCGGTATGTCAGCCATTTCTGCGTGGCACTTCTTCAACTGGGAAACGTGGAACACGTCGTGAACTCCTGACAATCCTTTAGGCAATTCCAACTTATAGGCTACTTCTCCCATACGCTCCAAAACTTTGTATGGGCCTACAAAACATGGCGCTAACTTTCCCTTAACTCCAAAGCACTTAACTCCTCGAAGTGGAGATACTCGAAGATAAAATCGGTCTCCGACTTCGTAAACTGTCTCCTTGCGTTTAGAATCTGCGTAGCTGCCTAGATTGAGCTACCTTGTGCCTATCGCGAATCAATTTCACTTTCTGTTCAGACTCCTTAATCAGATCCGGTCCAAACAACTTGCGGTCTCCAACTTCATCCCACGACAATGGGGTCCTGCACCTCCTTCCGTACAAGGCTTCGAAAGGGGCCATCTTCAAACTGGATTGATAACTGTTGTTGTAAGAGAACTCTGCATATGGCAAATTCTCGTCCCAACTAGATCCATAATCTAGCGCACAAGCTCTCAGCATATCCTCCAAAATCTGGTTGACTCTCTCGGTCTGTCCGTCTGTCTGCGGATGGAAAACTATACTAAACTCTAGTCTGGTACCCAAAGTTTCATGCAACTAATTCCAGAACTTTGAGGTAAATTGGGTTCCTCTATCTGATACAATGCTCCTTGGAACTCCATGCAGACATATGATTCTGGTCATGTATATCTTTGCCAACTTTGCACTGGTATAGGTAGTCTTCACTGGAATGAAATGAGCTACCTTTGTCAAACGATCGACTACAACCCATATCAAGTCATAGCCTGAACGTTTTCTGGGCAATCCGGTGATAAAATCCATGCCTAACTTATCCCACTTCCATTCGGGTATTGGCAATGGCTGTAGCAATCCTGGCTTCTGATGCTCTACCTTTACTCTTTGACATACATCACAAACTGCTACATATTCCGCAATATCCTTCTTCATTCCGGTCCACCACAAAGTATCCTTCAAAGCCAAATACATCTTGGTATTTCCTGGGTGAATCGGATATGGTGAATCATGGGCCTCTTGTAGAATTAACTTCCTGATCTCCGAATCATTAGGCACATAAACACGGTCTTCACACCATAAGGTATCGTGCTCATCTTTACGAAATCCCTTAGCTTTTCCTTTGCTCATTTTATCCTTTATAGAGGTAATCTCCTTGTCAGTCCTCTGGGCTTCTCTGATCTTATCCATCAAAGTAGACTGAATCTCCAATGCTGCTACATAGCCTCTCGGGACTATCTCCAAACATAGCTCATGAAGATTTTCTGCTAACTCCCTTGGTAAATCTCCCGTCATTAAGGTGTTGACATGACTTTTACGGTTCAATGCGTCAGCTACTACATTAGCCTTTCCGGGGTAATAATGCAATCTCATATCATAATCCTTGATGAGCTCCAACCATCTCCTTTGCCTGAGATTCAACTCCTTCTGCGTGAAAATATACTTCAAACTCTTGTGATCCGTGTACACCTCACAATGGTTTCCAATGAGAAAGTGTCTCCAAGTTTTCAATGCATGCACTACGGCTGCTAACTCCAAATCATGCGTAGCATAATTTAACTCATGAGGCTTAAGCTGTCGTGAGGCATATGAAACAACTCTTCCTTCCTGCATAAGCACTGCTCCAAGTCCTCGACGTGAAGCGTCGCAATACACCTCATAATCCTTGGTCTGATCTGGCAAAATCAACACAGGTGATGTAACCAAACGTTTCTTTAACTCCTGGAAACTAGCCTCACATTCCTCCGTCCATATGAACTTGGTATCCTTTTTCAACAACTCCGTCATAGGCTTCGCAATCTTTGAGAAATTCTCAATAAACCTCCGGTAGTATCCTGTGAGTCCAAGAAAAATCCAGATCTCTCCAACTGTTGTTGGGGCTTCCCAATTTGTCACGGTATCAACCTTAGTGGGATCTACTGCTATACCTTCTCCAGATATAACGTGTCCGAGAAATCCAACTTCCTTCAACCAAAACTTACATTTGCTAAACTTGGCATATAGTTGATGTTCTCTGAGCTTTCCAAGAACCAAACGCAAATGCTCCTTATGCACCTCTTCATTCTTCAAGTAAACCAGGATATCATCAATGAACACCACGACGAACTTATCCAAGAACTCCATAAACACTTTGTTCATCATGTTCATAAAATATGTAGGTGCCTTAGTCAAACCAAATGACATAACGGTATACTCGTACAGCCCATACATGGTGGTAAAAGCTGTCTTAGGAATATCCTGTTCTCGAATCTTCAACTGGTGGTATCCTGATCGCAGATCGATCTTGGAAAATACCTTAGCTCCTTGCAATCGATCAAACAGATCATTGATCATTGGTAGTGGGTACTTGTTCTTGATCGTTACTTCATTCAATCCTCGATAATCAACAACCATCCTTAACGATCCATCCTTCTTCTCCACTAGAAGTACTGGCGATCCCCAAGGCGAAGAACTCGGGCGAATATATCCCTTATCTAGTAACTCCTTAATCTGCTTCTTAATCTCCACCAAATCCTTTGCGGGCATCCTATATGGTCTCTTTGATATTGGCCCTGTGCCTGGCAAAAGCTCAATCAAAAACTCAATATCTCTATCCAGTGGCATGCCTGGCAACTCTTTTGGAAATACATCAGGGAAATCCTTCACTACTAGTACTTCCTCCTGCACAACTCCTGTTAGACAATTTACTTGAGTCCTCTTCGGCACATGCCGAGATACATACTTGATCCTTCTCCCTTCTGGGGTGGTAAGCAAGATCGACTTACTGGTGCAATCGATGTTTCCTCCATACATCGACAGCCAATCCATACCCAGAATTACATCCAATCCTTGTGATTCCAAAATGATCAAATCCGAGGGAAACCCATGCCTACCTATACTCAATGGCACTTGAAAACATCCTTGGCTAGCCATATACTCCGCTCCTGGTGATCTAACTAACATAGGTGTTCTAAGAACTTTGGTGGGCAGGTTATACTTATCCACAAATCCCTTTGATATGTATGAATGCGATGCACCAGTATCAAAAAGAACGAGTGTAGTAAATGACTTAACCAAAAACTTACCGATTACTGCATCCGGCTGCTCTTCAACCTCCTCCACGTTAACGTGGTTCACCAGTCCCCTGTTGAAAGGGTTCGGCTTCTTCCCAGAGCTTCCATTGCCATTTCCATTCTGGGATTCAGGACATTCATTGGCATAATGTCCGGTCTTCTGGCACTTAAAGCAAGTGACTTGGCTCAGGTCTCTCTTGGCTGGGGTCGATGGGTTGGTGCGGTTCTGGCCATTGCTTCCTCCATTCCCATTACCATTCTTGGTGCCATTATGATTGTGCGAGCTACCTTCTCCATGGGTATGCTGAAAATGTCCTCCTGGTCTAGGGGTAAAACGTGGCTTCTGTTGAGCTCCTGAATTGTACTTCCCTAGTCCATACTTCCTCTTGCGGTTCTCAATCTGCTGATGCTTCCCTTCAATCATAAGAGCACGGTCTACCAACTCCTGGTAGTTGTTGAAGGTTGCTACCATCAACTGCATGCTCAACTCATCATTCAGTCCTTCCAGAAACTTCTCCTGCTTAGCTGCATCTGTAGCTACGTCATCTGGGGCATAACGTGCTAACTTACTAAAGTCCTCCACATACTGTCCAACTGTCTTTCCTCCTTGGCGCAAGTTGCGAAACTCTCGCTTCTTCATGGCCATAGCTCCTGCTGAAACATGGGCAGTACGGAAAGCCTGCTGAAACTGGTCCCACATGACAGTGTCGATAGGGAAAGTGGCTGTGAAATTCTCCCACCATGATGCTGCAGGTCCTTCAAGCTGATGTGCGGCAAACTTCACCTTTTCCGCATCTGTGCATCCTGCGGTGGTCAACTCCCTTGCGGTCTTACGGGGCCAATCATCTGCTACTATTGGCTCGGTGCTACTGGAGAACATCGGCGGATTCAACCTAAGAAAACGGGCTAAGTGATCAACAGGTGGTGGTGGTGGTGGTGGTGGTGGGTTGTTGTTGTTGTTCCCCTGATTCTGATTCTGGACTAGCAACTGCATCAATGTGTTCTGCTGCTGGATCAACTGGGTGAGCTCTGGTGGGAAGGTAAATCCGGGGTCACGTCTCGGAGGCATCTAAGGGTTTAGAAAAGATGAGATTTAAGAATAGAGAGGGGTCTAGAGAGAAAACACTACCCATATGCACATGAGGCAAAAGCAAACAATTCACTTCGTTCAATCAAACAAGGGCATACAATCGATCTAACTATCGCAAAAGTGCTCGGACTACTATATTTCCATGGTGGACTACTACTACTGTTAGGGTGGTCTACTAGAAATATTCTTCGGTTGCAGACTCCATTATATCTGCTCCGGCTTCATCCACATAGTCATCATCGCTATCATCTGGATCCGAGTCGGTGTCGTCGATGATGATGTAGTCTTTCGGGCGAATCTCCTTGGGTTCTTCGTCTTCTTCTACTAGTGTAGGGCCTCCCATGAATATTCCAATCTTCATTGTTAAGTCGGCATTCTTGTCCACTAGTACTTCGATTTCCTCTTCACAATATTCACGTGTAGCCTTGAGTTCTTCCTCCAGTTCCTTGATTCTTGTCCTTGCCTTCTTCAGATCTATCATGTCGGCGCACATCTGGTTCTCCTAACATTGAATGTGCTGGTTTAACTCCTGGATAAAAGTTGTGATTGATCTATCCTTCCTGGTGCTGATCATCTCCCAGTGATTATCTCGGCGCCCACAAATCTGGTAGACAGTATCCTTGAGATCATTGCGGTAAACTTCTCCAATGCGTCCCATGGCGATGTGATCTGCCATGCTCTCTCCTAGACTCCAGGTTGGTGCATCAAAAGAAAACTCTATGGGCTTAGTGACTGGCATGAACGTCCTTCCTGGAACTTGAACTTGAATCATCCAACGCTCTTCTTCAGGTAAAGTGGTGTTGTAAGTCCCGGTGAAGCTTGGTACTCCTATGTTCAGGTATCTAGTGACTTCCTTCAAGTGACGTCCAAAGGGTGTATCTTCATCCGGTTGCGTGAACTTGTTCTTTGCATCCGCCATCCTAAAAGAGTAGAAAAGATGAGAGGTCGGAAAGAGAAGAGAGTGAGTAGTGATCTAGGTCTTTTAGCTTAGTGGTTGTGTCCTACAGTCAGCGTGTGCTCTGATACCATCTTGTAATGACCAGACCTCAAACGGTCCAATCTCTGTGCTCAGGTGTCATCCCTGGATCAGTAATGCTGACACCACACAGTACTTGATGGATTTATAACAGAGTAGAAATCACACACTTATTACATCGAGTGTCTCAAAAGAGAACTTATTACAATAAGTATGGCTCAAGGTCATCTAATAACGATAACAGCGAAAGGCTTGGAAGATAAGTGGGTCCATCAACTCCAATGGCATCACTGAGTATAGAACCACGACCTAAAAGCACCTTAATCGTCGTCTGAAAAGTCTGCAACATTAACATTGCAGCCCGAAACGGGTCAGCACATGGAATATGCTGGCAATGCAACACATAGAGAGTAATGAAAGAATAAGGCTATACTACATGCATATTTGGCTGGTGGAAAGCTCTATGGTTACAGTTTTGCGTAAAGCCAATTTTTCCCTACTGCAAAGGAATAAATTTTAGTTAACTATCATGGTGGTTGTTAAACATTAAGAATGGTTGACAGCATTCTCAATCCCAATTAAGCATCATCATTAAACAAAACCCAACAAAATTAATTTTTTAGAGTAACATGATGAGATTCACATGATAATCCAGGTACTAGATACTCAAGATGTCCATAACCGGGGACAAGGCTAACCATGATTAGTTTATACACTCTGTAGAGGTTTGCGCACTTTTCCCCACAAGACTCGATCTCCTCCGTTGGGATTCTCGCACTACATGTTGTTTGAGAAACGGATGACCGAGACATAGTCTTTCAGAAGTGCTAGCACCTTATGATCGGGTAGACCGTTACACCTACTTTCCCCTACATCTGCTAGTCTACCATTGTAAGAGTTAGCACGACTTAATCAACTATGCTAGAGCCCATAATAGCTTGTGGCTGCACACGGAAGTTTCTAGCATGAATAATCTCATGATCCCTTCGAGCCTGGGTGGCAGTCCAAAAGAAAACAGGCAATCGCTGGAATACCCAGGTGCCTCAATCCACCCAGATGTGTATTTAAGTTTCCACCTTAGATAAACCTTTAATTTAACAATCTCACATCTGTCATGGATTTCACTCACCCAATCCACGTCTACTAGCATAGCATGGCATAATAAGCAAACGTAGAAGTAACTCCCAAAGGTTTGATAATAACAGGTAATAGGTACTACCTCAACTACTTCCCAAACCCACAATTTAATTAGATCCTAATAATTCAATGTGTGAGGATTGATCTAATGCAATAAAACTGGGTAATTGGAAGTATGATCAAAGTGTTACTTGCCTTGCTGATGATCCGGGAAACCTAGCGATTCGAAGTAGCAAGCGGTGCACTCCGGGTACTCTATCGCAAACAAACAAGCATACAATAAGTACTCAACTAATGCACAGGTAAAACTCAAATAAGAGATCTAACCAGAAAGTTCAACTTAAGAACTCCGGTTGGCAAAAAGAATCAAATCGAACGAAGCAACAAAAGACAAACGGCAAAAGAAACAAGCTTCGTATACTATTCTGGATCTAGGGCAATTTTTACAGTGGCAAAACTTGTTTGAGTTGGTTAAACGGAAAGAGGGTTTCAAGACAAAACTCCAGGCGCTTGAATCGCGTGATTCTGGTAAACGAGCGAAAAGTTATACTAAAACGAAAAACAGATCAGGAATCGCGATCAGAAAAATCGTGGATTTAATCCGAGAAAAAGAAAACGATGAACAGATTAACAAACGGACGTTCGTTAACTGGATCTAAACGATGAACGTGTTCGTTAAAATGAACGAACGAGCGAATGCTCGCTAATTAAATAAACAGAAAAAAACCGATCTATTTAAAAAATGAAACTAAAAAAACCGAACAAAACCGACGGAAAACCGATCGGTCTTTCGAGAAAAATTGGCGGCGGCGAGGTCTACCTCTGGCGACTCCGGCGAATGGCGGCGGCGGCAGATCCGGCGATCGTCGGCGGGTGGCGGCACGGCGGGGCGGCGGCGGCGCGGGGCTAGGGTTTGGTGGGGGGTGGCGGCTGGGCCTCCCGGCTATTTAAAGCCGGCCAGGCCGGGTGTCCAGGTCGGACACGGTCCGGTAAGTCGGTTGCGCGTTTTTTTTAAATAGTTATGCTTAGAAAAAAAACAAAAGGAATACTAAACGGACTCCAAAAATCCCGAAATAAAATTTACCCGGCTTCTAAAATCAAGCCGCACAGGATGAACATTTATTTGAGGCCTAAATGCAATTTTGAAAAACGCGTATTTTTCCTAAATTAAAATAAAATAGCAAATAAAACCAAAATAAAATCTTATTTGATTTTTTTATTAAATCCTTAGTATTTCTTTATTTTTGGGAAAGTCATTTTATTCCCTCTCTCATATTTTGATAATAGAAATAATTGAAGATAAAATAAATAAAATCAAATGATCCTGTTTTTTCAAAATTGGAGAAAACTCAAATATGAAAATAGCGAAATCCCCAACTCTCTCCGAGGGTCCTTGAGTTGCGTAGAATTTTCTAGGATCAACCAAAATGCAATAAAATATGATATGCAAATGATGATCCAGTGTATAACATTCCAAATTGAAAATTTGGGATGTTATAGAGCATGAGAGGCGCGTAGCGCACGGCGAGGCAGTGGTTGCCGCCGGTGATGCCGATGGCGGTGGTGTAGTCGGTGAGCCAGTCCTCCGGCTTCACAGTGCCGTTGTAATTAGGGTGTCGTGGAGGAGCGTAAACCCTTTGGTGAAAGGCTCGCCCCGGATGTGTGGCCCGAAGCACGCCGGTCCGACAGGGCCGGTCTCCTCTAGCTCCTGGGAGAGGGCGAGTCGGTCGAGACGGTGACGAGCGTCGGTGTTGTCGATGTCGCATGGACCCAGCCGGTCGGTGACTGTGCCGCGGGGGGCCGGCTCACCTGCAGCCGGACGCCGGCCGGGTTGGAGTAGGGGATCGAGGCGGCGCCGGGCCTTGGAGGCCAGCTCGTCCTCCAAGCCGCCAGCGACCGTCAGGGCGGGATTGCACCGGTCCGGGTGCGGCCGGAGTGCACCTCGCCGGGTGGCTAAGACGTCGTGTGCTGGAAATTGCCGGGTTCTGCGACACGAGCGGAGCTGGATCCGGCCGGCTTGGTGAGTTGGTTGAGGCGGTCCTGATGCGCGTTAGCCGCAGCGAGGAGGTCGTTCACCCTCTTGAGGCGATCCTGCAGCTCTTCGCCCGCGAGCTGATCCATGTCGGTCGCGGCTGCCTGGGCGGTGCGCATGTTTTTCATGGGAGTCACGTAGACGGGAGGGAGGGCGCCGAAAGTGCGCCCGATCGCACCACCCCGGGCTCGCACGTCGGCGGCCCGACTTGGCTCTGGGGCGGCAGGCGTGAAGCCGTAGGTGGCGTTGTGCTCCAGCTGGGCTGAGTCGAGGCGACGTTGTGTGGCGGCGAGTGTCTCGGTGAGGTCCAGCAGGCGCTGGCGATCGTCGTTGAGGCGAGTCCGGAGCTCGGCGATGTTGGAGGCGTCGATGTCGGTGCCGATGGGAACGCGGAGGATTTGTATCGTGGCGCGCAGCGGGTTGGGCAAGCCGGCCCTATCCGTCGTGGCCTTAGCTTCGGCAGCCTTCCTTACCGCGCTCGACGATGAGGAGGCGTCGATGTCGGTGACGAAAACCTCCACGCAAAGGTCCATCGCGTTGGTGGGAGCTCCGTCGCTGATGTAGAGCGGGGAGTTGGAAAAGCTAAGTACCTCGCGGGGGTACTCGTCGTCTGTAGGCGCGTAGGAGATGTGTAGCGTGGCGAAGGAGGCGGGGAGCACGTCGATGACGTCGTCCGCCATCGTGACGGCTCGTCGGAGTCGGAGAGGATCCCCGTCTGAAGCATGCTCCCGGCCAGGACCTCGAGCTGCCCCATGGTGGGCACCAACTGTCGTGGTGGGCGCACGGCAGATGCCATGGGATGGCTAAAGAGAGGAGGAGGCTCAAGGGCACTAGTGGGCTCCAGAGACGAGGTCGGCATGAGCGAGCGCGGGACGCAAGACATACCCAGGTTTGGGGCTCTCCGGAGAGATAACACCCCTAGTCCTGCCGAGTGTGGTTTATATGTAACAGTACAAAGTTGCTCCTAGAGCTGTATGGAGGGAGAAGGAGGTCTGGCCAAGGCCTAGGTTGCTCCCTCTCCTCGGGTGTTGCTTTGTGTGTGATCAATCGTGTGAATGAAGTGGGTTCCGCATGTATGCAAGGGGGCTCCTGGGGGGTTTTATAGGTCAACCCCCAGGGGTACAAGGGTAATATTACAAGGCCGTAGGGCCGGGTTGTCAGTGTCCAGGAACCCAGTGCTGGGACCCTCCGGGTACCAGGGCTCGCCGGGTTTTCCGGGCGCGGGCCCCATGCGCCTAGGGGACATTGTGTGTCGTCTTGTCGATCGTCAAGGCATGGCCGGGTTGAGTCGGCTACAGTGGCGCTCCGTCAGGTCGCCGCTTGTGGGCGTCATTGGTCATGCCGGGACACTATTTCCATGCTAGGCCTAGCCAGTGGGTAGGCGTAAGGCACTGTAGCCACGCCGGCCCTAGTCAGCGGGTAGGTGGAGGGCACTGTTGCCTCGTCCGGCTGACCAGAGGCATGGGCAGGGTACTGTGGTGTTGATCATTAGTTGGCAGTGATTCGTCCCATCGTACGGCTGGGATGAGACGGCCGCTGACCCTTGGCCGGGTTTGGAGAACACGCCAAGGGCGGTGCTGGCTTGCTGGAGAAGTCTTGAGCTTGGTTGTTGGGCCGAGTCGAGGAGCCTGGCTGGGTCGGCCTGCTTGGCCGGATCGAGCGACCTGGCTGAGTTGAGCAACTCGGCCAAGGTCGGGCCGGATTGAGGGGCGATGATGGCCCCATTGTTTTTGAAGAGGATCCGGGTTCCGTTGCCTGCCTGGGGTTCATCCCCCTGACACCTTCTTGCTGGTGCTAGGCAAGCCCGATCCTTCGACAATCATCATTGCCTTATCCTTGCACCTCTTACTGCGCTTCTTGCTCTTCTTTTGACTGGTGGATTCATCATCATCCTCTGAGTCGATGTTGATGCAATCTTCTTCTCCGAGGAGTTTCCTTCCCTCCTCCATCCGAGCACACTTGTCCACCAAGGTGTAAAGCTCCTTCACAGTCTTGCGCAACCGCATGTTCATCTTGGAACGAATCCTACGGTTGAGCACATTGGACTGGAAGGCAGCTATCACAGTGGCTGGATGGATATTTGGGATATTCCTGTAGACTCTGCTAAATCTCCTTATTTCTATTGGAGAAGTTGCAAGTCATTGGGCCGCCCTGGTAATTGATAGCCGCTAGTGAAGGCGCCAATGAACTCATGGCACAGGTCAGCCCATGACGAAATGGAGTTCTCCGGCAGGTGTATCAGCCAAGACCTCACATTGGACTTGAGTGCCAAAGGGAAGTAGTTAGCAAACACCTTCTCGTCTCTTCCTCCGGCAGCTTGAACAGCGATGGTGTAGATGCTCAAAAACTCTACCAGGTTTAGCCTCCCATCATACTTCTCAGGCATCTCTGGCTTGAACATGCGAGTGGATGGCCAACAGACTCGCCGCAGCTCACGAGTAAAGGCAGGGCACCCAACCTCGAAAGGCAGGCACCCGCCATCCTCTAGCACAGGCTTGTCGACATCGAGACCATCGCACCCATCGGTCCAATGGTGGTCGTCGTGGCGTCGTTCGATGATGACGCGCGCGTCTCCCCTCCACCTGTCCTCCGGGGCTCGCCGTTGGCCTGGACATGCTCGAGAGTCAGAAGAGGCCATCGAGACATCATCAGGTTCTTGATTCCGTCGCGCCCCCGCTGGTTGCCGCGGCGGGGACTGCACCGTGGGGGTGGATCCTTCCGTACGACCAGCAGCGCGAGCTGTTGTCATCACTTGGGAGGTCGCGGCGAGCCCCCGGCCTCAGTGAAGCCAATCAGACTTTGGATGGTGGCTCTCCATTCATCCATCTGATCGGCCGTTGGCGGGAACCTCAATAGCAGTTGGGCCCGCGCCATGGCCTCCATAGCGGTGTTTGGCATTAGTGATGATGATGTAGATCGCACCGTCGCCCAGCTCCTGACGGTGCCAGTGGCATCAGTGTTGCACCCTCGCTGCTGCGAGCCGGCCATTTGGATGGCGCGGTGATGTGGTCAAGGCGATTGAGGGACAGCGGCTCCATTGGGCACAGATGTTGGGTCAACCCGCTCCGGGGGAGGCGCGCGCGATGCGGTTGCGCCCGTGGTGGGGGCGGCGATTCGCCCCAGATCGGGCGCCACCACTGTGGATGTGCCCTTCGGCGAGAGGAAGAGGTGCAGATGGAATGACCCCTTTGCTCGTACCTCGTGGAGCATGGCCACCAGGATGTTGCTGATGCTGCTCTCCTCCAATGCCTCCTACTCCTGCTTCGGTCGCGGGGGAGGTGGTGACAGTGCCGCCTACGCCGACCACGTCCCCCGCAGCACCCACATCCTTGTGTGCCTCCGTGTCCCCCGCAGCATCGGTGGCCGCGGGCGGCGAAGCCTTCGAGGTGGACGGGTGAGCTGAAGCACCGGGTTTCTTCTTGGGCGCCATAGTCGACGACGCCGCTGAAGATGAAGATGGCAATGAAGATGATGCGCTACTCATGCTTTCAGGTTCGCGCAAGTGATCCCCCTACCTGGCGCGCCAAAGATGTCGCGGGAAACCACTGCCACCTATGGGACCAAGAGTCCCTTGCTGGTTCGGTGGGGGGATGGCACGTTGCGCAAAGAGTAGAGGAGCGTGGAACAACACGGCAGAGATCACACAGGCAATTTTTCCCAGGTTCGGGATGCCGTGAGGCATAAAACCCTACTCCTGCTGTGGTAGGTTGATGGTGGAAAAATGGTGGAGAGCCTAGCACGCTTGCCTGACAGGGTTGCTTCAGGACAAAACGGTTGCGCGCGTATGAATGTGTGAGAGCGTGGATTTGCTAACCCTTTCTATGGTTGCCTTGGGCCTCCTTTTATAGACAACAGGGTCACCACAGTGGCAATTCAGTCAGTATGCACTGATAAGATAGCAAACAGTGCTATCATACCTAACTCTGTAGGCTGACAGAGCACATTAAATGCACTGCTCAACGTCACATCGTTCCTTGCCCGGCAGGCCCTGCCAGGCTGTTTTGCCAGCTTCGCGCCTGCTCACTCGACACGTCGCAGGACGGGCGTCGCCTGTAGGTATTTCCTGTAGAAAGTGGCTCCCATGTGGCTAATAGTAGCCACTTAGTCACTTTAGAGCTTGACACCGCACCGATCGACGACGTGTGTTGTGGTGAGGTGGTGTGGTGAGGTGGTACTGCCTCCGTGAGTCCCGGTAGGCCCTGCCGGGGCGTCCTGGAGGTTTGCTACTGGGGGTGACCCTGTCCTTGCTAGTCTCACCTGACCGGCAAGGGAGGCTTTTCCCTTAATAATATCTTGCTCCTCTCGCTTGGTCTCGGCCTTCTTGTGTTGCACGCCGCTCTCTTGAAGAATTGATCTCTTGTGCTTTAGTCTGAGCTTGGTGTTGTAATCTTGTTCTGGTTCCTGTGTGCAGTCTGGGCAACAGACCCAGGGTTTGTTGCACCGACAAAGGGAGAAGAAGAGAACCGCATAGGGCTTCTCTATTATGAGGATTAGAGAGAACTAGAACTAGATCTAGTCTAGATCAAGCTAGACGAGAACTAGATCAAGAGAGAACTTGAGGAGGCTTCAAAACTTATGTTCTAGGGGCTAGCCCTGCCCCTCTATTTATATGTTCAGTTCTAAGGTCGTAACTTTGGGAGGGAGCTCCCCAAAGTCGGTTTGGAACAAAAGGAAGAGTCCTTCTCGGATTCCAGTACGAAACGCCGCGGACCTTGGCGTCTGGCCCAGACGCCAAGGACCCTGGCGTCTGGCCCAAGACCAGACGCTAAGGACCATGGCATTTGCCCCGTGCCCTTTGCAAAACTTCTTTTGCACTGACCTTATACCTCATGGGCCTTATCCTTTGGCCCAGCCAAACTGTCCTCGCACTAGAACATTTCTAGAAACATCCGAAACTCTTTCGCAATTCTCTAGAAACTATATCTCTCTCTTATATTCCGGGAACTATTCTGAGAATATTTTCTCATAACTCTTTCTTCACTAATTCTTAGCAGATCGTGATTCCCTTAAGCTTGTGACCCTGTAGGTTCGGTAAAACATAGACATGAATGAAACCCCTTCGTTCAATGACCAATAGCGGAACCATGGACATCCATATCAGTCCCTATGATTACACGAATGATATTCGAGTGAACCGTTGGTTATCATGTGTTGTTCCCTTTGCTTCATGATACTTTACAAAACCCGATGTGCATCGGTATCCTCCAAAGTCATCACCATGCTCACTATATCGTTGCTCTCGTTACCAGTTTTGTTCTTCTTTCTCATTGACGTGTTCCAGCATCCCCGTGACATAATCACCTATGTCTGGCCAGACGATGATGGATGTCATCACACCGAGAGGGCCCTAAGAATATCTCTCCATCGCCGGAGGAGCAAACCCCACTCTCGGGTTGTCCGGTCACTTGTCAAACTTTTCGGTGAGCCTGAAAGGTGTCGTTATGATCACCTTGTTACAGATCACGTTTGAGCAACCCCAAAGCCCACCGTCCAGTAGGAAGTGACCGATACACTCTCATGGTCTGAGGAACTAAAACACATGCTAACACTTTGTGTTATAACAGATGATTTTAGATGATGTAATCACATAGAATAACAGACAAGTATTGGGTCGATTCAATATGATCGTTCTTCTAACGTCATACCCACAATGTTGTTTTACAACTATCGTTACACCTAACGATATTCTAAGATCCAGAAAACATGATCACCAACAACACTTGAGCCGGTCTTAGAGGCGAGACCGGGAACCTATTGTTTACCGTTTATCATTCCACACGTGCATATGAGTTTTCCACGGAATCGCATATTCCAGGATCATAACAGTTATAGCATGGAATATAAACTCCTAACTATGAATGATGGAAATATAATAATATAATATTACTGCCTCTAGGGCATATCTCCAACAATTTTCTAGTTCTTAGTTCCCCTCAAGATGACTTTTGTCCCATTATATTTTGGTAGACCTTTCTTGGACACTATTAATGCTAAGATAGATTGCGAGAAAGAAACTGTCAGTGTTAACTTTGGTGATGTGTCTCACGATTTTAATTTCTCAAAGTTTCATATGCAACCCCATGATAAAGAATTGCCTAGTAAGGATGAAATAATTGGTTTTACTTCTATTGTCGTACCTCCTACTGATCCACTAGAACAATATTTGCTCGACCATGAAAATGATATGCATTTGCATGAAAGAAATGAAATAGATAGGATGTTCTTTGAACAACAACCTATTCTCAAACATAATTTTCCTATTGAAACTCTAGGAGGTCCTTCTACACCTAAGGGTGATCCTGTGTTTGAATTGAAACAATTGCCTAAGACTTTGAAATATGCTTATCTTGACGAGAAAAATATATATTATGTTATTATTAGCGCTAACCTTGCAAAGCATGAAGAAAAGAGATTATTAAAAATTCCTAGGAAGCACCGTGCTGCTATTGGATATACTGTTGATGATCTTAAGGGCATTAGTCCCACTCTCTGTCAGCACAAGACTAATATCGAACCTGATGTTAAACCCGTCATTGATCATCAATGATGATTGAATCCTAAGGTGAAAGAAGTGGTAACAACTAAAATACTAAAGCTTCTGGAAGCAGGTATAATTTATCCCATAGTTGATAGTAGATGGGTAAGTCATGTTCATTGTGTTCCTAAGAAAGGAGGTATTACCATTGTTCCTAATGATAAAAATTAACTTATCCCACAAAGAATTGTTACTGGCTATAGAATGGTAATTGATTTCAGAAAATTAAACACAGCCACTAGAAAGGATCATTACCCTCTAGCTTTTATTGATCAAATGTTAGAAAGATTATCTAAGCACGCACACTTTTGCTTTTTGGATGGATATTCTGGTTTCTCTCACATACCTGTATCACAACCTGATCAAGAGAAAACCACTTCTACTCGCCCTTTTGGAACTCATGCTTATAGACGTATGCCTTTTGGTTTGTACAATGCACCTGCTACCTTTCAAAGATGTATGACTGTTATATTCTCTAACTTTTGTGAAAAGGTTGTTGAGGTTTTCATGGATGATTTTTCCGTTTACGGAACTTCTTTTGATGATTGCTTAAGCAACCTTGATCGAGTTTTGCAGAGATGTGAACAAACTAATCTTGTCTTGAATTGGGAGAAGTGCCACTTTATGGTGAATGAAGGTATTGTCTTAGGGCACAAAATTGTTGAACAAGATATTGAGGGGGATAAAGCTAAAGTTGATGCAATTGAGAAGATGTCGTGTCCTAAAGATATTAAAGGTATTCGAAGTTTCCTTGCATGCTGGTTTTTATAGGACGTTTATTAAAGACTTCTCTAAAATTTCTAGGTCACTTACCAATCTCTTGCAAAAGGATATTCCATTTGTTTTTATGATGATTGTGTAGAAGCCTTTGAAACACTTAAGAAAGCCTTAACTTCTACACCTATTGTTCAACCACCTGACTGGAACTTGCCTTTTGAAATTATGTGTGATGCTAGTGATTATGCTGTTGGTGCTGTTCTAGGACAAAGAGTTGATAAAAATTAAATGTTATCCATTATGCTAGTAAGACTCTAGATAGTGCCCAAAGAAAGTATGCTACTGTTGAGAAAGAATTTCCGGCAGTTGTGTTTGCTTGTGATAAATTCAGATCTTACATAGTTGATTCTAAAGTAATTGTTCACACCGATCATGCTGCTATTAAATATCTCATGGAAAATAAAGATGCTAAACCTAGACTCATTAGACGGGTTCTTTTGTTACAAGAGTTTGACTTACACATCACTCATAGGAAAGGAGCTGAGAACCTCGTAGCTAATAACTTGTCTAGGTTAGAAAACATTCTTGATGACCCACTACCTATTGATGATAGCTTCCTCGATGAACAATTAGCTGTCATAAATGCTTCTCATAACACTGCTTGGTATGTAGACTATGCTAACTATATTGTTGCTAAATTTATACCACCTAGCTTCACATACCAACAAAAGAAAAAAAATTCTTCTATGATTTAAGACATTACTTTTGGGATAACCCACATCTATATAAAGAAGGAGTAGATGGTATTATTAGACGTTGTATACCTGAGCATGAACATGAACAAATCCTATGGAAATGTAACTCCGAAGCCTACGGAGGGCATCATGCGGGAGATAGAACTGCACATAAGGTATTACAATCTGGTTTTTATTGGCCTACTCTTTTTAAGGATGCTTGTAAGTTTGTCTTATCTTGTGATGAATGTCAAACAACTGGTAATATTGGTAGACGTCAGGAAATGCCTATGAATTATTCACTTGTTATTGAACCATTTGATGTTTGGGGCTTTGATTATATGGGACCTTTTCCTTCCTCTAATGGGTATACACATATTTTGGTTGTTGTTGATTATGTCACTAAGTGGGTAGAAGCTATTCCAACTAGCAGTGTTGATCATAACACCTCCATTAAAATCCTGAAAGAAGTTATTTCCGAGGTTTGGAGTCCCTACATATTTAATGACTCATGGTGGTTCACATTTTATCCATGGTGCTTTCCGTAAATTGCTTTATAAATATGATGTTAACCATATAATTAAATCGCCTTATCACCCACAATCTAGTGGTCAAGTTGAACTTAGCAATAGAGAAATAAAGTTAATATTACAAAATACTATTAACAGATCTAGGAAAAATTGGTCTAAGAAACTCGATGATGCACTATGGGCTTGTAGAACTACTTATAAAAATCCTATGGTTATGTCTCCATACAAAATGGTTTATGGAAAAGCTTGTCACTTGCCTCTTGAGTTAGAACATAAAGCATATTGGGAAATTAAGGAACTCAACTATGACTTCAAACTTGCCGGTGAGAAGAGGTTATTTGATATTAGCTCACTACATGAATGGAGAACCCAAGCCTATGAAAATGCCAAACTATTCAAAGAAAAAGTCAAAAGATGGCATGACAAAAGAATCCAAAAGCGAGAATTCAAAGTTGGTGAATATGTTCTATTGTACAATTCTCGTTTTAGTTTTTTTTGTAGGAAAACTTCTCTCAAAGTGGGAAGGACCATATATCGTCGAAGAAGTTTATCGCTCTAGAGTTATAAAGATCAATAATGTCGAAGGCACTAATCTGAAGGTGGTCAATGGACAAAGAATGAAGCACTATATTTCAGGTACGCCTGTTAATGTTGAAACTAATATTATTCAAACCATGACACCAGAGGAATACATAAAAGAGACCTTCCAGAACATTGTACGTGATACGGTAAGTAAACCGACTCCAAAAATTCCGCAAAAATATTTTCTGTCAATTTTGGAATATTAGAAAGAAATATTAAAAAAGAAACATGCGGGAAGGCAACCTAGGTGCCCACTAGGCACCAGGGCGCGCCTGCCCCACCTGGCGCGCCCTGGTGGGTAGTAGGCCCTCGGGCACCTTCTCGACTCCATTTTCCTGTGGTATACTTGTTTCCCAACATAAAAATTATTTATATATACCCCCGGACGATTTGAACATTGTATCGCAGAGAAATCCTCTGTTCTTGTTTCGTGTTGTTTTTCTAACAAATCTAGATCACCATGGCTGCACCAAGCTCTTCCAAGGATAAGTTCTTCGAGAAGGTCATCAACCCCTACCTACCAGAGGTGTTGAACCACCATCAAGCCATTGAGATGCGTGAGGGGGTGCTCTACATCCGGGATGTTTAAGGGCCCAAGAAGATGGGAAGTGTGGAGGCCAGGCTCGAGGCAGTGGAGCAAGAGATCTTCAAGTGCCAAGGGATGGTGGAGCGTGGACTCGGTGCCAATCACTCCATGATTACGAAATTCACCCGTGATCATAAGGTGGATGGCCGGTCTATCAAGGACATCGTCTTCACCTTCAACAAGCAAATAAATTTTCTGCAAAGCCAAATCTATGATCTTCAAAATCAAGTTTTTGAGTATGAAGCAAGATTTAAAGGTATGAGTTTAGCTGCCAGTTTCAAGACTTAGGAGACTCGTGCATCCTCTTATGATGGTGAACCCCTGCCATGGAAGCCGGAGGACAAGCTTACCACACCATCACCAAAGAAGAAGACCTAAGCACACGGGTATATGGGCACTCCCCTTGGCTTGTGCCAAGCTTGGGGGAGATGCCCTCGTATCGTATCACCATCACTTTTATTATCTTTACTTATTTTAGTTCGATCCTTAGTTATTTCGTGACTTAGTTGAATAAAAGTTTAGTATGATCTATTTTCGAGTGCTAGTTTCATGTTCTATCTATCTATGTAATCGAGTGAGAGTTATATAATAAAGATTAGTTTGAGTTTTTTCTTCTTATTCTTTTTGTTTCAATCAAAATAAAGAAAAAATGAATATATCATATGCTAATCTTATGGAAAGTAATGACATTACATAAGGAAAAGTATAAGTGGTAAAATTTATTGAAAGTTGACAAACATAGCATTGGTCGATGATGCAATTCATGAAAGAATTAATAAGGGAAGAGAAGATTCGCATGCAAATACACTATCTTGGACACCTTTTATGATTGTGAGCCCCCATTAAATACTTTATGCCAAATTGTTGACATTGGACAAGGAAGACAATGTAATGATTTATGTTTATTCATATTCACATAGAAGTTATATTTTCATAGATGCTCCAACATGTGGTGCTTGCTCAATATCTTTGCTAATCCACACTAAGTAGAGATACTATTTGTGCATCCAAAATCCTTAAACCCAATCTCAAGAGAGTCCACCATACCTACCTATGGATTGAATAAGATCCTTCAACTAAGTTGTCATCGGTGCATAAGACAATAAATTGCTTCTAAATGTGTATGACCTTTTAGTGTAAGGGAAAATAAGCGTTGTACGAACTTGTGATGGCAAACTAATGAAAGCGACGGACTGCATAATAAAGGTTGCTATTATAAGGGGCAATATAATGTGACGTTCTTTTGCATTAAGAGCTTCTGCATTCAAAAACAAAACGTGCATGACAACCTCTGCTTCCCTCCGCGAAGGGACTATCTTTTACTTTTATGTATTTACTTTTTATGCAAGAGTAAAAGTGTTCTCCTCTATTCCTTTTTATTTTTCTCTTTTGCAAGCATCATGTGGTGGGGAAAGATCTAGGCACATATATCCCGTTGGATATGAGTAATCATGAGTTATTATTGTTGACATCAGCCTTGAGGTGAATAAGTTGGGAGGCGAAACTATAAGCCCATGTCTTTCTGTGTGTCTGGCTGAAAATTTTTGCACCATATAAATGTTATGAGTGTTAGCAATCATAGAAGATTAAATGATGGTTGAGTATGTGGACTTGTCGAAAGGCTCCGATAAGAGACCCTTCCCAAAAATATGGTGAATTGCAATTGCAAAGTTGACTGAGAACATAGTTTATTGGTCTTCAATAAAGTTTATGCTTTATACTTCAGTGTTGTGATGAATTGTTACTTGCTCATGAGAAGTTTTGTGATAAAGTTTATTGATGTTATAATAATAAGCATGATGCTACTATGTCTGTATTTTGTTTTGTCGACACCTGAGGGAGTCCTGGATTAGGGGGTCTCCAGACAGCCGGACTATATCCTTTAGCCGGACTATTGGACTATGAAGATACAAGATTGAAGACTTCGTCCCGTGTCCGGATGGGACTCTCCTTGGCGTGGAAGGCAAGTTAGGCAATACGGATATGTAGATCTCCTCCCTTGTAACCGACTCTGTGTAACCCTAGCCCCCTCCGGTGTCTATATAAACCGGAGGGTTTAGTCCGTAGGACAACATACAATCAGACCATAGGCTAGCTTCTAGGGTTTAGCCTCTACGATCTCATGGTAGATCAACTCTTGTAATACTCATATCATCAAGAACAATCAAGCAGGACATAGGGTATTACCTCCATCAAGAGGGCCCGAAACTGGGTAAACATCGTGTCCCCTGCCTCCTGTTACCATCCGCCTTAGACGCACAGTTCGGGACCCCCTACCCGAGATCCGCCGGTTTTGACACCGACATTGGTGCTTTCATTGAGCACTGTGCTGTCACCATAAGGCTTGATGGCTCCTTCGATCATCAGTAGCGATGCGGTCCAGGGTGAGGTTTTCCTCCCCGGACAGATCTTTGTATTCGGCGGCTTCGCACTGTGGGCCAATTCGCTTGGCCATCTGGAGAAGATCGAGAGCTACGCCCCTGGCCATCAGGTCAGATTCGGAAACTTAAACTACACTGCCGACATCCGCGGAGACTTGATCTTCGACGGATTCGAGCCCATGTCAGGTGCGTCGCACAGTCACGACGAGCATGACGTAACTCTGCCGTCGGACAATATTCGGGAAATCGCATCTACAACTACTTCGGCCGTCAATCCGGAGCAAATTGCGCCATCCGAGAGCGGAGGGATAGACCCCGCCATGGAGGCCGCACTCTCAGTGGCGATAGAGCCGGATACTGACTTCACCCCTTACGAGAGCCGTGTCGCCGAACCACTGGATTCACCTCCTACCACGGACTCCGAGCCGCTTACATTTATGCCCGTCAAATCCGACTGGGCGCCGATCATGGAGTTCACCTCCGCGGATATCTTTCAGCACTCGCCCTTCGGCGATGTGCTCAATTCATTAAGGTCTCTCTCCCTGTCAGGAGAACCTTGTCCGAACTATGTCCGGCTAGAATGGGATGCGAACGACGAAGAAATTCGTTGCCCGCCCACCACCCACTTAGTAGCCACTGTCGATGATTTAACCGACATACTCGACTTCGACTCCGAAGACATCGACGGTATGGACGACGATGCAAGAGACGAGCAGGAACCACCGCCCACAGGGCACTGGACCGCTACCTCATCATACAACATATACATGGTTGACACCCCTAAAGAAGGCAATGGCGACGAGACAGCAGAGGATGACCCCTCCAAGAAGCAACCCAAGCACCGACGTCAGTGGCGCCGCTCTAAGTCCCGGCATAGCAAAAGTAGTGATACCGGCACAGGAGATAATAACACTCCGGATAGTGCCGAAGACAACCACAATCCCCTCCAGCACGATGTAGAGCCGGAGGATGAACAAGCCAGCCCTCCAGAGAAGGCAGCAGATGGAGAACCGGAGGAGGACAATTACATGCCTCTCTCTGAAGACGAGGCGAGCCTCGGCGATGAAGAATTTATCGTGCCTGAGGACCCCGTCGAGCAGGAGCGCTTCAAGCGCCGGCTTATGGTCACAGCAAATAGCCTAAAGAAAAAGCAACAACAGCTTCAAGCTGATCAAGACTTGCTAGCAGACAGATGGACCGAAGTCCTTGCGGCCAAGGAATACGAACTCGAGCGCCCCTCCAAGAGTTACCCAAAACGCAGGTTGCTACCTCACCTCGAGGAGGAAGCATTGAAACCTCATTCACCAGTGTACGATGCGGCTGACCGGCCACTGCGTGGCCGAGCCAGATAGGCGTTTCAGCCTGAAGTTCAGCCTGCACCCCGCCGCCACTCAATCAAAAATACCAAGGCCCGGGGCAACGCACGGGACCTGCGAGGCGTATTGGACAGTAAGGCAAAACTTGCAAGGTCAATATACGGGTCACGGGCACGCGCGCCAACACGGGACAATGATCGTCACACCAGATACACCAAAAGCAAATCCGGCCGGGGCGAATACAGCAGACAAGACTCATATGAACTGCGTCGTGATATAGCCTGGCACAGAGGCGCCGCACACCCCCTATGCTTCACTGATGAAGTTATGGATCACGAATTCCCGGAGGGTTTCAAACCCGTAAATATCGAATCATATGATGGTACAACAGATCTTGCTGTATGTGTTGAGGATTTCCTCCTTCACATCCACATGGCTCGCGGTGATGATCTACATGCCATCAAGTACCTCCCCCTAAAACTCAAAGGACCATCTCGGCATTGGCTGAATAGCTTGCCAGGAGACTCCGTCGGCAGCTAGGAGGATCTGGAAGACGCATTCCTTGACAACTTGCAGGGCACTTATGTGCGACCACCGGATGCTGATGACTTGAGCCATATAACTCAGCAGCCAGGGGAATCGGCCAGACAATTCTGGACTCGGTTCCTGACTAAGAAAAACCAAATTGTCGAATGTCCGGACGCAGAGGCCCTAGCGGCATTCAAGCACAACATCCGTGACGAGTGGCTTGCCCGCCACCTTGGCCAGGAGAAGCTGAACTCTATGGCAGCCCTCACGACACTCATGACTCGCTTTTGCGCGGGCGAGGATAGCTGGCTGGCTCGCAGCAATAACACATCGAGGAATCCGGGCACTTCGGATACCAAAGATGCCAATGGCAGACAACGTCGTAACAGACCAAAGCGGCGCAATAACAGCAATAATACCGAGGATACGGCAGTCAATGCCGGATTCAGAGGCTCTAGATCCGGTCAGTGGAAAAAGCCATTTAAAACAAGTACTCCGACTCCGTCCAGTTTGGATCGCGTACTGGATCGCTCGTGTCAAATCCACGGCACCCCCGACAAACCAGCCAATCACACCAATAGAGAATGCTGGGTGTTCAAGCAGGCCGGCAAGTTAAATGCCGAAAACAAGGACAAGGGGCTGCATAGTGATGACAAGGAGGAGCCCCGGCCGCCGAACACGGGAGGACAGAAGGGGTTCCCCCACAAGTGAAGATGGTGAACATGATATACGCAACCCACATTCCCAAGAGGGAGCAGAAGCGTGCACTAAGGGACGTCTATGCGATGGAGCCCGTCGCCCCAAAGTTCAACCCATGGTCTGCTTGCCCAATCACCTTTGATCGCAGGGACCACCCCACTAGTATCCGTCATGGCGGATCCACCGCACTGGTCCTAGACCCCATCATCGACGGATTTCACCTCACTCGAGTCCTTATGGACGGCGGCAGCAGCCTGAACCTGCTCTATCAGGATACAGTGCGAAAAATGGGCATCGATCCCTTGAGGATCAAATCCACCAAAACCACCTTCAAGGGCATCATCCCAGGTGTAGAGGCCCATTGCACGGGCTCAATCACACTGGAAGTGGTCTTCGGATCACCGGACAACTTCCGAAGCGAGGAGTTAATCTTCGACATCATCCTGTTTCGCAGTGGCTATCATGCACTGCTCGGACGAACTGCATTTGCAAAATTCAATGCAGTACCGCATTACGCATACCTCAAGCTAAAGATTCCAGGACCTCGGGGGGTCATAACAGTGAATGGAAACACAGAACGCTCGCTCCGCACGGAAGAGCACACTGCGGCCCTCGCAGCAGAACCACAAAGCAGTCTTTCAAGGCAAACCACTAATTTGGCGATACAACCCCCGAACACCTTCAAGCGTGTCCGGAGTAAACAGCACCAGGATCGCCTGGCACGTTCAGAGCTCGCCTAGCAATTCAGCCCCCGTCCCAGTCCCAGTCAAGCGATGAAATCCGTGCCGCGCGTACATAATTACGCACTGAAAATACCATGGACATAGGCGGGGGCACGATCAGGGCACGTCCTACAATGCGGCTTAACCGCCCTAGGGGCTGTATATCTTTATCATTTCTTTTCTCTTTCAGGGCCTAACTCTCTAGAAGCCCTTTCCGGCAGTATGATTGCTGGACAAATTACGGGAAGGAACAACCAAGGCGGCAAGAAGCTAAGATGTACATGGGAACCCCCAAGTGGTCTCTAATAATAATACCCGCTTTCTACTATCCATACGCAGCTTGCCCTTGGATAGGACATTTCAAATAGTCCTACTTTCTGCTTATTGCACTACCTGTACCAGTACACTTCGACGTATTATTTAAATAACAATGCATAGCATTAGTCTATTACTGCATTATTCATTCTTTTTTTCCTTTATGTCCATTTACGACAATCCGCACCCGTAAATTCGATACGGTCAGTATGCTAGGGGCTTTCGTTTACCCCATAATACGGCGCGAGAAGTCCGAACACTTTCGACAGTGCGGCACCCCGAACTTATAGCATTATATGCATCAGCTCCGAATCATGTCTTGGGTCAATAGTTGGGTTTGCCCGGCTCCCATGCTTTGGTACCTTATGTTCCGCTATATCGGCTAATGTAGCGGTGGGAGAACTACTGCGATTGTGCCCCGGTTCTTCCAGACGAGCACCTCAGTAGAGAAAGCCGAAAACTGACTGTCATGATAAGGCGAGAGACGGGTCGCTGTTCGAGAGGTCTCAAGTCCTTAAAGACTTTTTCTGCTTCGGGCGAGGAGTCGGCCTTGTCCAACTTAGGCGTGTATAGCGCCCCAAATTCGGCCTTCCGAATACCAGGGACTTCGCCAAAATTTAAAATTGTAGACTTCTATGGCTAAGTGAGAGTGATAATGCATTATAGTCCGATTGCCTGGTTCGTTGCGCTGAACACCTCCCTTGAAGGACCCAAAATTGGGGTAAAGAGTGCTCAAGTTTATCCCAAACACCCCAGTACTAGTTACATGGGGGCAGAAGCCGACGACTGGCCAACTCTCAGATTTTGTAAACGGCCGCACAGAAGGTAATGTTTTAAATTAAAAAGGCGTTGCATAGCGCAGATGAACTTGTTTCATATTACAGGATCACACGAGCATGTTCATTCAAAAATTACATCCCTGGCACATTCATCCGCCACAAGGCGGGAACCCTTCAGGACACTCTCATAATACATCTCGGGGCGGCGATGCTCATTACCCTCCGGCGGCCCCTCCTTCACCAGCTTCACGGCGTCCAGCTTCGCCCAGTGCACCTTCGCCCGGGCAAAAGCCCTGCGCGCACCCTCGATGCAGACGGGCCACTTTATGACTTCAAGCCGTGGGCAGGCGTCGACGAGCCGCCTCACCAGACCGAAGTATCTGCCGTACAGGGGCTCGCTAGGCCACATCCGTACTATAAGGCCCCTCATGGCTTGTTCGGCCGCCTTGTGAAGCTTGACCAACTGCTTCAGCTGGTCGCTCAAGGGCACGGGGTGTTCGGTCCCAATATACTGAGACCAGAACAACTTCTCCGTCGAGCTCCCCTCCTCAGCTCGGTAAAACTCCGCGGCATCCAGTACACTGCGGGGAAGATCTGCAAACGCTCCTGGAGAGCTCCGAACTCGGGTAAGAAAAAGAAAATTTTCCTTCACATGCTTGCTTTGCATAATGAATGCCTTGCCCGCCGCTATCTTCTTCACCGCATCAATCTCCTGGAGGGCCTTGTGGGCTTCAGCCTTGGCGCTCCGGGCACTTTCGAGCGCCTTCTCAAGCTCGGACTCTCGCGTCTTAGTGTCAAGCTCCAAGGACTCGTGTTTCTTGGTGAGAGCCTCGAGCTCTTGCTGCACCTCGCCCACTCGGGCTTCTTGTTTCTCCCGCTCAATGCGCTCCTTGGTCGCTTTGTCTTCGACCTCGGACACCGCCTTCTTCAGGGTCGCCACTTCGGTCATGGCCCCTGGAAAATGCATGATGATCCTGTTACTTTACACCCAAACTTCTTTTATTTTATATAGACAAGGTATTGCTTACCTTTGCTCTCCTCGAGCTGCCTCTTGGTAAGGCCAAGCTCGTTCTCGGACCGCTCCAGGTCCTGCTTCAGCGCAGAGACCTCCGCAGTACGTGCGGCAGCGGCCAGCAGCGAAGCCTGCACATACACATAGATATATTCTGATTAGACTCCTGAGTCATCATTTGATCCTCTATTCGGCCTTTCTACTCGGAGGCTGGCTCAAGCTTCAGTCAGTCCGTTTTTGGCGGAGTGAACTTTCTCGATCACCGCACTCATGATAGTACGGTGCTCTTCGTCGATGGAAGCGCCGCGAAGCGCTTCCAACAAGTTATCCGGTGCCTCTGGATAGACAGAGGACACCGGCACGGGCGGCTTGCCCCCCTTAACGGAGGGTTGCCCGCCGGAGTCCGGAACCACCGAAGATTCCGGTGCAGTGTTTGGCTGGGGGGCGAACCTGGAGCCCACGGGAGTCCGGCTCCCTTTGCGCCTAGGGTCTGGAAGGTCGCCTCGAGGCACCCCCAGGACTGCCTCCCCTTGGCCTAGTGCCTGTCGAGACAACACCTCGATGTTGTCCGCAGGGCAAGGGGTGGAGGCGGTCGGAAGAGAACCGTTGTTCATATCCGACGAGTCCAACGAACCGCTCGACGAAGATACGTCGAGATGAGCTCGGGACGGACTGCATAATCATGTTCGGCATGAGGAGAAGCAGTGTAGTAAAACATACCATGAATTACTATGGTGTCCGGATACTTACGACTTCGCCAGGGGCTTGACCCTGGGTAGCCACTCATTGCCGCTGTAGGCGGCCGTCGTGGAGCAGTCCGGAGGGAGGGTCCTGCCCTTCTTGGACCCTTTGGCCTCCCCACTTGGGTCGGCCTTCCTTTTCTTGTCTCCCCCGGCTGGGGGGAGAACTTTCCTCTTCCTCCTCCTCGTTTTCGTGGGAGGAGGGCACGTCGGAGTTATCGAACGATGAGTCCGATACAACCTTGCACCGGAGACCCTTTCGGGTCCCCGCGGCCTTCTTCTTGGCCTTCTTCACCGGCACCTCGTAAGGTGCCGGAACCAGCATCTCCGTCAGGAGAGCATCTGCAGGATCTTCCGACAGGGGGGCGGGGCAATCGATCTGCTCCGCTGTCTTCACCCAGTCCTGTTAAAGGCATGGAAGGCTTAGATCCTGCACATGATTAAACTGGGGCAAATGGATACCCTGTGGAATATAAAAACTTACCGGATTGGCGCGGCGCTTTGCGCTGAGTCCGCGGTCCTCGGTGAGGGAAGGAGGTACCTCGGCGCCCTTGAACAGCACCCTCCAGATGTCCTCGTGCGTCGTGTCATAGAGCTCTCGCAGCGTCTGGTGCTTGGTCGGGTCAAACTCCCACAAGTTGAATACCCGTTGTTCACACAGGAGAATCCGGCGGAAGAGCATGACCTGGACCACGTTGACGAGCTTGATTTTCTTGCTCATCATGTTCTTGATGCAGGTCTGGAGTCCGGTCAGCTCTACCGAGGAACCCCAGGACAGGCCCTTCTCTTTTTCCAGGAGGTGAGCCGTGTGGGGATTCCGGATCAGAATTTGGGGGCTGCCACCCAGTTGGTGTCGCGCGGCTCGGTGATGTAGAACCACCCCGATTGCCACCCCTTTATGGTCTCCACATAGGAGCCTTCAAGCCAGGTGACATTAGGCATCTTGCCCACCATGGCGCCTCCGCACTCCGCTTGCTGGCCGACCACCACCTTCGGTTTGACATTGAGGGTCTTCAGCCACAGGCCGAAATGGGGCTTGATGCGGAGGAAGGCATCGCACATGACGATAAACGCCGAGATGTTGAGGATGAAATTGGGGGCCAGATCATGAAAATCCAGCCCGTAGTAGAACATGAGCCCGCGGACAAACGGGTGGAGAGGAAATCCCAGTCCGCGGACAAAGTCGGTAAGAAAAACTACCCTCTCATGGGATTCGGGCGTTGGGATGATCTGCCCCGCATCTGGCAGCCGGTGCGCGATATCCACGGCCAGATATCTGGCTTCCCGTAACTTTTTGATGTTCTCCTCCGTGACGGAGGAGACCATCCACTTGCCTCCTGCTCCGGACATGCTTTGGAGTGGTTTGAGAAGAAGAACGCGAGCTTGGGCGCTAGAGCTCGAGTGTGCGGGAATGGGTAAGCAAGGAGGAAGAAGGCGTGGGTGAAAAGAGTGAATCTTTGTCCCTTGATAAGGGCGGAGGAGGCGATGCGCCTCCCCACTTGCCTGGTAAAATCGCTTATTCCCCAAGCATCGTAATTGATGGTGCGGTTGGGTTACCCACGTCCGTATTGATGAGAATCCCGTAATAAGGGGAACACGATCTCTGCTTTGACAAGACGTGCCAAGAAAACCGCCTCGCGATATGTGCGGTGCTGGTTGAGAAAAACGGTTCGAATAATGACCGGGCCATGGCGTGATGTCATGCTGTCAAAACGTGTCAGCAGATTAGATTTGTGGAAATATAATTCTCTCTACGGTGGTATGTGGAACTTGTTTTGCAGAGACGGACACTATCCTTGTGTTCAAAATCTTCCATGGAGTATTCGGAGGAGGAACCCTCCTTGCAATGCCGAAGACAATACTGCGCGCCGGACTCATCGTCATTGAAGCCTGGTTCAGGGGCTACTGAGGGAGTCCTGGATTAGAGGGTCTCCGGACAGCCGGACTATATCCTTTGGCCAGATTGTTGGACTATGAAGATACAAGATTGAAGACTTCGTCCCGTGTCCGGATGGGACTCTCCTTGGCGTGGAAGGCAAGCTAGGCAATACGGATATGTAGATCTCCTCCCTTGTAACCGACTATGTGTAACCCTAGCCCCCTCCGGTGTCTATATAAACCGAAGGGTTTAGTCCGTAGGAGAACATACAATCAGACCATAGTCTAGGTTCTAGGGTTTAGCCTCTACGATCTCGTGGTAGATCAACTCTTGTAATACTCATACCATCAAGAGCAATCAAGCAGGACGTAGGGTATTACCTCTATCAAGAGGGCCCGAACCTGGGTAAACATCGTGTCCCCTGCCTCCTGTTACCATCTGCCTTAGACGCACAGTTCGGGAACCCCTACCCGAGATCCGCCGGTTTTGACACCGACAACACCTCTCTCTCTCACTCACTCACTCTCTCTCTCTCTCTAAACATGTGGACATGATTTTCGATATCGGCTTTCACTTGAGGACAAGCGAGGTCTAAGCTTCGGGGAGTTGATACGTCCATTTTAGATCATGTTTTCCTACTGTTATTTATAGTGTTTTTATTCAATATGACACCTTATGGAGTAATTATAATGACTTTTCTCACATAATATGCAAGGTTTACACAAAAAGGGAGAATACCGGTAGCTGGAATTATGGACCTGAAAAAGCTACGTCAGAGATACCTATTCTGCACATCTCCAAATGAGCTGAAACTTTACGGAGAATTGTTTTGGAATATATAAAAATACTGGAGAAAAGAAATACCGGAGGAAGCCACCCAGGTGCCTGCTAGGGACCAGGGCGCGCCTACCCCCCAAGTGCGCCCTGGTGGGTAGTGGGCTCTCTGGCCCACCTCTGGTGCCCATCTTCTATTACATAAGGTCTTTTGTCCTAGAAAAAATAAGGAGAGGACTTTCGGGATGGAGCGCCGCCGTCTCGAGGCGGAACTTGAGCAGGACCACTTTTGCTCTCCGGCGGAGCGATTCCGCCGGGGATACTTCCCTCCCGGAGGGGGAAATCGAAGTTATCGTCATCACCAACAACCCTCTCATCGTGGGAGGCCTAATCTCCATCAACATCTTCAACAACACCATCTCATCTCTAAACCCTAGTTGATCTCTTGTGTTCAATCTTTGTATCAAAACCTAATATTGGTACCTCTGGGTGACAAATAGTGTTGATTACATATTGTAGTTGATGCTAGCCGGTTTATTTGGTGGAAGATATATGTTCAGATCCATTATGATATTTATTACTCCTCTGATCTTGAGCATGAATATGTTGTGTGAGCAGTTACTTTTGTTCTTGAGGACACATGAGAAGTCATGTTGCAAGTAATCATGTGAATTTGATATTTGTTCGATATTTTGATGATGTGTATGTTGTGATTCCCTTAGTGGTGTTATGTCAACGTCGACTATATGACACTTCACCATATTTGGCCTAAGGGAATGCATTGTGAAGTAGTTATTAGATGATGGGTTGCTAGAGTGACAGAAACTTAAACCCTAGTTTATGCGCTATTTTGTAAGGGGCCGATTTGGATTCATATGTTTAATGCTATGGCTAGATTCTATCTTAATTCTTCTTTCATAGTTGCGGATGCTTGCGAGAGGGGTTAATCATAAGTGGGAGGCTTGTTCAAGTAAGAACAGCACCCAAGCACCGGTCCACCCACATATCAAATTATCAAAGTAGCGAACGTGAATCAAACCAACATGATGAAAGTGACTAGATGAAATTTCCGTGTGTCCTCAAGAACGCTTTGCTTACTATAAGAGATTGTTTTGGCCTATCCTTTGCTACAAAAAGGATTGAGCTACCTTGCCACACCTATTGTTACTATTGCTACTTGTCAGTTGTTACAAATTATCTTGCTATCAAATTACTTGTTATGATAATTTCAGTGCTTGCATAAATTACCTTACTGAAAACCGCTTGTCATTCCTTCTGCTCCTTTTTGGGTTCGGCACTCTTACTTATCGAAAGGACTATGATTGATCCCCTATACTTGTGGGTCATCAGTGAACCCTGGTCCTTGGCGACATGAGGGATCTTGCTCTGTTCGTTTAGAGCATCTATAGCCGGACTCTGCAAATTCGGCCCCTCAAACGCCCGCGGACGCGTCCGCGAGCACTAACTGGTCACGCCTCAAATAATAAAATCCACATCCGGACACCTCAATTATCATATCTCAAATCCATACAAACTCATGCTACTACATCGATGCACACATTGTCCGACTAGTCCACCACACTACACTAAACATCCATCGGACCACCAAAATTTGCCATGTTTGGCTATGGTGGAGATCATCCACGGCTGCACTTGCCCTTCCCGGTGCCCTTGCCGTCCTTCTTGCGGAAGTATCGGTCGAAGACGCGGTAAGGATCGAGCCGGATCTACTCGTCGTCGGAGCTGTCCTCATCGTCGTTATCCTCCTTATCCTCCTTCGATGGCAGTCCGACCATGGCACGGACCGCCCGATTCTGCTCTCGGGGCGAGGGCGCGTGTGTTCCTCCGCTGTCGTTTCTTCATAATACGGGCGCGGATGGCTCCCTCCTCTGCGACAGCCCGCGCCGCCGCATCAGCTGTCTCCGCCATTTTCGCCGCGATATGGTCCTCGACGTCCCTTATCCTCTCCTTCCCATGGAGGGCTTCCCATTCTAGGTGGGACTCATAGTCTGCCCAACCGGTGATGGGGAAGGAGAGATTTTCCGGCTATCGGGACCGCGATGATCCAGCCCCAGAGGACCAGAGCGCCCGTTGATCCTACTCAATGGAGTCATGCCAGACAAATCCGTCCGTCGGCCGGGCGCTGTCCTCCCTGGAGCAACGGAGTGCAATGCGGACCGCCATTGCCTCCTCCAACCCACACGAGATGACACCCCAGTTCACGGATTCGGACAGGTCGGAGTCAGACCCGCTGCCCGCCATGTCGAAGGGAGCGGAGGGAGAGAAGTGTGAAGTGGCTAGGGTTTGATCCGGCGAGCGGATGGGGACGAATATATGTGGGGTTGGGTGGGCCTGCGTGGGCCGGGTCCGACGTGGCAGACGCGCCCGGGGCCCCCATATTCGCCCCATTTTTGGGTTGAATATGAGGTGTGTCAGTCAGCTCGGGCGTTTAAGGTGTCCGTCTGGGTGGAAAAATCATGACCGGTCAGTGACCGGGCGGGCCGCCCTGGCATTTGAGGAGGGTTTGGAGCGCTCGGTTCTAGATGCTCTTAGAATCTATGCCCTGCTCATGAAGACGAGGCAGGGGGCAGCTTCCTGAAAATGGAATAAGGTTCACCCTGCCTAGCCTCCGTTCTGATGATGCGTCTAGAGTCATCCAAGAGCGTGTGGAGGTGTGTCTCCGGCGGATCTCACAGGATTTGCTCAGTGTTGGTCTTCAGTGGAGTGTTGGTCTTTAGTGGATCTGTTTGGATCCACTCTTTCCTCGCCTTCGTTTATGTGTTTGCATGTTGAATCCTTCCGATCTATTATTCTCTCCATCGACGACGGTTGCTATTTCTCGTGCAATGGTCCTCTAGGGCTTTAACACGACGTTTTTTTTTATTTTCTACAGCAACAAGTTTGGCCTCGCTCCGGTTAGGGGCGGGCGATGAAGGTGGCATGCCTTCGGCTCACTCCAGTATTTATAGTCATCGCTAGGTGATCTATAGACATAAATGTAATTTTAGCTCACATGTTTTCATTGCAATCTCTCTTTATTATAAGACTGACTCCTCACATGTTTTCATTGCAATCTCTCTTTATTCTAAGACTGGCTCCTACTGGAGCATCTATGTTAAGCATGGCAAAGTCATCCACTCAATGACATCTCAAGTTAGCTTAGACGGTAGATGCCTATTATGGGTTTATCATCACGCGCAAGGGGGCGTCAGATACATTTGGCCATGGCCGCAATGTAGTAATTTCATCGACAATGTAGTTGCCAAGGATGCATGTTGTAAGTTTCATAACAGAAAAAAAAAGGAAGGCGGATGATAGCTCGCCGTCATCCGTCTCAAACTGTCAAATGCACATCATCACAGCCGTTGCTCGTCCCGATCCACATCCACGCCTTCCCTCCCGTAACACCCGCAGTTCCATCCGCAAACACCCGTTCGCAGCATGATGGTGCCTGCGCGACTCACAGCACCATGTCGGGATGTCGCCTACGTACATCCTATTACCCGCCCTCGCAACATGTCGGTGAGCAGTTTCATAGCAGGTCGAGGAAGTGGCTGGACTTCCAAGATCTGTCTCACAGCACCGCCGAGGAAGTGGCCGGCCTTTCAAGATCAGATTGCAATAATGGCTGTTGTTTATGACCACGCCGTGCAGCACCGTAGCTTGGGCGCCATCGAGGTCCTGCATAGACAAACAGATCTTCTGGTCCATATGAAGCCCTCGTTGTTGGCTTGCAGCAGCCTGGCTGTTGGAACGAGGGAGTCACTCGACTAAGACATCTATGGAGACGACTTGAACAGCGGACAAGAACTACAAAGGTTTAGGTCTTCTTTGATTTAGGATAGAAATTTTATAGGAACAAAAAAATCATAGAAAGTGAGACGACATAGAAATTCCTACAAAAATTCCTACAAAAATCCTACAAACAAAGAGGCCTTAAATACACAGCACGGTTCGTAAGAATCTGTTTTGTTCGTCGAGGACACCGCAAAGGTCATTTAAAATCATGGTTTGGGCGATTTTTTATAAGCAATTTACGCGTTCCCTCAACTAAGTTATACAATGATGCAGGATAGCATAACGTAGGGATCATTTGAGGGATCAAACAGGAAAAACTCATACGATGAAAAATATTCCAAAACACAACCAGATTGAATCCAGTACATGAGACGATCATGGGTTTCACAAAGTATGAGCTAGCAGTATTTAGACGACACAGATAACAGGCCAAAAATTTCCACTCAGCCAAACCAGATGCTACAAACTGCTCTAACGAATAGGCGGATAGGTTATGTAGAGCTTCCTTCTCTAGGCCTTCCTGGCGATCTGGGACTCAGCCTGCGCGAATAAAGATCAAAACACCTATTAGGAGAGCTCAAAACAGCATATACAACAAGAGCAACGCATAGCATGAGCAGCTGAGCAAGGATAAATGGAAAGAATACGCACCTCCTTCTTCACCGGCTCTTCCTTCTCCGACAAGATCAGCTCAATGTGGCATGGGTTGGACATGTAGGCTGCAACAAGGTAGAGGGAGCCATGAGCAATTTTCAAAGATTGCCTGAAACATTACTACTAAGATGAAGCAGGTGTTTCAACAAACTTACGGTTGATGCGTCCATGGGCACGGTAGGTCCGGCGCCGCTGCTTCTGGGCCTGGTTCACTTGGATGTGTGAAATGTAGAGAGCATCAACATCAAGACCTTTCACCTGTAGAGCAGATACTGGAGTTATAAAAAGCTGACAAGTTATCATGGACACATAAACTAAGGCAGTCATGGTAAGATAACGGACCTCAGCATTGCTCTCAGCGTTCTTTAGAAGATCCAGAACGAACTTAGCAGACTTGGCAGGCCAGCGTCCCTGACCATTGGGCTGACGGTTCTTCACCTGGGCTGTGCGTCCAACACCACGGCAGTACCTCCGGAAGGGGATGGCTTGCTTGTGTGCCAACACATCCTCAAGGTACCTCTTGGCCTTGTTGAGCGACATCTTCCTCAGGGCAAACGCTGTTTCCCTAGTGTTCTGCAATTTCAAACATCCAGGTCAGGAAATCAACACTGGTAGCTTTACAACAACAGTTAGGCAGATCAGATAATACACCAAACATCAATATGAACAGACAGATTTCTATCATTTAAGGTTCAAAAAAAAGAGCTAAGTATAACTGCAAGCTCAACTTAACTAACAAGGACACCATGCATTGTATGGGCAAGAACACAAAAAATCAGCAATCAGACATTGGAACACAGATCAATAAAAGTCTGAATAACAAAATGTGTCATCGTTTATTGAACCAAAAGACATAAAACACATAGTACTGTGTCCAATGGTTCACCCAAGAACAATGATCATAATGTTCCTAAAGCTTATGGGGACACTGCTTATAAAGAGCAAAGCATCCTGCTTTTTTTTCTTTAGGGTCACAACAAAAGAAGCAGCTCCAGACATAGCAGGTAACTCATTACCTCAAAATAGTGAGGTTACCAGTCAACCACAAAAAATTGCCATTACCAAGGAATGTGTCTTCATTTACTGAACCAATAGACATAAAACACAAAGTACTGTGTCCATCGGTTCACCCAATAACAATGACAATGTGATCTTCCTAAAGTTTACGGGGACACTGCTTATAGAGAGCAAAGCATCCTGCTTTTTTACTTTAGGGTGATAGCAAAAGAAGATCAAGAACAATAGCTAACTAACAACCAGGAGTGAACTGTATCCATAGCTTGGTGAAAGTAGAAATTTGTTGTGGCATATTGAACAACAAACCCAACATTTAACGGTGAAGTGCATATAATTGACATAAAATGTGCCATCATTTACTGAACCAATAGACATAAAACACAAAGTACTGTGTCCACTGGTTCACCCAAAAACAATGAAAATAATATTCCTAGAGATTACGGGGACACTGCTTATAGAAAGCAAAGCATCCTGCTTTTTTTCTTTAGGATGCAAATGAAAATGCGAACTGCCACAGAAGCTGCACTTGTTTTCAAGTTTCAGAGGATTGCATTTTCCTGAGTCTAGAGGATACTGTATAACTTATAAACCACACCCTGCTTACGAGACTTGTCACTTAAAACTGTCTCAGGTGGTACATAGAGGAACTAATGCACTAAATCACTAGCTGGTTCATCACATGCCACACAATGGGATTATGGGAATTTGTGGCTGCAGCCAAATCGGTTAGTATACTATTCGAACTAAACTATAACTACCAGCCTTATCAAAGATAAATGCACACCACACATCGAGACCAGCTAATCCTTCTAACGATAGGCTTCCATACTTAAGTTGACAAGCCATTCAGTGAAAGATCCGTTGAAAAGCGTTATCGGGATTAGACTCGGGAGCTCACCTTGAAATGAACACGCAGGTCCCGGCCCATGGCCTTGGCGGCTGCAAGAATCAAGGGAAAATGCACACATGAGTAATCAGCAGATCTGCGGAAATCATCATACGACACGGCGAAAACAAATCCATCCGTCTCCTCGAGCAGGGGAACTTACACTTGGTGGGATTGGCGGGATCCGTCGAGTACTTCACCTGGAAACCAAGAACGAGAAACGAAACACACGGAGTCAGAGCAAAACAAAGGAGCATAGACGCTGGGCAAACGGGCGTGAGAGGGGGAGAGAGAACGAACCATGGCTGCGGCGGCGCGGGAGAGAAGGCAGCGGCGGCGGCGAGAGCGAGGGGATGGGAAGGTTGGGAGAAGCGGTCATTTATATAGGAGCATCGAGACCTAGAAGCAAAACCCTATCGGGCTTCGAATGGGCCAACCTGTGGTCGCGGGGTCGAGTATGAAGCCCAGTTACAAACAGTAGGCTGAAGCCCAGCCCAGTGACCAGACCAGCAGACCCGATATCGGTTGTCCTCTTCTTCTTCTGTTTTACCTTTTTTCGTGTGCAATTCAGAGGGCTTTATTCAGAAAATGCATCTATATCTGTACTAATATAAAAATACCTTAAGAGGCAGATCCTACTAATCTCGTCCATTAAATCAGGTCAATCCACCGACTAAACTGCTCCAACGACGAGCGCACAACATGTTTAGCGTGTAATTAATATCATACCAAATATAACACGAATCACGTTGATAGGTTTTGACGAACTTTGTTTTTCATAAAATAACAAAGGAAAAAACCCAAATAGGGAACACCTTTTTCTCTTTCCGAGAGACATGACCGTGCCACTCACGAAAGCAGATCCACGTCTCCACGAGAAGTAAATCCATGTCTATTGCGAAAGGAAAAAAATACGATTTTTTTTCTTTTCCAAGAGGCATGGTCATGCCTCGCAGAAGCAAATTTGTGTCTCTCATGGCAGGAAAAAACGCCTTTTTTTACCTTTCTACGAGAGGCACGACTATGCCTACGCGTAAGCAAATTCGTGCATCTCATGGTAGGAAAAAACATGTTTTTTTTTCTTTTGTGAGAGGAAGGGTTGTGCCTCTTGTGTAAGAAAATCTGTGCCATAAGTAAATTTATGTCTCTCGTGGAAGAAGAAAAAATGCATTTTTTCTTTTTCGAGAGGCAAGATCCACGGAAGCAAATCCGTGCCTCCACCAGAAGTAAATCTATGCCTTTCACTAAAGCAAATCCATGTCTCCATGAGAAGTAAATCCATGTCTATTGCGAAAGGAAAAAAATACATTTTTTTTCCAAGAGGCATGGTCATGCCTCGAGGAAGCAAATTTGTGTCTCTCATGGCAGGAAAAAACGTCTTTTTTTACATTTCTGCAAGAGGCATGACTGTGCCTACGCGTAAGCAGATTCGTGCATCTCATGGTAGGAGAAAACATGTTTTTTTGTGAGAGCAAGGGTTGTGCCTCTCGTGTAAGAAAATCTGTGCCAGAAGTAAATTTGTGTCTCTCGTGGAAGAAGAAAAAATGCATTTTTTCTTTTTCGAGAGGCACGGTCCGCGGAAGCAATTCCGTGCCTCCACCAGAAATAAATATGTGTCTCACGTGATCATTTAGATGACTCGATGGATGTCTATCTAAGTGGGAGTTTTTAAGTATTATGATTAACTGAACTTAATTTATCATGAACTTACTCCTGATAGTATTTGCATTTTTATGTTGTAGATCAATAGCTCGCGTATAGCTCCTCTGTTTTATTTTTGATATGTTCCTAGAGAAAAACTATGTTGAAAGATGATAGTAGCAATGGTGCGGACTGGATCTGTGATCTGAGGATTATACTCATTGTTGCACAGAAGAATTATGTTCTTGATGCACCGCTAGGTGACAGACCTATCGCAGGAGCAGATGCAGACGTTATGAACGTTTGACAAGCTCGATATGATGACTACTTAATAGTTTAGTGCACCATGCTTTACGGTTTAGAACCAGGACTTCAAAAATATTTTGAACGCCATGGAGCATATGAGATGTTTCAAGAGCTGAAAATGATATTTTAAACTCATGCCCGTGTTAAGAGGTATGAGACCTCTGACAAGTACTTTGCCTACAAGATGGAGGAGAATAGCTCAGCTAGTGAGCATGTGCTCAGAATGTCTGGGTACTACAATCGCTTGAATCAAGTGGGAGTTAATCTTTCAGATAAGATAGTGATTGGCAGAGTTCTCTGATACGTCCATTTTGCACCATGCTTTTATATCGATATTTATTGCATTATGGGTTGTTATTACACATTATGTCACAATACTTACGCATATTCTATCTTATTTTACAAGGTTTGCACGAAGAGGGAGAATGCCGACAGCCGGAATTCTAGACTGGAAAAGGAGCAAATATTAGAAACCTATTCTGCACAACTCCAAAAGTCTCGAAACTCCACGAAAGTCAGTTTTGGAATATATAAAAATTATTGGACGAAGAAAGCACCGGAGGGGGGCCACCCACCATCCACGAGGGTGGGGGCGCGCCCCCTGCCTCATTGCTCCCCCTGGCAGGCCTCCGGTGCCCATCTTTGGCTATATGAAGTCTTTCGCCCTGGAAAAAATCATAAGCAAGCTTTCGGGACGAAACTCCGCCGTCACGAGGCGGAACCTTAGCGGAACCAATCTAGGGCTCCGGCGGAGCTGTTCTGCCGGGGAACATCCCTCCAGGAGGGCGAAATCATCACCATCGATCCTCTCGTCGGGAAGGGGTCAATCTCCATCAACATCTTCACCAGCACCATCTTATCTCAAACCCTAGTTCATATCTTGTATCCAATCTTTGTCTCAAAACCTCAGATTGATGCGTGTGGGTTGCTAGTAGTGTTGATTACTCCTTGTAGTTGATGCTAGTTGGTTTACTTGGTGGAAGATCATATGTTCAGATCCTTTATGCATATTAATACCCCTCTGATTATGAACATGAATATGATTTGTGAGTAGTTATGTTTGTTCATGAGGACATGGGAGAAGTCTTGCTATAAGTAGTCATGTGAATTTGGTATTCGTTCGATATTTTGATGAGATGTATTTTGTCTTTCCTCTAGTGCTGTCATGTGAACGTTGACTACATGACACTTCACCATTGTTTGGGCCTAGGGTAAGGCATTGGGAAGTAATAAGTATATGATGGGTTGCTAGAGTGACAGAAGCTTAAACCCTAGTTTGTGCGTTGCTTCGTAAAGGGCTGATTTGGATCCATATGTTTCATGTTATGGTTAGGTTTACCTTAATACTTCTTTTGTAGTTGTGGATGCTTGTAAGAGGGGTTAATCATAAGTGGGATGCTTGTCCAAGGAAGGGCAGTACCCAAGCACCGGTCCACCCACATATCAAATTATCAAAGTACCGAACTCGAATCATATGAACGTGATGAAAACTAGCTTGGCGATAATTCCCATGTGTCCTCGGGAGCGCTTTCCTTTACATAAGAGTTTTTCCAGGCTTGTCCTTTGCTACAAAAAGGATTGGGCCATCTTGTTGCACATTATTTACTTTTATTACTTGTTACCCGTTACAAATAACCTTATCACAAAACTATCTGTTACCGATAATTTCAGTGCTTGCAGAGAATACCTTACTGAAAACTGCTTATCATTTCCTTCTGCTCCTCGTTGGGTTCGACACTCTTACTTATCGAAAGGACTACGATAGACCCCCTATACTTGCAGGTCATCAAGACTCTTTTCTGGCGCCGTTGCCGGGGAGTGAAGCGCCTTTGGTAGGTGGAATTTGGTAAGGAAAAATGTATATAGTGTGCTGAAATTTACTGTCACTTGTTACTATGGAAAGTAATCCTTTGAGAGGCTTGTTCGGGGTATCTTCACCCCGACCAGTAGAGCAAAGAGTTGCTCCTCAACCTACTGAACCTACTGAAAATGTTACTTTGAAATTCCTTGGGGTATGATAGAGAAACTGCTAACTAATCCTTTTACAGGAGATGAAACATTGCATCCCGATTTGCACCTAATCTATGTGGATAAAGTTTATGGACTATTTAAGCTTGCAGGTATGCCTGAGGATGTTATCAAGAAGAAGGTCTTCCCTTTATCTTTGAAGGGAAAGGCATTGACATGGTTTAGGCTATGTGATGATATGGGATCGTGGAACTACAAACGATTGAAATTGAAATGTCATCAAAAGTTTTATCCTATACATCTGGTTCATCGTGATCGTAATTATATATATAATTTTTGGCCTCGTGAAGGAGAAAGCATCGCTCAAGCTTGGGGAAGGCTTAAGTCAATGTTACATTCATGCCCCAATCATGAGCTCTCAAGAGAAATTATTATTCAAAAAATTTATGCTCGGCTTTCTCTCAATAATCGCTCCATGCTCGACACTTCTTGTAATGGTTCTTTTACGATGAAGACTATTGAATTCACATGGGATTTATTGGAAAGAATTAAATGCAACTCTGAAGATTGGGAACTCGACGAAGGTAAGGAGTCGGGTAGAACACCTAAGTTTGATTGTGTTAAATCTTTTATGGATACCGATGCTTTTCGTGAGTTTAGCACTAAATATGGACTTGACTATGAGATAGTAGCTTCTTTTTCTGAATCCTTTGCTACTCGTGTTGATCTCCCTAAGGAGAAGTGGCTTAAATATCATCCTCCCATTGAAGTAAAAATAGTTGAACCTATTAAAGTTGAAGAAAATACTATCACTTATAATGTTGATCATATTGTTCCTACCGCTTATATTGAGAAACCACCTTTCCCTGATAGAATGAAGGATCATGCTAAAGCTTCAACTGTGGTTCGTAAGAGTAATACTAGAACACCTACACCCTCTGAGCAAATTAAAGATGAACCTAGTATTGCTATGGTTAAAGATCTCTTGTCTGATAATATTGATGGGCGTGTTATTTACTTTTGTGATGAAGCTGCTAGAATTGCTAGACCTGATACTAAAAATAAATATAGACCTGCTGTAGGCATGCCTGTTATTTCTGTTAAAATAGGAGATCATTGCTATCATGGCTTATGTGATATGGGTGCTAGCGCGAGTGCAATACCTCATTCTTTATATGAAGAAATTATGCATGATATTGCACCTGCTGAGATAGAATGTATTGATGTTACAATTAAGCTTGCCGATAGAGATACTATTTCACCGATTGGGATTGTTAGAGATGTTGAAGTCTTGTGTGGGAAAGTTAAATATCCTGCTGATTTTCTTGTTCTTGGTTCCCCACAAGATGACTTTTATCCCATTATATTTGGTAGACCCTTCTTGAATACTGTTAATGCTAAGATATATTGCAAAAAGTATATTGTTTCTGTTGGTTTAGGGGATATGTCTCATGATTTTAATTTTCTAAATTTCGTAGACAACCCCATGATAAAGAATTTCCTAGTAAAGATGAAATTATTGGCCTTGCTTCCATTGTCGTGCCTCCTAATGATCCTTTAGGACAATATTTGCTAGACCATGAAAATGATATGCTTATGAATGAAAGAAGGGAAATAGATGAAGTATTCTTTAAACATGGACCTATTTTGAAACACAACTTGCCTGTCAAAATTCTAGGGGATCCTCCTCCACCCGAAGGTGATCCCGTGTTTAAGCTTAGACCATTGCCTGGTACTCTTAAATATGCTTATCTTGATAAAAAGAAGACATATCCTGTTATTATTAGTGCTAACCTTTCAGAATAGGAAGAAGAGAAATTATTGAAAACTCTGAAGAAGCACCGTGCTGCTTGATACGTCTCCAACGTATCTATAAGTTTTGATTGTTCCATGCTATTATATTATCTGTTTTGGATGTTAATGGGTTTTATTTTACACTTTTATATTATTTTTGGGACTAACCTATTAACCCAAGGCCCAACGCAAATTGCTGTTTTTTTCCTATTTCAGTGTTTCGCAGAAAAGGAATATCAAACGGAGTCCAAACAGAATGAAACCTTCGGGAGCGTGATTTTGGAACAAACGTGATCCAGAGGACTTGGAGTGGACGTCAAGCAACCAACGAGGAGTCCACGAGGCAGGGGGCGCACCCTCCCTCTCGTGGGCCCCTCGTGGCTCAACCGACCTACTTCTTCCTCCTATATATGTTCACACACCCCGAAAACATCCATAAGCACCACGAAACCCTATTTCCACCGCCGCAACCTTCTGTACCCAAGAGATCCCATCTTGGGGCCTTTTTCGGAGCTTCACCGAAGGGGTCATTGAACATGGAGGGCCTCTACATCAACTCCATGGCCCCTCCGATGATGTGTGAGTAGTTTACTTCAGACCTTCGGGTCCATAGCTAGTAGCTAGATGGCTTCTTCTCTCTCTTTGGATCTCAATACAAAGTTCTCCTCGATCTTCTTGGAGATCTATTCGATGTAACTCTTTTTGCGGTGTGTTTGTCGAGATCCGATGAATTGTGGGTTTATGATCAAGTCTATCTATGAACAATATTTGATTCTTCTCTGAAATCTTTTATATGATTGGCTATCTTTGCAAGTCTCTTCGAATTATCAGTTTGGTTTGGCCTACTAGATTGATCTTTCTTGCAACGGGAGAAGTGCTTAGCTTTGGGTTCAATCTTGCGGTGCTCGATCCCAATGACAGAAAGGGAAACGACACGTATTGTATTGTTGCCATCGAGGATAAAAAGATGGGGCTTATATCATATTGCTTGAGTTTACCCCTCTACATCATGTCATCTTACCTAAGGCATTGCTCTGTTCTTATGAACTTAATACTCTAGATGCATGCTGGATAGCGGTCGATGTGTGGAGTAATAGTAGTAGATGCAGGCAGGAGTCGGTCTACTTGTCACGGACGTGATGCCTATATACATGATCATGCCTAGTTATTCTCATATTTTCTCGCTTTTCTATCAATTGCTCGATAGTAATTTGTTCACCCACCATAATACTTATGCTATCTTGAGAGAAGCCACTAGTGAAACCTATGGCCCCCGGATCTATTCTCCATCATATAAGTTTCCTATCTATTTTATTTTGCAATCTTTACTTTCAATCTATATCATAAAAATACCAAAAATATTTATCTTATCATATTGTCTCTATCAGATCTCACTCTCGTAAGTGACCGTGAAGGGATTGACAACCCATTTATCGCGTTGGTTGCGAGGTTCTTATTTGTTTGTTTAGGTACGAGGGACTTGCGTGTGACCTCCTACTAGATTGATACCTTGATTCTCAAAAACTGAGGGAAATACTTACGCTACTTTGCTGCATCAGCCTTTCCTCTTCAAGGGAAAACCAACGCAGTGCTCAAGAGGTACCAAGAAGGATTTCTGGCGCCGTTGCTGGGGAGTCTATGCACAAGTCAAGACATACCAAGTACCCATCTAAAACTCTTATCCCTCGCATTACATTATTTGCCATTTGCCTTTCATTTTCCTCTCCCACTTCACCCTTGCCGTTTTATTCGCCCTATTTTTCCGTTCCCCTTCTCTTTTCTAGTTTGCCTCTTTTGCTTGTTTCTTGTTTGCTTGTGTGTTGGATTGCTTGCTCGTCATGATGGCTCAAGATAATACTAAATTATGTGACTTTTCCAATACCAATAATAATGATTTTATTAGCACTCCGATTGCTCCTCTTACCGATGCTGAATCTTGTGAAATTAATGCTGCTTTGCTGAATCTTGTCATGAAAGATCCGTTTTCCGGCCTTCCTAGTGAAGATGTTGCTACCCATCTAAACAACTTTGTTGATTTGTGTGATATGCAAAAGAAGAAAGATGTGGATAATGATATTGTTAAACTGAAGCTATTCTCGTTTTCTCTTAGAGATCGTGCTAAAACTTTGTTTTCGTCTTTGCCTAAAAATAGTATTGATTCATGGAATAAGTGCAAAGATCCTTTTATCTCTAAGTATTTTCCTCCCGCTAAGAACATCACTCTTAGAAACGATATTATGAATTTTAAGCAACTTGATCATGAACATGTTGCACAAGCTTGGGAGAGGATGAAATTAATGATACGTAATTGCCCTACACATCGTTTAAATCTTTGGATGATTATACAAAAAATTTATGCCGGATTGAATTTTGCTTCTAGAAATCTTTTAGATTCGGCCACGGGAGGCACTTTTATGGAAATCACTTTAGGAGAAGCTACTAAACTCCTAGATAATATTATGGTCAATTATTTTCATTGGCATACTGAAAGATCTACTAATAAAAAGGTGCATGCTATAGAAGAAATCAATGTTTTGAGTGGAAAGATGGATGAACTTATGAAATTGGTTGCTAATAAAAGTGTTTCTTCTGATCCTAATGATATGCCTTTGTCTACTTTGATTGAGAATAATAATGAATCTATGGATGTGAATTTTGTTGGTAGGAACAATTTTGGTAATAACGCGTATAGAGGTAATTTTAATCCTAGGTCGTTTCCTAGTAATTCCTCTAATAATTATGGTAATTCCTACAACAATTATTATGGAAATTATAATAATATGCCCTCTGATTTTGAATCTAATATTAAATAATTTATTAGTTCGCAAAAAAGTTTCAATGCTTTGATTGAAGAAAAATTGTCTAAGATTGATGAGTTGGCTCGGAACGTGGATAGAATTTCTCTTGATGTTGATTCTTTGAAACTTAGATCTATTCCACCTAAGCATGATATCAATGAGTCTCTTAAAGCTATGAGAATTTCCATTGATGAGTGCAAATAAAGAACTGCTAGGATGCGTGCTAAAAAGGATTGCTTTGTGAAAGCATGTTCTTCTAGTTCCCATGATAATAAAGATGAAGATCTAAAAATGATTAATGTGTCCCCTATTAAATATTTGTTTTGCAATATGAATCTTGATAATGATGGGACTGGAGATGAATCAACTTTAGTTAGAAGGCGGCCCAATGATTCAGAGTTTTTAGATCTTGATGTAAAAAATTGATAAAAGTGGGATTGGAGAGGTCAAAATTTTAAATAGCAATGAACCCACTCTCTTGGATTTCAAGGAATTTAATTATGATAATTGTTCTTTAATAGATTGTATTTCCTTGTTGTAATCCGTGCTAAATTTTCCGCATGCTTATTGTCAAAATAAAACTTTCACTAAACATATCGTTGATGCTTTAATGCAATCTTATGAAGAAAAGCTTGAATTGGAAGTTTCTATCCCTAGGAAACTTCATGATGAGTGGGAACCTACTATTAAAATTAAGATTAAAGATCATGAATGCTTTGCTTTATGTGATTTGGGTGCTAGTGTTTCCACGATTCCTAAAAGTTTATGTGATTTGCTAGGTTTCCGTGAATTTGATGATTGTTCTTTAAACTTGCATCTTGCGGATTCCACCATTAAGAAACCTATGGGAAGAATTAATGATGTTCTTATTGTTGCAGATAGGAATTATGTGCCCGTAGATTTCATTGTTCTTGATATAGATTGCAATCCTACATGTCCTATTATTTTTGGTAGACCTTTCCTTAGAACGATTGGTGCAATTATTGATATGAAGGAAGGGAATATTAGATTCCAATTTCCGTTAAGGAAGGGCATGGAACACTTTCCTAAAAAAATTACCTTATGAATCTATTATGAGAGCCACTTATGGATTGCATAACAAAGATGATAATACTTAGATCTATCCTTGCTTTTATGCCTAGTTAGGGGCGTTAAACGATAGCGCTTGTTGGGAGGCAACCCAATTTTATTTTTGTTTATTGCTTTTTGATTCTGTTTAGTAATAAATAATTTATCTATCCTTTGTTTAGATGTGGTTTTATGCTTTAAATTAGTGTTTGTGCCAAATAGAACCTTTGGGAAGACTTGGGGAAAGTCTTTGCGATCTTGCTGTAAAAAATAGAAACTTTAGCGCTCACGAGATTTTCTGTCATTTTTTATTGGAGAGTGCTATTTAGTTAATTCTTTTTTCAGATGATTAATAGATAAATTACTCACGTCCAGCAATTTATTTTAGAATTTTTGGGGTTCCAGAATTATTCGAAACCTACAGATTACTACGGATTGTTCTGTTTTTGACAGATTCTGTTTTTCGTATGTTGTTTGCTTATTTTGATGAATCTACAGATAGTAATAGAGTTTATAGGCCATAGAAAAGTTGGAATACAGTAGGTTTAACACCAATATAAATAAAGAATGGGTTCATTATAGTACCTTGAAGTGGTGGTTTGTTTTCTTTTACTAATGGAGCTCACGAAGATTTTCTTTTAAGTTTTGTGTTGTGAAGTTTTCAAGTTTTGGGTAAAGATTTGATGGATTATGGAACAAGGAGTGGCAAGAGCCTAAGATTGGGGATTCCCAAGGCACCCCAAGGTAAAATTCAAGGACAGCCAAAAGCCTAAGCTTGGGGATGCCCCGGAAGGCATCCCCTCTTTCGTCTTCGTCTTGGAGCTATATTTTTATTCGCCACATGATATGTGTTTTGCTTGGAGCGTCTTGTATGATTTGAGTCTTTGCTTTTTAGTGTACCGCAATCATCCTTGCTTGAATTGGAATTTATTAGAATACTCTATGTGCTTCACTTATATCTTTTAGAGCACAGCGATGGTTTTATTTTATAGAAATAATTGATCTCTCATGCCTCACTTACATCATTTTGAGAGTCCTTTAGAACAACATGGTAATTCACTTTGATTATAAATTTTAAATGCTAAGAGAAGTTGGATGCTTGATAGATTGTTTTGAGATATAAAGGTGGTAGTATTAGAGGCATGCTAGTTGAGTAATTGTGAAATTAATGAATACTTGTGTTGAAGTTGGCAAGTCCCGTAGCATGCACGTATGGTGTAACATCCCAAAATTTTCAATTTGGAATGTTATACATAGGTCATTCATGCATATCATATTTTATGGCATTTCGTTTCGCGATCCTCGAAATTCTAAGCAACTTAAGGACCCTCGGAGAGAGTTGGGGATTTCACCGTGTTCATATTTGAATTTTATCAAATATTGGAACGAGGATCACTTTGGTTTAATTTTATTTTCTCTCCAAAAATATTTCATATTAAAAATATATGAGAGGAGATAATATGACTTCTCCAAAATAAATGAAATATGGGAGGAAATATATTAAAATCAATATTTGATTTTTTATTCGGATTTTATTGCAATTTTATTTGAATTAGGAAAAATACACATTTTTCAAAATTACATTATAGGCCCAAATAAATGTTCACCCTGCCCGACATTTTTTAGAGGACGGGGAAAATTTATTTCAGGATTTTTGGAGTATGTTTAGTATTTCTTTTCTTTATTTTTCTACACGTTAGAATATTAAAAAAAAGGAAACCGACTCCGGGCCGTAACCGACCGGGACTCCGCCCGGCCGGCCTTTTTAAGCCGAGGCCGCCAGCCCCGCAGCCCACCCCGACGCGCGCCTTCCCAAATCCTAGCGCGCCGCCACCGTCGCTCGCTAGCCGCCGCCCCGCTTTGCCGCGCCGCCACCTCGCCGCGCCGCCCCACCACCTCGCCGCTGCCGCCTTGCCCCGCCGGAGCCACGCCGCCGCCCGTCGACCCACCGGATTTCGAGGTAGCCGTTGTTTTTTTAAAACCGTTCGGTTTTATTTCAAAAAACCCTAGTTTCGTTTTTTTGAATAGATCGGTTTTTCCGTCGGTTTCGTTCATTTAAACGAACGCCGTTCACCCGTTAGTCACAGACAGCGAACGTTCGCTCGTTAGTCTGTTTGTTAGTTTTTCTTTTCCAGGGTTTTTCGCGATTATTTTCGATCGCGATTTCTAATCTGATTTTCGTTTTAGTTTATCTTTTCGCTCGTTTATCGGAATCACGCGATTCAAGCGCCTGGATCTTCGTCTCGAAACCCTCTTTCCGTTTAACCAACTTGAACAAGATTTTGGTACTGTAAAATTTGACTTTAGTCCAGATTAGTAATTAGATCTTGTTTCTTTCACAGTTTGAGTTTCGTTGCTCCGTTTGAATTAATTCTTTTTGCAAACCGGAGTTCTTAAGTTGAACTTTTTGGTTATTTCTTCTTATTTGAGTTTTACCCGTGCATCTTTGCTTGATTGCTTATGTATGCTATTGTTTTTTTGTGATAGAACACCCGGAGTGCGAAGCGTGCTACTACGAGTCTCTAGGTTTTGCGGATCATCAGCAAGGCAAGTAACACATTGATCATATTCTTTTCGTACCCAGTTTTTATGCATTAGTACCAATCCTCAAACATTGCATGACTAGGGTATGATTTAACTTGTGGGTTTTTATGAAGTAGATGATGAATTAGAACCTATTACCTGTTTTACTATCAAACCCTCGGAGTTACATCTACGTTGTGCTTATATTGCTATGCTATGCTCGTAGATGTGGTTTGGTTTGAGAGATCCATGACAGATGTAAGGTTGTTAATTAATGGTTCAACTTAAGGTGGCAACTTTAATACACATCTGGGTGGATTGCTTGTTTGGGCACCTGGGGATATACCAGTGTTGTCCAGGAGATCCCGGGGTTATACCGTGTGATCCTCCTACGGTCCGCCACCCAGGCTCAAAGGGATCATGAGATTTTTCATGCTGGAAACTTTCATGTGCAGCCACAAGCCATTATGGGCTCTGGCATAGTTGAGTATGTTGTGTGACCTCTTTCAGTGGTGGGCTAGCAAATGTAGAGGGAAAGTAGGTGTAACTGTCCACCCGGAGTAAAGAGTTAATACTTCTGAAAGACTGTCTCGGTCATCCGTTTCTCAAACACCATGTAGTGCGAGAAATCCAACGTAGGAGATCGAGTCTTATGGGGAAAAGTGCGCAAACCTCTACAGAGTGTACAAACTAATCATGGTTAGCCGTGTCCCCGGTTATGGACATCTTGAGTATCTAGTACTTGGATTTTCCTATTGTATCACATCACTTAAATCTAATTTGTTGGGTTGATAATTACTTTTAATTGGGATTGAGATGGGGGGGGTACCATTCTCAATGTTTCAACTACCATGATAGTTAAAAGTTAAATTTATTCCTTTGTTGTAGGGAAAAATTGGCTTTTCGCAAAAACATATAACAATAGAGCCTCCACCAGCCATATATGCATATTGTGATAGCATTTATCTGTTCATTGCTCTACTGTGTTATATTGCCAGCATATTCCATGTGCTGACCCGTTTTCGGGCTGCAACGTATTATGTTGCACACTTTTCAGACGACGAGTAAAGGTGTGATAGGTCGTTGTCATGCACTCAGCTATGCCGTTGGAGTTGATGGACTCACTTTATCTTCCAAGCCTTCCGCTGTTATCGTATTAGATGGCCTTAAGCCATATTTATTGTTATAAGTTCTGTTTTGAGACATTCGGTGTAATAAGTGTGTGATTGCTACTCTGTTATAAATCCTTCGAGTATTGTGTGTGTCAGCATTACCGATACAGGGATGACACTGAAACACAGAGGCTTGAACGTTTGAGGTCAGGTCGCTACAAGATGGTATCAGAGCACACGCTGAATGTAGGACACAATCACTAAGAAAAAGCCATAGGTCACTCTTCTCTACTCATTTATGACTCCTCTCCATTTTCTACTCTTTAGGATGGCGGACACAAGGAACAAGTTTGCACAGCCGGATAAAGACACCCCCTTTGGACGACACTTGAAGGAAGTCACTAGATACCTGAACATTGGAATACCAAGCTTCACCGGGACCTACAACGCCACTTTACCAGAAGAGAAGCGCTGGATGATCCAAGTTCAATTTCCAGGAAGGACGTTCATGCCAGTCACTGAGTCCATAGAGTTTTCCTTTGATGCACCCACCTAGAGTCTAGGCAAGAGCATGGCAGCCCACATCGCCATGGGGCGCATTGGCGAAGTTTACCACAAGGATCTCAAGGATACTATCTACTAGATATGTGGGCGCCGGGATGAGCAATGGGAGATGATCAGCACCAGGAAGGACAATTCCATTGCAGCATTCATCCAGGAGCTAAACCAGCACATTCGTCGCCAGGAGAACCAGATGTGCACAGGCATGATTGATTTGAAGAAGGCGTTGACAAGGATCATCGAGCTAGAAGAGGAACTCAAGGCTACACGCGACGATTATGAGGAGGAAATCGTTGTACTAGTGGAGAAGAATGACGACCTAACAAGGTAGCTAGGAGTTTTCATGGGAGACCCCGCACCAGGAGGAGAAGATGACGAACCTAAGGAGATTCGTTCTAAAGACTAAATCATCATCGACGACACCGACTCCGACCCCGGCGATAGTGATGATGACTATGAAGACGAAGTTGGAGCGGATATCATGGAGTCTTCCACCAGACTATATTTCTAGATGACCATCATATGATTAGTAGTATTTCCCCATGTAAATAGTATAGTCCGAGCACATTAACGATAGTTCTAGACCGTTTTTATGCCCTTGCTTGATTGATTGAGTGATATGATTGTGTTTGTCTCATGTGCATATGGGTAGTTCTTTCTCACTAGACCTAATTTCTATTCTACTCTCTTCCCTCTAAACCCTCAGATGCCTCCGAGACGTGACCCCAAATTTACCTTTCCACCGGAGCTCACTCAGTTGATCCAGCAGCAGAATGCCTTGATGCAGTTGTTAGTTCAGAACCAAGGCAACAACAACAACCCACCGCCACCACCTCCAGTTGATAACTTAGCCCGCTTTCTGAGGTTGCAACCGCCGGTGTTTTCTAGTAGCACCGAGCCCATAGTTGCGGATGATTGGCTCCGCGGGATTGGAAGGGAGTTGACCACTGCAGGATGTATAGATGCTGAGAAGGTGTGTTTTGCCGCGCACCAATTGGATTGACCAGCATCCTCATGGTGGGAGAATTACACAGCCACTTTTCCTATAGCCAGCGTTACATGGGACCAGTTTCAGCAGGCCTTTCGCACTGCCCATGTATCAGTAGGAGCTATGGCCATGAAGAAGCGTGAGTTTCGCAACTTATGCCAAGGAGGACGCACCGTTGACCAGTATGTGGATGACTTTAGTAAGCTAGCACGTTATGCCCCAGATGACGTTGCTACAGATGCAGCTAAGCAAGAGAAGTTTCTGGAAGGACTAAATGATGAGCTAAGCATGCAGTTGATGGTAGCAACTTTCACTAACTACCAGGAGTTGGTAGATAGAGCTCTCATGATTGAAGGGAAGCAGCAGCAGATTGAGAATCGCAAGAGTAAGTATGGACAGGGGAAGTACAATTCTGGAGCACAGCAGAAGCCCCGTCTCACCCCAAACTCGGGAGGACTTGTCCATAACCATGGAGGCCACACTCACCATGGAGGAAGTTCGCATAATCATAATGGCCCAAGGAATGGGAATGGGAACGGAGCAAGTAGCAATCAGAACCGCTCGAACCCAGCCACACCTGCCAAGAAGGATCAAAGTCATGTTACTTGTTTCAAGTGCGGGAAGACTGGGCACTACGCCAACGATTGTCTGGAATTGAAGAACGGCAATGGTAATGGAAGCGCTGGGAAGAAGCCCAACCCTTTCAATAGGGGACAAGTGAACCATGTGAACGTGGAGGAAGTTGAGGAGCAGCCTGATGCAGTTATGGGTAAGTTTTTGGTTAACTCTTTTACTGCACTCGTTCTTTTTGATACTGGTGCATCGCATTCATACATATCAAGGGGATTCGTGGATAAGTATAAGTTGCCCACTAAGATACTTAGGACACCCATGTTAGTAAGTTCACCAGGAGCTGAGTATATGGCAAGTCAAGGATGTTTTCAGATGCCATTGACCATTGGAAGACATGTTTTCCCCTCAGACCTGATAATTTTGGAGTCACAAGGATTGGATGTGATACTAGGAATGGATTGGCTATCGATGTATGGGGGAAACATCGATTGCGCGAGTAAGTCAATTTTACTCACCACCCCTGAGGGAAAAAGGATCAAGTATGTATCTAGGCATGTGCCTAGGAGGAGCCAAGTAAATTCTCTCACGGGAGTTGTCCAGGAGGAAGTGCCGGTAGTGCAGGATTACCCGGATGTATTTCCAGAAGAGCTACCAGGCATGCCGCCAGATCGAGACATCGAGTTTTTGATAGAGTTGTTGCCAGGCACCGGGCCAATATCAAAGAGGCCACACCGGATGCCCGCAAATGATCTAGAAGAGATCAAGAAGCAGATTAAGGAGTTATTGGAGAAAGGTTACATTCGATGGAGCTCATCCCCATGGGGAGCCCCAGTGTTGTTGGTTGATACGTCCATTTTACATCATGCTTTTATATTAATATTTATTGCATTATGGGTTGTTATTACACATTATGTCACAATACTTATGCCTATTCTCTCTTATTTACAAGGTTTACATAAAGAGGGAGAATGTCGGCAGCTGGGATTCTGGGCTGGAAAAGGAGCAAATATTAGAGACCTATTCTGCACAGCTCCAAAAGTCCTGAAACTTCACGGAAGACGTTTTCAGAATATATAAAAAATACTCAGCGGAAGAAGTTCACCGGGGGGCCACACCCTACCCACGAGGGTGGGGGGCGCGCCCCTACCTCGTGGGCCCCCTGGTGGCCATCCGGTGGCCATCTTCTGCTATATGAAGTCTTTCAATGAGAAAAAAGATCATAAGCCATCTTCTCGGACGAAACTCCGCCGCCACGAGGCGGAACCTTGGAGGAATCAATCTAGGGCTCTGGCGGAGCTATTCTGCCGGGGAAACTTCCCTCCGGGAGGGGGAAATCATCGCCATCGTCATCACCAACGCTCCTCTCATCGGGAGAGGGCAATCTCCATCAACATCTTCATCAGCACCATCTCCTCTCAAAACCTAGTTCATCTCTTGTATCCAATTCTTGTCTTCAAGTCCGGGATTGGTGCTAGTAGGTTGCTAGTAGTGTTAATTACTCCTTGTAGTTGATGCTAGTTGGTTTATTTGGTGGAAGATCATATGTTCAGATCCTATATGCATATTAATACCCCTCTGATTATGAACATGATTATGCTTTGTGAGTAGTTACGTTTGTTCCTGAGGACATGGGAGAAGTCTTGCTATTAGTAGTCATGTGAATTTGGTATTCGTTCGATATTTTGATGAGATGTATGTTGTCTCTCCTCTAGTGGTGTTATGTGAACATCGACTACTTGACACTTCACCATTATTTGGGCCTAGAGGAAGGCATTGGGAAGTAATAAGTAGATGATGGGTTGCTAGAGTGACAGAAGCTTAAACCCTAGTTTATGCGTTGCTTCGTAAGGGGTTGATTTGGATCCATATGTTTCATGCTATGGTTAGGTTTACCTTAATACTTTTGTTGTAGTTGAGGATGCTTGCAATAGAGGTTAATCATAAGTGGGATGCTTGTCCAAGTAAGGACAGTACCCAAGCACCGGTCCACCCACATACCAAATTATCAAAGTATCGAACGCGAATCATACGAACGTGATGAAAACTAGCTTGATGATATTCCCATGTGTCCTCGGGAGCGCTTTTCTCTATATAAGAGTTTGTCCAGGCTTGTCCTTTGATACAAAAAGGATTGGGCCACCTTGCTGCACTTTATTTACTTTTGTTACTTGTTGCTCATTACAAATTATCCTATCACAAAACTATCTGTTACCACTTATTTCAGTACTTGCAGAGAATACCTTGCTGGAAACTGCTTATCATTTCCTTCTGCTCCTCATCGGGTTCGACAATCTTTCTTATCGAAAGGACTACGATAGATCCCCTATACTTGTGGGTCATCAAGACTCTTTTCTGGCGCCATTGCCGGGGAGTGAAGCGCCTTTGGTAGGTGGAATTTGGTAAGGAAAAATTTATATAGTGTGCTGAAATGTATTGTCACTTGTTGCTATGGAAAGTAATCCTCTGAGGGGCTTGTTCGGGGTATCTTCACCCCGACCAGTAGAGCAAAGAGTTGCTCCTCAACCTACTTAAAATGAAAATGTCTGCTTTGAAATTCCTTCGGGTATGATAGAAAAACTGCTAGCTAATCCTTTTTGTAGGAGATGGAACAAAGCATCCTGATGAGCATCTAATATATGTGGATGAAGTTTGTGGATTATTTAAGCTTGCAGGTGTACCCGGAGATGTTGTTAAGAAGAAGGTCTTCCCTTTATCTTTGAAGGGAGATGCATGGACATGGTATAGGCTATGTGATCATATGGGGTCATGGAACTACAAACGATTGAAATTGGAATTTCATCAGAAGTTTTATCCTATGCATCTTGTTCATCGTGATCGCAATTATATATATAATTTTTGGCCTCGCGAAGGAGAAAGCATCGCTCAAGCTTGGGGGAGGCTTAAATCAATGTTATATTCATGCCCCAATCATGAGCTCTCAGGAGAAATGATTATTCAAAAAATTTATGCTCAGCTTTCTGATAGCAATCGCACCATGCTTGATACTTCGTGTGCTGGCTCTTTTATGATGAAGACTATTGAACTCAAATGGGATTTATTGGAAATAATTAAACGCAACTCTGAAGATTGGGACCTCGACAAAGGTAAGGAGTCAGGTATGACACCTAGGTTTGATTGTGTTAAATCTTTTATGGATACCGACGTTTTCCGTAAATTTAGCACTAAATATGGACTTGACTCTGAGATAGTAGCTTCTTTCTGTGAATGTTTTGCTACTTGTGTTGATCTCCCCAAGGAGAAGTGGTTTAAATATCATCCTCCCATAGAAGTAAAAGTAGCTGCACCTATTAAAGTTGAAGAAAACATTGTCACTTATAATGATCCAATTGTTCCTACTTCTTATGTTGAGAAACCACCTTTCCCTGTCAGGATAAAGGATCATGCTAAAGCTTCAACTGTGGTTCGTAAAAGCAATATTAAAATTATACACCTTCTGAGCAAATTAAAGTTGAACCTGATATTGCTATTGTTAAGGATCTCTTGGCTGATAATATTGATGGGCATGTTAGTTATTTCTGTGATGAAACTGCTAGAATTGCTAAACCTTGTGCTAAAGATAAACCTAGACCTATGGTAGGCATGCCTGTTATTTCTGTTAAAATAGAAGATCATTGTTATCATGGCTTATGTGATATGGGTGCTAGTGCTAGTGCAATACCTATTAGCCTATATAGAGAAATTATGCATGATATTGCACCTGTTGAGTTAGAAGATATTGATGTCACAATTAAACTTGCCAATAGAGATACTATATCACCAATGGGAATTGTTAGAGATGTTGAAGTCTTGTGTTGGAAAACTAAATATCCTTCTGATTTTCTTGTTCTTGGTTCCCCACAAGATAGCTTTCGTCCCATTATATTTGGTAGACCCTTCTTAAACACTATTAATGCTACCATAGATTGCAAGAGGGATGTTGTTACTATCGGTTTAGATGATATGCCTCATGAATTTAATTTCTCTAAATTTAGTAGACAACACCATGAAGAAGAATTACCTAGTAAGGATGAAATTATTGGTCTTGCTTCTATTGCCGTACCTCCTAGTGATCCTTTAGAACAATATTTGCTAGACCATGAAAATGATATGTTTATGAATGAAAGAAGGGAAATAGATGAAGTATTCTTTAAACAGGAACCTATTCTGAAACACAATTTGCTTGTTGAAATCCTAGGGGATCCTCCTCCACCCAAGGGTGATCCAATGTTTGAGCTTAAACCGTTGCCTGATACTCTTAAATATGCTTATCTTGATGAGAAAAAGATATATCCTGTTATTATCAGTGCTAACCTTTCAAAGCACGAGGAAGAGAGATTATTGAAAACTCTGAAGAAGCACCGTGCTGCTATTGGGTATACTCTTGATGATCTTAAGGGCATTAGTCCCATTCTATGTCAACATAAAATAAATTTGGAAGAAGATGCTAAACCAGTTCGTGATCATCAACGACGGCTGAATCCTAAAATGAAGGAAGTGGTAAGAAAAGAAATACTAAAGCTCCTTGAGGCAGGTATAATTTATCCCGTTGCTGACATTCAGTGGGTAAGCCCTGTCCATTGTGTCCCTAAGAAGGGAGGTATTACTGTCGTTCCTAATGATAAAGATGAATTGATTCCTCAAAGAATTATTACAGGTTATAGGATGGTAATTGATTTCCGCAAATTAAATAAGGCCACTAAAAAGGATCATTACCCCTTACCTTTTATCGATCAAATGCTAGAAAGATTATCCAAACATACACATTTTTGCTTTCTAGATGGTTACTCTGGTTTCTCTCAAATACCTGTGTCAGCCAAAGATCAATCAAAGACTACTTTTACTTGCCCTTTCGGTACCTTTGCTTATAGACGCATGCCTTTTGGTTTATGTAATGCACCTGCTACCTTTCAAAGATGCATCATGGCTATATTCTCTGACTTCTGTGAAAAGAATTGTGAGGTTTTCATGGACGATTTCTCCGTCTGTGGATCTTCTTTTGATGATTGCTTGAGCAACCTTGATCGAGTTTTGCAGAGATGTGAAGAAACTAATCTTGTCTTGAATTGGGAAAAGTGCCACTTTATGGTTAATGAAGGTATTGTCTTGGGGCATAAAGTTTCCGAAAGAGGTATTGAAGTTGATAAAGCCAAGGTTGATGCTATTGAGAAGATGCCATGTCCCAAGGACATCAATGGTATAAGAAGTTTCCTTGGTCATGCCGGATTTTATAGGAGGTTCACTAAGGACTTCTCAAAAATTTCTCGGCCACTGACTAATTTATTACAAAAAGATATACCATTTGTCTTTGATGATGATTGTGTAGAAGCATTTGAAATACTTAAGAAAGCATTGATCTCTGCACCTATTGTTCAGCCACCTGATTGGAATTTACCCTTTGAAATTATGTGTGATGCTAGTGATTATGCTGTAGGTGCTGTTCTAGGACAAAGAGTTGATAAGAAATTAAACATTATTCAATATGTTAGTAAAACCCTAGACAATGCCCAAAGAAATTATGCTACTACTGAAAAAGAATTCTTAGCAGTTGTATTTGCTTGTGATAAGTTCAGACCTTATATTGTTGATTCTAAGGTAACTATTCACACGGATCATGCTGCTATTAACTATCTCATGGAAAAGAAAGATGCTAAACCTAGACTTATTAGATGGGTCCTCTTGCTACAAGAATTTGACTTACATATTGTTGATAGAAAGGGAGCTTAGAACCCCATTGCAGACAACTTGTCTAGGTTAAAAAATGTGCTTGATGACCCACTACCTATTAATGATAGCTTTCCTGATGAGCAATTAAATGTCATAAATGCCTCTCATACTGCTCCATGGTATGCTGATTATGCTAATTACATTGTTGCTAAGTTTATACCACCTAGTTTCACATACCAGCAAAAGAAAAAGTTCTTCTATGATTTGAGGCATTACTTTTGGGATGACCCACATCTTTATAAAGAAGGAGTAGATGGTGTTATTAGACGCTGTGTGCCTGAGCATGAACAAGAACAGATCCTACGCAAGTCTCACTCCGAAGCTTATGGAGGACACCATGCTGGAGATAGAACTGCACATAAGGTATTGCAATCTGGTTTTTATTGGCCTACTCTCTTCAAGGATGCCCGTAAGTTTGTCTTATCTTGTGATGAATGTCAAAGAATTGGTAATATTAGTAGACGTCAAGAAATGCCTATGAACTATTCACTCGTTATTGAACCATTTGATGTTTGGGGCTTTGACTATATGGGACCCTTTCCTTCCTCTAATGGATATACACATATTTTAGTTGTTGTTGATTACATTACTAAGTGGGTAGAAGCTATTCCAACTAGTAGTGCTGATCATAACACTTCTATTAAAATGCTTAAAGAAGTTATTTTTCCAAGATTTGGAGCCCTAGATATTTAATGACTGATGGTGGTTCACATTTTATTCATGGTGATTTCCGTAAAATGCTTGCTAAATATGATGTTAATCATAGAATTGTATCCCCTTATCACCCTTAGTCTAGTGGTCAAGTACAATTGAGTAATAGAGAGCTCAAATTAATTTTGCAAAATACTGTTAATAGATTTAGAAAGAATTGGTCCAAGAAACTTGATGATGCATTATGGGCCTATAGAACTGCATATAAAAATCCTATGGGTATGTCTCCGTATAAAATGGTTTATGGAAAAGCATGTCACTTACCTCTCGAACTAGAACACAAGGCATATTGGGCTATTAAAGAGCTCAACTATGATTTTAAACCTGCCGGTGAGAAGAGGTTATTTGATATATATTAGCTCACTCAATGAATGGAGAACCCAAGCCTACGAAAATGCCAAGTTGTTTAAAGAAAAAGTTAAAAGATGGCATGATAAAAGGATACAAAAGCATGAGTTTAATGTAGGTGATTATGTATTGCTATACAACTCTCGTTTAAGATTTTTTGCAAGAAAACTTCTCTCTAAATGGGAAGGTCCTGACGTTATCGAGGAGGTCTATCGTTCCGGTTCCATAAAAATCAACAACTTCGAAGGCACAAATCCGAAGGTGGTGAACGGTCAAAGAATCAAACATTATATCTCAAGTAACCCCATAAATGTTGAAACCAATGTTATTGAAACTGTAACCCCGGAGGAATACATAAGGGACACTTTCCGGAATGTTCCAGGCTCCGAAAAGGAATAGGTATGTGGTACGGTAAGTAACCGACTCCAAAACAGTTTTTAAGGCAATATTTCTCTGTTTTGGAATATTTAGAAAAATAGAAAAATAAGAAGCAGTCCGGGAAGGACACGAGGCCTCCACGAGGGTGGAGGGCACGCCCTACCCTACTGGGCGCGCCCCCTACCTCATGGGCACATCGTGTGCTCTCCGGACTCCGTTTTCGTACACATTACGTATTTTGGTCGGTAAAAATTCATATATAACCTCCCGGGGTTTTTTGACTCCCGTATCACGCAAATATCTGTTGTCTTTGTTTTGAGCTGTCCTACTGCAGACAGAGCAACATGTCGTCCCAGGATTCGGAAGGAGAAAGCTATGTGGCTGATTACCTTGCAGATCCTAAGGTCTATGGTGATGTGGAGCATTGTGGTTGGACTACGGAAGAAGAAGAGGACTATGAACCCAAGGGAAAGGAGGAGACGAGCTCAGATGAAGATGAAGTCCCACTACCTCAACCTGGGGACATGCATGTGGAGTTTAAAAAGTCAAGCCTCCCGGATAGAGTAAAGAAACCTAAGATCGAGTTTATCCCTTTTCGCCTCTTGCAGGAAAACAAGCAGGAACTATGCAAAAAGATACTGAGCCTGGAACAGGAGATCGAGGACCTAAGGGACCAAAATTCTGTCCTCAAGCGCAAATTAAGGAAGAAGCCTACGCCATCAACAAAACCATCACCTTCTCCACCAACAAAGAAGAATTGAGTATCTGGTATGGGCACTCCCCTTGGCAACTGCCAAGCTTGGGGGAGTGCCCCGGTATCGTATCACCATCACTTTTATCTTTACCGTTTTTCTTAGTTCGATCCTTTTGGTAATATCTTGATCTAGTAGAATAAAAGTTCTTAGTATGATCTAGTTGTGAGTTTTGCTTTATAATTCCTTCTATGTAATCGAGTCGTGAGCTATATAATAAAGATTAGTGTTGAGTCAAGGGCTTGATTATTTTGCCATGATCCTAAGGAATAAAAGAAAAGAGAAAGAAATAAAAAGAAACAAAGAGATCATGTGAATCTTATGGAGAGTAATGAGCTCACATAGAAAAAGTATGATGAATAAAAGTTGTTGAGAGTTGACAAACATAGTTTTGGTCATCATTGCAATTAATAGGAAGTAATAAAGAAAGAGAGGTCTTCACATATAAATATACTATCTTGGACATCTTTTATGATTGTGAGCACTCATTAAAATATGACTATGATAAAGAGTTGACGTTGGACAAGGAAGACAACATAATGGGTTATGTTTTCTTACATCTGAGATAAATTATATTGTCATGGATCATCCAACATGGTTGAGCTTGCCTTTCCCCCTCATGCTAGCCAAATTCATCGCACCAAGTAGAGATACTACTTGTGCTTCGAAATACCCTTAAACCAGTCTTGCCATGAGAGTCCACCATACCTACCTATGGATTGAGTAAGATCCTCCAAGTAAGTTGTCATCGGTGCAAGCAATAAAAATTGCTCTCTAAATATGTATGACTTATTAGTGTGGGAGAAAATAAGCTTTATACGATCGTGTGATATGGAAGAAATAAAAGCGACATATTGCATAATAAAGGTCCATATCACAAGTGGCAATATAAAGTGACGTTCTTTCGCATTAAGATTATGTGCATCCAACTATAAAAGCACATGACAACCTCTGCTTCCCTCTGCAAAGGGCCTATCTTTTACTTTTATCTCCTACCTTGCATAAGAGTCATGGTGATATCCACCCTTCCTTTTTTTACATTTTATCCTTTGGCAAGCACAGTATGTTGGAAAGATCCTGGTATATATGGCTAATTAGATGTGAGTTTTCATGAACTATTATTGTTGACATTACCCTTGAGGTAAAACGTTGGGAGGCAAAACTATAAGCCCCTATCTTTCTCTGTGTCCGATTAAAACTCCATACCCATAAGTATTGCGTGAGTGTCAGCAATTGTGAAAGACTATATGATAGTTGAGTATGTGGACTTGCTGAAAAGCTCTTATACATTGACCCTTTCCTATGTTATGATAAATTGCAATTGCTCCAATGACTGAGATTATAGTTTGTTAGTTTTCAATGAAGTTTATGATTCATACTTGAAATTGTGATTGAATTATTACTCTAGCATAAGAAATCATATGACAAGAATTATATAAGTTGCTGTTCTAAGAATGATCATGATGCCCTCATGTCCGTATTTTATTTTTATCGACACCTCTATCTCTAAACATGTGGACATATTTTTCGATTTCGGCTTTCGCTTGAGGACAAGCGAGGTCTAATCTTGGGGGAGTTGATACGTCCATTTTGCATCATGCTTTTATATTAATATTTATTGCATTATGGGCTGTTATTACACATTATGTCACAATACTTATGCCTATTCTCTCTTATTTTACAAGGTTTACATAAAGAGAGAGAATGCCGGCAGCTGGGATTCTGGGCTGGAAAAGGAGCAAATATTAGAGACCTATTCTGCACAGATCCAAAAGTCCTGAAACTTCACGGAAGACGTTTTCAGAATATAAAAAAATACTCAATGGAAGAAGTTCACCAGGGGCAGGCCACGAGGGTGGGGGGCGCGCCCTACCCCCTGGGCGCGCCCCCTACCTCGTGGGCCCCCTGGTGGCCCTCCGGTTGCCATCTTCTGCTATATGAAGTCTTTCGATGAGAAAAAAACCACAAGCCATCTTCTCGGACGAAACTCTACCGCCACGAGGCGGAACCTTGGCGGAACCAATCTAGGGCTCTGGCGGAGCTGTTGTGCCGGGGAAACTTCCCTCTGGGAGGGGGAAATCATCGCCATCGTCATCACCAATGCTCCTCTCATCGGGAGAGGGCAATCTCCATCAACATCTTCATCAGCACCATCTCCTCTCAAAACCCTAGTTCATCTCTTCTATCCAGTTCTTGTCTTCAAGTCCGGGATTGGTGCTAGTAGGTTGCTAGTAGTGTTAATTACTCCTTGTAGTTGATGCTAGTTGGTTTATTTGGTGGAAGATCATATGTTCAGATCCTATATGCATATTAATACCCCTCTGATTATGAACACGATTATGCTTTGTGAGTAGTTACGTTTGTTCCTGAGGACATGGGAGAAGTCTTGCTATTAGTAGTCATGTGAATTTGGTATTTGTTCGATATTTTGATGAGATGTATGTTGTCTCTCCTCTAGTGGTGTTATGTGAACGTCGACTACATGATACTTCACCATTATTTGGGCCTAGAGGAAGGCATTGGGAAGTAATAAGTAGATGATGGGTTGCTAGAGTGACAGAAGCTTAAACCCTAGTTTATGCGTTTCTTCGTAATGGGCTGATTTGGATCCATATGTTTCATGCTATGGTTAGGTTTACCTTAATACTTTTGTTGTAGTTGCGGATGATTGCAATAGAGGTTAATCATAAGTGGTATGCTTGTCCAAGTAAGGACAGTACCCAAGCACCGGTCCACCCACATACCAAATTATCAAAGTACCGAACACGAATCATACGGACGTGATGAAAACTAGCTTGATGATATTCCCATGTGTCCTCGGGAGCGCTTTTCTCTATATAAGAGTTTGTCCAGGCTTGTCCTTTGCTACAAAAAGGATTGGGCCACCTTGCTGCACTTTATTTACTTTTGTTACTTGTTGCTCGTTACAAATTATCCTATCACAAAACTATATGTTACCACTTATTTCAGTACTTGCAGAGAATACCTTGCTGGAAACCACTTATGATTTCCTTCTGCTCCTCTATGGGTTCGACACTCTTACTTATCGAAAGGACTACGATAGATCCCCTATACTTGTGGGTCATCATTGGTTGAGAAGAAGGATAAGTCCCTAAGAATGGTGGTTGATTATCGGGCATTGAATGAAGTGACGATCAAGAACAAGTACCCACTGCCGATGATCAATGATCTATTTGACCAGTTGACAGGAGCTAAAGTGTTCTCTAAGATCGATCTGCGATCGGGATATCACCAATTGAAGATCCGGGAGAAGGATATACCTAAAACGGCGTTCACCACAAGGTACAGGCTGTATGAGTATACGGTTATGTCATTTGGATTGACTAACGCCCCTGCCTATTTCATGAGTATGATGAACAAGGTGTTCATTGAGTTCTTAGATAAGTTTGTTGTGGTTTTCATTGATAATATTTTGGTATACTCGAAGAATGAAGAGAAACACAAGGAGCATTTGCGTCTAGTTCTCGAGAAGCTCAGGGAACATCAGTTGTATGCCAAGTTCAGCAAATGCGAGTTCTGGTTGAAGGAAGTTGGATTTCTTGGACATGTTATATCAGGAGAAGGTATAGTAGTGGATCCCAGCAAGGTTCAGTCAGTCACGGAGTGGTTGGCACCCACCTCAGTCGAAGAAATCCGCAGTTTTATTGGACTCGCGGGATACTATTGTAGATTTATTGAGAATTTATCTAAGATTGCAAAACCTATGACGACATTGTTGAAGAAGGACACTAAGTTCCATTGGACTGATGAATGTGAAGCAAGTTTCCAGGAGTTGAAGAAACATTTGACTACAGCCCCAGTGCTGATTCCGCCGGATATACGCAAGGATTTCCAAGTGTATTGCGACGCTTCTCGCTTAGGACTTGGAGGAGTACTGATGCAAGACAGGAAAGTTGTTTCGTATGCCTCACGACAACTTAAACCGCACGAATTAAACTATGCCACCCATGATTTGGAGTTAGCAGCTGTGGTGCACGCGCTCAAGACCTGGAGACACTTTCTCATTGGAAATCGTTGTGATGTATACACGGATCACAAGAGTTTGAAGTACATATTCAATCAGAAGGAGCTTAACCTTAGGCAGAGGAGATGGTTGGAGCTTATAAAGGATTATGACATGAAGCTGCATTATCACCCAGGAAAGGCCAATGTCGTAGCAGACGCTTTGAGCCGTAAGAGTTATCTTAACACCCTCGTAAGTGGAGGGATGCCAAAGGAGTTAGCTGGGGATCTCAGGGAGCTACGTTTGGAGATTGTTCCTAGAGGTTTTGTTGTAGCAATGGATGTTCAGTCTACATTGTTGGGAAATATTCGTGAAGCTCAGAAGGATGACAAGGCGATTGCTGAGATAAAGGAGAAGATGAGTGAAGGGAAAGCCAAAGGTTTCCGTGAGGATGAGCACGACACCTTGTGGTTTGAAGACTGTATATATGTGCCCAATAATGCAGAGATCAGGAAGTTGATACTACATGAAGCTCATGACTTGCCATACTCGATACACCACGGAAACACCAAGTTGTATTTAGATTTGAAGGAGCGTTTCTGGTGGACGGGTATGAAGAAGGATATTGCCGAGTATGTAGCCGTATGTGATGTATGTCAGAGAGTAAAGGCAGAACATCAGGAGCCAGCAGGATTACTACAGCCTATGCCGATATCCGAATGGAAGTGGGATAAACTTGGCATGGATTTCATCACCGGATTGCCCAGGACCAAATCAGGATATGATTCAATATGGGTAGTCGTTGATCGCTTGACCAAAGTAGACCACTTTATCCCAGTGAAAACCACCTATACAAGTGCGAAGTTGGCCAAGATATATATGAAGAGGATCATATGTCTGCATGGAGTTCCGAGGACCATCGTACCGGATAGAGGAACACAGTTTACCTCAAAGTTTTGGCACCAGCTGCACCAGACCTTGGGTACCAGGCTAGAGTTTAGTACAGCTTTTCACCCGCAGACAGATGGACAGACAGACAGAGTCAATCAGATTCTGGAGGACATGTTGAGAGCTTGTGCGCTAGACTACGGGTCTAGTTGGGATGATAATTTGCCCTACGCGGAGTTCTCATACAACAACAGCTACCAGGCCAGTTTGAAGATGGCACCTTTCGAAGCCCTGTATGGAAGAAGATGCCGAACACTGTTGATGTGGGATGAAGTTGGAGACCGTCAGTTGTTTGGACCAGATTTGATTAAGGAGTCTGAAGAGAAGGTTAAGCTGATTCGAGATAGACTAAAGGTAGCCCAGTCCCGACAGAAAAGTTATGCAGATTCAAAACGTAAGGAGGTGGTTTATGAAATCGGAGACAGAGCGTATCTGCGAGTATCACCACTTCGAGGAGTTAAGCGTTTTGGAGTTAAAGGAAAGTTAGCCCCGAGATTTGTGGGACTGTACCGTGTTTTGGAACGCATGGGAGAGGTTGCCTACAAGTTGGAGTTACCCGAAGAACTGTCGGGAGTACATGATGTGTTTCACGTGTCCCAGTTGAAGAAGTGCCATGCAGAGATGGCCGATATCCCTCTGAGGGATACAGTACCATTGGAAACGATTCAGTTGGACAATGATTTGACATATGAAGAGAAGCCTGTTCAGATCCTAGAGTTTGCCAGCCGGGTTACTCGCAGCAAGGTTATCAAGTTTTGCAAAGTTTAGTGGAGCCACCATACCGAGGATGAAGCCACCTGGGAACAAGAGGATGATCTTCGCAAAGACCACCCGCACCTATTTTCTAGCCAACCCGAATCTCGAGGGCGAGATTCATCTTAAGGGGGGTAGGTTTGTAACATCCCAAAATTTTCAATTTGGAATGTTATACATAGGTCATTCATGCATATCATATCTTATGGCATTTCGTTTCGCGATCCTCGAAATTCTAAGCAATTCAAGGACCCTCGGAGAGAGTTGGGGATTTCACCGTGTTCATATTTGAATTTTATCAAATATTGGAACGAGGATCACTTTGGTTTAATTTTATTTTCTATCCGAAAATATTTCATATTAAAAATATATGAGAGGAGATAATATGACTTCTCCAAAATAAATGAAATATGGGAGGAAATATATTAAAATCAATATTTGATTTTTCATTCGGATTTCATTGCAATTTTATTTGAATTAGGAAAAATATGCGTTTTTCAAAATTGCATTATATGCCCAAATAAATGTTCACCTTGTCCGACATATTTTTAGAGGACGGTGAAAATTTATTTCGGGATTTTTGGAGTACGTTTAGTATTTCTTTTCTTTCTTTTTCTGCACGTCGGAATATTTTTTTAAAGGAAACCGACTCCGGGCCGTAACCGACAGGGACTCCGCCCGGCCGGCCTTTTTAAGCCGAGGCCGCCAGCCCCGCAGCCCACCCCGACGCCCGCGCCTCCCCAAACCCTAGCGCCCCGCCGCCACCGCCGCCCCGCCGCGCTGCGCCGCCGCCTCGCCGCGCCGCCACCGCCTTGCCCCGTCGGAGCCGCGCCGCCGCCCGTCGACCCGCCAGATTTTGAGGTAGCCGTCGTTTTTTTAAAACTGTTCGGTTTTATGTCGAAAAACCCTAGTTTCGTTTTTCAATAGATCGGTTTTCCCGTCGGTTTGTTTATTTTGGCGGATGTTCGTCCGTTCATTCGTTTAAACGAACTCCGTTCACCCGTTAGTCACAGACAACAAACGTTCGTTCGTTAGTTTGTTTGTTAGTTTTTCTTTTTCCAGGGTTTTTCGCGATTATTTTCGATCGCGATTTCTGATCCGATTTTCGTTTTAGTTTATCTTTTCGCTCGTTTATCAGAATCAGGCGATTCAAGCGCCTGGATCTTCGTCTCGAAACCCTCTTTCCGTTTAACCAACTTGAACAAGATTTTGGTACTGTAAAATTTGACTTTAGTCCAAATTAGTAATCGGGTCTTGTTTCTTTCGCAGTTTGAGTTTCGTTGCTCCGTTTGAATTGATTCTTTTTGCAAACCGGAGTTCTTAAGTTGAACTTTCTGGTTAGATCTTCTTATTTGAGTTTTACCCGTGCATCTTTCCTTGATTGCTTATGTATGCTATTGTTTGTTTGCGATAGAACACCCGGAGTGTGAAGCGTGCTACTACGAGTCTCTAGGTTTTGCGGATCATCAGCAAGGCAAGTAACACATTGATCATATTCTTTTCATACCCAGTTTTATGCATTAGTACCAATCCTCAAACATTGCATGACTAGGGTATGATTTAACTTGTGGGTTTTGGGGAAGTAGATGATGAGGTAGAACCTATTACCTGTTTTACTATCAAACCCTGGGAGCTACATCTACGTTATGCTTATATTGCTATGCTATGCTCGTAGACATGGTTTGGTTTGAGAGATCCATGACAGATGTGAGGTTGTTAATTAATGGTTCAACTTAAGGTGGCAACTTTAATACACATCTGGGTGGATTGCTTGTTTGGGCACCTGGGGATATACCAGTGTTGTCCAGGAGATCCCGGGGTTATACCGTGTGATCCTCCTATGGTCCGCCACCCAGGCTCAAAGGGATCGTGAGATTTTTCATGCTGGAAACTTTCGTGTGCAGCCATAAGCCATTATGGGCTCTGGCATAGTTGAGTATGTTGTGTGACCTCTTTCAGTGGTGGGCTAGCAGATGTAGAGGGAAAGTAGGTGTAACTCTCCACCCGGAGTAAAGAGTTAATGCTTCTGAAAGACTGTGTCTCGGTCATTCGTTTCTCAAACACCATGTAGTGTGAGAAATCCAACGGAGGAGATCGAGTCTTGTGGGGAAAAGTGCGCAAACCTCTGCAGAGTGTACAAACTAATCATGGTTAGCCGTGTCCCCGGTTATGGACATCTTGAGTATCTAGTACTTGGATTTTCCTATTGTATCACATCACTTAAATCTAATTTGTTGGGTTGATAATTTGTTTTAATTGGGATTGAGATGGGGGTACCATTCTGAATGTTTCAACTACCATGATAGTTAAAAATTAAATTTATTCCTTTGTTGTAGGAAAAATTGGCTTTTCGCAAAAACATATAACAATAGAGCCTCCACCAGCCATATATGCATATAGTGATAGCATTTATCTGTTCATTGCTCTACTGTGTTATATTGCCAACATATTCCATGTGTTGACCCATTTTCGGGCTGCAACGTATTATGTTGCAGACTTTTCAGACGACGAGTAAAGGTGCGATAGGTCATTGTCATGCACTCAGCTATGCCGTTGGAGTTGATGGACTCACTTTATCTTCCAAGCCTTCCGCTATTATCGTATTAGATGGCCTTAAGCCATATTTATTGTTATAAGTTCTCTTTTGAGACATTCGATGTAATAAGTGTGTGATTGCTACTCTGTTATAAATCCTTCGAGTACTGTGTGTGTCAGCATTACTGATCCAGGGATGACACTGAAACACAGAGGCTTGACCGTTTGAGGTTAGGTCGCTACATATGGTAAACGTTATGTGACAAATTTGAAGCATGGGGTGTTCTTTGATTACTTTCCCTATGAGTGGCGGTCGGGGTCGAGCGATGGTCTTTTCCTACCAATCTATCCCCCTAGGAGCATGCGCGTAGTGATTGGTTTTGATGACTTGTAGATTTTTGCAATAAGTATGTGAGTTCTTTAAGACTAATGTTGAGTCCATGGATTATACACACTCTCACCCTTCCATCATTGCTAGCCTCTTCGGTATCGTGCATTGCCCTTTCTCACCTTGAGAGTTGGTGCAAACTTCGCCGGTGTATCCAAACCCCGTGATATGATACGCTCTATCACACATAAGCCTCCTTATATCTTCCTCAAAACAGCCATCGTACCTACCTATTATGGCATTTCCATAGCCATTCCGAGATATATTGCCATGCAACTTTCCACCGTTCCATTTATTATGACACGCATCATCAGTGTCATATTGCTTTGCATGATCATGTAGTTGACATCGTATTTGTGGCAAAGCCACCATGCTTAATTTTTCATACATGCCACTCTTGATTCATCGCAATCCCGGTACACCACCGGAGGCATTCACATAGAGTCATATTTTGTTCTAAGTATCGAGCTGTAATTCTTGAGTTGTAAGAAAATAAAAGTGTGATGATCATCATTAGAGCATGTCCCATGTGAGGAAAGGATGATGGAGACTATGATTCCCCCACGAGTCGGGATGAGACTCCAGACAAAAAAAAGAGGCCATAAAAAAGAGAAATAAGGCCCAAATAAAAAAGAGAAAAAGAGAGAAGGGACAATGTTACTATCCTTTTTCCACACTTGTGCTTCAAAGTAGCACCATGATCTTCATGATAGAGAGTCTCTTATTTTGTCACTTTCATATACTAGTTGGAATTTTTCATTATAGAACTTGGCTTGTATATTCCAATGATGGGCTTCCTCAAATGCCCTAGGTCTTTGTGAGCAAGCGAGTTGGATGCACACCCACTTAGTTTCTTTAATGAGCTTTCATATATTTATAGCTCTAGTGCATCCGTTGCATGGCAATCCCTACTCCTTGCATTGACATCAATCGGTGGGCATCTCCATAGCCTTTGATTAGCCGCGTCAATGTGAGACCTTCTCCCTTTTTGTCTTCTCACACAACCTAAATCATCATATTCTATTCCACCCATAGTGCTATGTCCATGGCTCGCGCTCATATATTGCGTGAAAGTTGAAAGAGTTTGAAAAGGCTAAGTATGAAACAATTGCTTGGCTTGTCATCGGGATTGTGCATGATGGGAGCATTTTATGTGACGAAAATAAAGCATGGCCAAACTATATGACTTTGTATGGATAAGTTTTCTTTGGCTATGGTATTTTGATAAGACATAATTTCTTGATTAGCATACTTGGAGTATTACTATTTTTATGTCAATAATAAACTTTTATCTTGAATCTTTCGGATCTGAACATTCATGCCACAATAGAGAAAAATACATTGAAGAACATGCTAGAAAGCATTCCACATCAAAAATTCTGTTTTTATCATTTACCTACTCGAGGACGAGCAGGAATTAAGCTTGGGGATGCTGATATACGTCTCCAACGTATCTATAATTTTTTATTGTTCCATGCTATTATATTATCTGTTTTGGATGTTAATGGGCTTTATTTTACACTTATATATTATTTTTGGGACTAACCTATTAACCCAAGGCCCAGTGCAAATTGCTGTTTTTTTGCCTATTTCAGTGTTTCACAGAAAAGGAATATCAAACGGAGTCCAAAAGGAATGAAACCTTCGGGAGCATGATTTTTGGAACAAACGTGATCCAAAGGACTTGGAGTGGACGTCAAGCAACCAACGAGGAGTCCACGAGGCAGGGGGATGCGCCTACCCCCTAGGCGCGCCCTCCCCCTCGTGGGACCCTCGTGGCTCAACCGACCTACTTCTTCCTCCTATATATGTTCACATACCCCGAAAACATCCAGGAGCACCACGAAACCCTATTTCCACCGCCACAACCTTCTATACCCAAGAGATCCCATCTTGGGGCCTTTTCCGAAGCTCCGCCGGAGGGGGCATTGATCACGGAGGGCCTCTACATCAACTCCATGGCCCCTCCGATGATGTGTGAGTAGTTTACTTCAGACCTTCGGGTCCATAGCTAGTAGCTATATGGCTTCTTCTCTCTCTTTGGATCTCAATACAAAGTTCTCCTCGATCTTCTTGGAGATCTATTCGATGTAACTCTTTTTGCGGTGTGTTTGTCGAGATCCGATGAATTGTGGGTTTATGATCAAGTCTATCTATGAACAATATTTGATTCTTCTATGAAATCTTTTATATGATTGGTTATCTTTGCAAGTCTCTTCGAATTATCAGTTTGGTTTGGCCTACTAGATTGATCTTTCTTGCAATGGGAGAAGTGCTTAGCTTTGGGTTCAATCTTGCGATGCTCGATCCCAGTGATAGAAAGGGAAACAACACGTATTGTATTGTTGCCATCGAGGATAAAAAGATGGGGTTTATATCATATTGCTTGAGTTTATCCATCTACATCATGTCATCTTACCTAAGGCATTACTCTGTTCTTATGAACTTAATACTCTAGATGCATGATGGATAGCGGTCGATGTGTGGAGTAATAGTAGTAGATGCAGGCAGGAGTCAATCTACTTGTCATGGACGTGATGCCTATATACATGATCATGCCTAGATATTCTCATAATTATTCGCTTTTATATCAATTGCTCGACAGTAATTCGTTCACCCACCGTAATACTTATGCTATCTTGAGAGAAGCCACTAGTGAAACCTATGGCCCCTGGGTCTATTCTCCATCATATAAGTTTCCAATCTATTTTATTTTGCAATCTTTACTTTCAATCTATATCATAAAAATACCAAAAATATTTATCTTATCATTATTATCTCTATCAGATCTTACTCTCATAAGTGACCGTGAAGGGATTGACAACCCCTTTTATCGCATTGGTTGCGAGCTTCTTATTTGTTTGTGTAGGTACGAGGGACTTGCGTGTGGGCTCCTACTGGATTGATACCTTGGTTCTCAAAAACTGAGGGAAATACTTACGCTACTTTGCTACATCACCTTTCCTCTTCAAGGGAAAACCAACACAGTGCTCAAGAGGTAGCACTGCTATTGGATATACTCTTGATGATCTTAAGGGCATTAGTCCCACTCTATGCGAGCACAAAATAAAATTGGAGAAAGACTCTAAACTGGTTGTTGATCACCAACGACGGTTAAATCCTAAAATGAAAGAAGTGGTAAGAAAAGAAATACTGAAGCTTCTTGAGGGAGGTATAATTTATCCCGTTGCTGATAGTCAGTGGTAAGTCATGTCCATTGTGTCCCTAAGAAGGGAGGTATTACTGTTGTTCCTAATGATAAAGATGAATTGATCCCACAAAGAATTGTTACAGGTTATAGAATGGTAATTGATTTCTGCAAATTAAATAAAGCTACTAAAAAGATCATCACCCCTTACCTTTTATTGATCAAATGCTAGAAAGATTATCTAAACATACACATTTTGCTTTCTAGATGGTTATTCTGGTTTCTCTCAAATACATGTGTCAAAAGAGGATCAGGAAAATACCACTTTCACTTGCCCTTTTGGTACCTTTGCTTATAGACGCATGCCTTTTGGTTTATGTAATGCACCTACTACCTTTCAAAGATGTATGACTGCTATATTCTCTGACTTTTGTGAAAAGATTGTTGAGGTTTTCATGGATGATTTTTCTGTATATGAAACTACTTTTGATGATTGCTTAAGCAACCTTGATCGAGTTTTGCAGAGATGTGAAGAAACTAATCTTGTCTTGAATTGGGAGAAGTGCCACTTTATGGTTAATGAAGGTATTGTCTTGGGGCATAAAATTTCTAAAAGAGGTATTGAAGTTCATAAAGCTAAAGTTGATGCTATTGAAAAGATGCCGCGTCCTAAAGACATTAAAGGTATAAGAAGTTTCCTTGGTCATGCCGGTTTTTATAGGAGGTTCATTAAATAATTCTAAAAAATTCCAGGCCTCTGACTAGTCTCTTACAAAAAGATGTTCCTTTTGTCTTTGATGATGATTGTATAGAAGCATTTGAAATACTTAAGAAAGCTTTGATTTTTGCACCCATTGTTCAGCCACCTGATTGGAATTTACCTTTTTAAATTATGTGCGATGCTAGTGATTATATTGTAGGTGCTGTTCTAGGACAAAGAGTTGATAAGAAATTAAATGTTATCCAATATGCTAGTAAAACTCTAGATAGTGCCCAAAGAAATTATGCTACTACTGAAAAAGAATTTTTAGCAGTTGTATTTGTTTGTGATAAGTTCAGACCTTATATGTTGATTCGAAAGTAACTGTTCACACTGATCATGCTGCTATTAAATACCTTATGGAAAAGAAAGATGCTAAACCTAGACTTATTAGATGGGTTCTCCTACTACAAGAATTTGATTTGCATATTCTTGATAGAAAAGGAGTGAGAACCCCATTGTAGACAACTTGTCTAGGTTAGAGAATGTTCTTGATGACCCACTACCTATTGATGATAGCTTTCCTAATGAACAATTATCTGTCATAAATGCTTCTCGTACTGCTCCATGGTATGCTGATTATGCTAATTACATTGTTGCTAAATTTACACCACCTAGTTTCACATATCAGCAAAAGAAAAAGTTTTTCTATGATTTAAGGCATTACTTCAGGGATGACCCACACCTTTATAAAGAAGGAGTAGATGGTGTTATTAGACGTTGTGTACCTGAGCATGAACAAGAATAGATCCTACGCGAGTGTCACTCCGAGGCTTATGGAGGACACCATGCTGGAGATAGAAATGCACATAAGGTATTGCAATCCGGTTTTTATTGGCCTACTCTCTTCAAGGATGCCCGTAAGTTTACTTGTCTTGTGATGAATGTCAAAGAATTGGTAATATTAGTAGACGGCAAGAAATGCCTATGAATTATTCACTTGTTATTGAACCATTTGATGTTTGGGGCTTTGATTATATGGTATCGTTTCCTTCCTCTAATGGGTATACACATATTTTAGTTGCTGTTGATTACGTTAATAAGTGCGTAGAAGCTATTCCAACTAGTAGTGTTGATCATAACACCTCTATTAAGATGCTTAAAGAAGTTATTTTTCCAAGGTTTGGAGTCCCTAGATACTTAATGACTGATGGTGGTTCACATTTTATTCATGGTGCTTCTCGTAAAATGCTTGCTAAGTATGATGTTAATCATAGAATTGCATCCCCATATCACCCACAGTCTAGTGGTTAAGTAGAACTGAGCAATAGAGAGCTTAAATTAATTTTGCAAAATACTGTTAATAGATCTAGAAAGAAGTGGTCCAAGAAACTTGATGATGCATTATGGGCCTATAGAACTGCATATAAAAATCCTATGGGTATGTCTCTGTATAAGATGGTTTATGGAAAAGCATGTCACTTACCTCTCGAACTAGAACATAAGGCATATTGGGCCATTAAAGAGCTCAATTATGATTTCAAACTTGCCAGTGAGAAGAGACTATTTGACATTAGCTCACTTGATGAGTGGAGAACCCAGGCCTATGAGAATGCCAAACTGTTTAAAGAAAAAGTTAAAAGATGGCATGACAAAAGGATACAAAAATGTGAGTTTAATGTAGGTGATTATGTATTGTTATACAACTCTCGTTTAAGATTTTTTGCAGGAAAACTCCTCTCTAAATGGGAAGGTCCTTATGTTATCGAGGAGGTCTATCGTTCCGGTGCCATAAAAATCAACAACTTCGAAGACACAAATCTGAGGGTGGTGAACGGTCAAAGAATCAAACATTATATCTCAGATAATCCTATAAATGTTGAAACTAATGTTATTGAAACCGTAACCCCGGAGGAGTATATAAGGGACACCTTCTAGAACGTTTCAGCCTCCCGAAAGGAAGAGGTATGTGGTACGGTAAGTAAACCGACTCCAAAACAGTTCTAATAGCAGTTTTTCTCTGTTTTGGAACATTTAAGAAAACAGGAAAATAAGAAGCAGTCCGGAAAGGACACGAGGCGTCCACGAGGGTGGAGGGGCCCCCCTGCCTCGTGTGCCCTCCGGACTCCGTTTTCTTGCACGATACTTCTTTTGGTCGGTAAAAATTCACTATATAATCTCCCGAAGGTTTTGACCACCGTACCATGCAAATATCCTCTGTTTTTGTTTTGAGTTGTTTTCTGCCAGAGTTGTCAAGGCCAGGCATCATTTCGTCCCCCTCCCCCAACAATGAGGGCTACCATGCTTCGCTAATGAAGATAGAGTTGAAGAGAGAAGAACCTAGGGAGATCAACAAACATGATAGGATCAAGAAGGCCACGGAGATTGAAGCTTTCAAGATGATTGAGTTAGCTCGCATACAAAACAAGTATCTCACACATGAAAATATTTTGTTGAAGGAGCATATAACCGCACTCAAGGGCATTATTCGGAAATTAGAGGATCTCCTATGCTCGATGTGCGACACTACATCATCAACAACTCCATCATCACCACCTCTGAAGAAAGAGTCATAAACACATGGGTATGGGCACTCCCCTTGGCAACTGCCAAGCTTGGGGGAGTGCCCCGGTATCGTATCACCATCACACTTTTATATTTACCGTTTTTCTTAATTCGATCCTTTTGGTAATATCTTGATCTAGTAGAATAAAGTTTTAGTATGATCTAGTTTTGAGTTTTGCTTTATGATCCTTCTATGTAATCAAGTCTGTGAGCTATATGTAATAAATATTAGTGTTGAGTCAAGGGCTTTGTTATCTTGCTATGATCTTGAGGGTATAAAGATAGTAGAAAAGAGAAAGAATAAAAAGAAATAAAGAGATCGTATTGATCTTATGGAGAGTAATGACTTCACATATAAAGAGTATGATGAATAAAGGTTGTTGAGAGTTGAAAAACATAGTTTTGGTCATCGTTGCAATTAATAGGAAGTAATAAAGAAAGAGAGGTTTTCACATATAAATATACTATCTTGGACATCTTTTATGATTGTGAGCACTCATTAAAATATGACATGCAAAAAAGTTGACGCTGGACAAGGAAGACAACGTAATGGTTTATGTTTTCTTACATCCGAAATAAATTATATTGTCATGGATCATCCAACATGTTGAGCTTGCCTTTCCCCCTCATGCTAGCCAAATTCTTTGCACCAAGTAGAGATACTACTTGTGCTTCCAAATATCCTTAAACCCAGTTTTGCCATGAGAGTCCACCATATCTACCTATGGATTGAGTAAGATCCTTCAAGTAAGTTGTCATTTTTGCAAGCAATAAAAATTGCTCTCAAAATATGTATGATTTATTAGTGTGGAGAAAATAAGCTTTATACGATCTTGTGATGTGGAAGAAATAAAAGCGACGGACTGCATAATAAAGGTCCATATCACAAGTGGCAATATAAAGTGACATTCTTTTGCATTAAGATTTCGTGCATCCACCCATAAAAACACACGAAAACCTCTGCTTCCCTCTGTGAAGGGCCTATCTTTTATTCTCGTCTTATACTTTATACAAGAGTCATGGTGATCTTCACCTTTCCTTTTTACATTTTATCCTTTGGCAAGCACTGTGTGTTGGAAAGATCCTGATATATATAGCTAATTGGATGTGAGTTTTCATGAACTATTATTGTTGACATTACCCTTGAGGCAAAAGGTTGGGAGGCAAAACTATAAGCCCCTATCTTTCTCTGTGCCCGATTAAAACTTCATACCCATAAATATTGCGTGAGTGTTAGCAATTGTGAAATACTAAATGATACTTGAGTATGTGGCCTTGCTGAAAAGCTCTTATATTGACTCTTCTTGATGTTATGATAAATTGCAATTGCTTCAATGACTGAGATTATAGTTTGTTAGTTTTCAATGAAGTTTCTGATTCATACTTGAATTGTGAATGAATTGTTACTTTATCATAAGAAATCATATGACAATATATATATGTTGTTGTTCTAAGAATGATCATGATGCCCTCATGTCCGTATTTTATTTTATTGACACCTCTATCTCTAAACATGTGGACATATTTTTCGATATCGGTTTCCGCTTCAGGACAAGTGAGGTCTAAGCTTGAGGGAGTTGATACGTCCATTTTGCATCATGCTTTTATATCGATATTTATTGCATTACGGGCTGTTATTACACATTATGTCACAATACTTATGCCTATTCTCTCTTATTTTACAAGGTTTGCATGAAGAGGGAGAATGGCGGCAGCTGGAATTATGGGTTGGAAAAAGGAGCAAATATTAGAGACCTATTCTGCACAACTCCAAAAGTCCTGAAACTCGACAAAAGTCAGTTTTGGAATATATAAAAAATATTGGGTGAAGCAAGCACCAGAGGGGGCCACCCACCATCCACGAGGGTGGGGGGCGCGCCCTACCCCCCTAGGCACGCTCCCCTGCCTCGTGGGCCCCCTGGTAGGCCTCCGATGCCCATCTTTGGCTATATGAAGTCTTTCACCCTGGAAAAAATCATAAGCAAGCTTTCGGGACGAAACTCCGCCACCACGAGGCGGAACCTTGGCAGAACCAATCTAGGGATCCGGCGGAGCTGTTCTGCCAGGGAAACATCCCTCCGAGAGGGGGAAATCATCACCATCGATCCTCTCATTGGGAGGGGGTCAATCTCCATCAACATCTTCACCAGCACCATCTCATCTCAAACCCTAGTTCATCTCTTGTATCCAATATTTGTCTCAAAACCTCAGATTGGTACCTGCGGGTTGCTAGTAGTGTTGATTACTCCTTGTAGTTGATGCTAGTTGGTTTACTTGGTGGAAGATCATATGTTCAGATCCTTTATGCATATTAATACCCCTCTGATTATGAACATGAATATGATTTGTGAGTAGTTACGTTTGTTCCTGAGGACATGGGAGAAGTCTTGCTATAAGTAGTCATGTGAATTTGGTATTCGTTCGATATTTTGATGAGATGTGTGTTGTCTTTCCTCTAGTGGTGTCATGTGAGCATCGACTACATGACACTTCACCATTGTTTGGGCCCAGGGGAAGGCATTGGGAAATAATAAGTAGATGATGGGTTGCTATAGTGACAGAAGCTTAAACCCTAGTTTATGCGTTGCTTCGTAAGGGGCTGATTTGGATCCATATGTTTCATGCTATGGTTAGGTTTACCTTAATACTTCTTTTGTAGTTGCGGATGCTTGCAAGAGGGGTTAATCATAAGTGGGATGCTTGTCCAAGGAAGGGCAGTACCCAAGCACCGGTCCACCCACATATCAAATTATCAAAGTACCGAACGCGAATCATATGAACATGATGAAAACTAGCTTGACGATAATTCCATGTGTCCTCGGGAGCGCTTTCCTTTACATAAGAGTTTGTCTAGACTTTTCCTTTACTACAAAAAGGATTGGTCCATCTTGCTGCACCTTATTTGCTTTTGTTACTTGTTACCCGTTACAAATTACCTGATCACAAAACTATCTGTTATCGATAATTTCAGTGCTTGCAGAGAATACCTTACTGAAAACTGCTTATCATTTCCTTCTGCTCCTCATTGGGTTCGACACTCTTACTTATCGAAAGGACTACGATAGATCCCCTATACTTATGGGTCATCATTCTCTACTCACTATCACCAAGTTACTAGAACTTCGTGATGAACTATAATATGCAAGGGATGACGTAAATGATTCCCAAGCTCTTCGCAATGCTGAAATCAGTGAAGGAAGAAATCAAGAAATAGCATCAAGTGTTGATGGTTAACAAGACCACTAGTTTCAAGAAAAAGGCAAGGGAGAGAAGGGGAACTTCAAAAAGAATGGCAAGCAAGTTGCCACTCCCGTGAAGAAGCCCAAAGCTAGACCTAAGCCTAAAACTAAGTGCTTCTACTGCAAATGGAATGATCACTGGAACCGGAACTACCCCAAATACTTGGCAGATAAGAAGGATGGCAAAGTGAACAAAGGTATATTTGATATACAGGTTATTGATGTGTACTTTACTAGTGTTCATAGTAGCCCCTGGGTATTTGATATCGGTTTAGTTGCTAAGATTAGTAACTCAAAACAGGAGTTGTAGAATGAACAAAGACTAGTTAAGAGCGAAGTAATGATGTGTGTTGGAAGTGATTCCAAGGTTGATACGATCACCATCACACACTCCCTCTACCTTCGGGATTAGTGTTGAACCTAAAATAAATGTTATTTGGTGTTTGCGTTGAGCATGAATATGATTGGATCATGTTTATTGCAATACGGTTATTCATTTAAGTCAAAGAATAATTGTTATTCTGTTTACATGAATAAAACCTTCTATGGTCATACACTCAATATAAATGGTTTACTGAATCTCGATCATAGTGATATAAATATTCATAATATTGATGCCAAAAGATGCAAAGTTGATAATGATAATGCAACATATTTGTGGCACTGCCATTTAGGTCATATTCATGTAAAGCGCATGAAGAAACTCCATGTGGATGGACTTTTGAATCACTTGATTATGAATCATTTGATGCTTGCGAACCATGCCTCGTGGGTAAGATGACTAAGACTTCGTTCTCCGGAACAATGGAGCGAGCCACTGACTTATTGGAAATAATACATACTGATGTATGCGGTCCGATGAGTGTTGAGGCTCGCGACGGGTATTGATATGTCCATTTTGCATCATGCTTTTATATCGATATTTATTGCATTATGGGCTGTTATTACACATTATGTCACAATACTTATGCCTATTCTCTCTTATTTTACAAGGTTTGCATGAAGAGGGAGAATGCCGGCAGCTGGGATTCTGGGCTGGAAAAGGAGAAAATATTAGAGACCTATTCTGCACAGCTCCAAAAGTCCCGAAACTTCACGGAAGTTATTTCCAGAATATTTAAAAAATACTGAGTGAAGAAAGTTCCAGAGGGGGGCCACACCCTGGCCACGAGGGTGGGGAGCGTGCCCTACCCCCTGGGCGCGCCCCCTGCCTCGTGGGCTCCCTGGTGGCCCTCCGATACCCATCTTCTGCTATATCAAGTCTTTCGTTGAGGAAAAAAATCATAAGAAAGCTTTGGGGAAGAAACTCCGCCGCCACGAGGCGGAACCTTGGAGGAACCAATCTAGCGCTCCCGCAGAGCTGTTCTGCCGGGGAAACTTCCCTCCGGGAGGGGGAAATCATCACCATCGTCATCACCATCGATCCTCTCATCAGGAGGGGGTCAATATCCATCAACATCTTCACCAGCACCATCTCATCTCAAACCCTAGTTCATCTATTGTATACAATCTTTGTATCCAAACCTCATATTGGTACCTGTGGGTTGCTGTAGTGTTGATTACTCCTTGTAGTTGATCCTAGTTGGTTTACTTGATGGAAGATCATATGTTCATATCCATTATGCATATTAATACCCCTCTGATTATGAACATGAATATGCTTTGTGAGTAGTTACGTTTGTTCCTGAGGACATGGGAGAAGTCTTGCTATAAGTAGTCATGTGAATTTGGTATTCGTTCAATATTTTGATGAGATGTATGTTGTCATCCCTCTAGTGGTGTCATGTGAACGTCGACTACCTGACACTTCACCATTGTTTGGGCCTAGAGGGAGGCATTGGGAAGTAATAAGTAGATGATGGGTTGCTAGAGTGATAGAAGCTTAAACCCTAGTTTATGCGTTGCTTCGTAAGGGGCTGATTTGGATCCATATATTTCATGCTATGGTTAGGTTTACCTTAATACTTCTGTTGTAGTTGTGGATGCTTGCAATAGAGGTTAATCATAAGTGGGATGCTTGTCCAAGTAAGGGCAGTACCCAAGCACCGATCCACCCACATATCAAATTATCAAAGTACCGGACGCGAATCATATGAACGTGATGAAAACTAGCTTGACGATAATTCCCATGTGTCCTCGGGAGCGCTTTCCTTCATATAAGAGTTTGTCCAGGCTTGTCCTTTGCTACAAAAAGGATTGGGCCATCTTGCTACACCTTATTTACTTTTACTACTTGGTACTCGCTACAAATTACCTTATCACAAAACTATCTGTTACCGATAATTTCAGTGCTTGCAGAGAATACCTTACTGAAAACTGCTTATCATTTCCTTCTGCTCCTCGTTGGATTTGACACTCTTACTTATCGAAAGGACTATGATAGATCCACTATACTTGTGGGTCATCAAGACTCTTTTCTGGCGCCATTGCCGGGGAGTGAAGCGCCTTTGGTAGGTGGAATTTGGTAAGGAAAATTTATATAGTGTGCTGAAATTTACTGTCACTTGTTACTATGGAACATAATCCTTTGAGGGGCTTGTTCGGGGTATCTTCACCCCGACCAGTAGAGCAAAGAGTTGCTCCTCAACCTACTGAACCTACTAAATTTTTTACTTTAAAATTCCTTCAGGTATGATAGAGAAACTGCTAGCTAATCCTTTTGCAGGAGATGGAACATTGCATCCCGATTTACGCTTAATATATGTGGATGAAGTTTGTGGATTATTTAAGCTTGCAGGTATGCCCGAGGATGTTATCAAGAAGAAGGTCTTCCCTTTATCTTTTAAGGGAGAGGCATTGACATGGTATAGGCTATGTGATGATATGGGATCATGGGACTACAAGCGATTGAAATTGGAATTTCATCAGAAGTTTTATCCTATACATCTTGTTCATCGTGATCGTAATTATATATATATTTTTTGGCCTCGCGAAGGAGAAAGCATCGCTCAAGCTTGGGGAGGCTTAAGTCAATGTTATATTCATGCCCCAATCATGAGCTCTTAAGAGAAATGATTATTCAAAAATTTTATGCTCGGCTTTCTCTCAATAATTGCTCCATGCTCGATACTTATTGTACTTGATCTTTTATGATGAAGACTATTTAATTCAAATGGGATTTATTGGAAAGAATTAAACGCAACTCTGAAGATTGGGACCTCGACGAAGGTAAGGAGTCAGGTATAACACCTAAGTTCGATTGTATTAATTCTTTTATGGATACCGATGCTTTCCGTGAATTTAGCACTAAATATGGACTTGACTCTGAGATAGTAGCTTCTTTGTGTGAATCCTTTGCTACTCATGTTGATCTCCCAAAGGAGAAGTAGTTTAAATATAATCCTCCCATTGAAGTAAAAGTAGTTGCACCTATTAAAGTTGAAGAAAAGACTATCACTTATGATGATCCTGTTGTTCCTGCTACTTATATTGAGAAGCCACCTTTCCCTGTTAGAATAAAGGATCATGCTAAAGTTTCAACTGTGGTTAACAAAAGTAATATTAAGACACCTAAACCCCCTGAGAAAACTAAAGTTGAACCTAAAATTGCTATGGTTAAAGATCTATTGGCCGATAATATTGATGGGCATGTTATTTACTTCTGCAATGAAGCTACTAGAATTGCTAGACCTGATGCTAAAAATAAACATAGACCTGTTGTAGGCATGCCTATTATTTCCGTTAAAATAGAAGATCATTGTTATCATGGCTTATGTGATATGGGTGCTAGTGCAAGTGCAATACCTCATTCCTTATACAAAGAAATTGTGCATGATATTGCATCTGCTGAGATAGAAGAGATAGATGTTACAATTAAGCTTGCCCATAGAGATAGCATTTCACCAGTTGGGATTGTTAGAGATGTTGAAGTCTTGTGTGGGAAAGTTAAATACCCTGCTAATTTTCTTGTTCTCGGTTCCCCACAAGATGACTTTTGTCCCATTATATTTGGTAGAACCTTCTTGAATACTATTAATGCTAAGACAGATTGCAATAAGGATATTGTTTCTGTTGGTTTAGGGGATATGTCTCATGAGTTTAATTTTGCTAAATTTTGTAGACAACCCTATGATAAAGAATTGCCTAGTAAAGAAGAAATCATTGGTCTTGCTTCTATTGTCGTGCCTCCTACTGATCCTTTAGAACAATATTTGCTAGACCATGAAAATGATATGTTTGTGAATGAAAGAAGGGAAATAGATGAAGTATTCTTTAAATAGGGACCTATTCTGAAACACAACTTGCCTATTGAAATTCTAGGGGATCCTCCTCCACCCAAGGGTGATCCCGTGTTTGAGCTTAAACCATTGCCTGATACTCTTAAATATGCTTATCTTGATGAGAAGAAGATATATCCTGTTATTATTAGTGCTAACCTTTCAGAGCATGAAGAAGAGAGGTTATTGAAAACTCTGAAGAAGCACCGTGCTGCTATTGGGTATACTCTTGATGATCTTAAGGGCATTAGTCCCACTCTATGTCAACACAAAATAAATTTGGAGAAAGACGCCAAACCAGTTATTGATCACCAACGACGGCTAAACCCTAAGATGAAAGAAGTGAGATGTGAAGAAACTAACCTTGTCTTGAATTGGGAGAAGTGCCACTTTATGGTTAATGAAGGTATTGTCTTGGGGCATAAAATTTCTGAAAGAGGTATTGAAGTTGACAAAGCTAAAGTTGATGCTATTGAAAAGATGCCGTGTCCCAAGGACATTAAAGGTATAAGAAGTTTCCTTGGTCATGCCGGTTTTTATAGGAGGTTCATTAAGGACTTCTCAAAAATTTCCCGGCCTCTGACTAACCTATTACAAAAAGATATTCCTTTTGTCTTTGATGATGATGGTGTAGAAGCATTTGAAATACTTAAGAAAGCCTTGATTTCTGCACCTATTGTTCAGCCACCTGATTGGAATTTACCCTTTGAAATCACGTGTGATGCTAGTGATTATGCTGTAGGGGCTGTTCTAGGACAAAGAGTTGATAATAAACTAAATGTTATTCAATATGCTAGTAAAACTCTAGACAATGCCCAGAGAAATTATGCTACTACTGAAAAAGAATTCTTAGCAGTTGTATTTGCTTGTGATAAGTTCAGACCTTATATTGTTGATTCTAAAGTAACTATTCACACTAATCATGCTACTACTAAATATCTTATGGAAAAGAAAGATGCTAAACCTAGACTTATTAGATGGGTTCTCCTGCTACAAGAATTTGATTTGCATATTATTGATAGAAAGGGAGCTGAGAATCCTGTTGCAGATAACTTGTCTAGGTTAGAGAATGTTCTTGATGACCCACTACCTATTAATGATAGCTTTCCTGATGAACAATTAGCTTTCATAAATGCTTCTCGTACTGCTCCATGGTATGCTGATTATGCTAATTACATTGTTGCTAAATTTATACCACCTAGTTTCACATACCAGCAAAAGAAAAAAAATTTCTATGATTTAAGACATTACTTCTGGGATGACCCACACCTTTATAAAGAAGGAGTAGATGGTGTTATTAGACGTTGTGTACCTGAGCATGAACAGAAACAGATCCTACGCAAGTGTCACTCCGAGGCTTATGGAGGACACCATGCTGGAGATAGAACTGCACGTAAGGTATTGCAATCTAGTTTTTATTGGCCTACTCTCTTCAAGGATGCCCGTAAGTTTGTCTTATCTTGTGATGAATGTCAAAGAATTGGCAATATTAGTAGATGTCAAGAAATGCCTATGAATTATTCACTTGTTATTGAACCATTTGATGTTTCGGGCTTTGATTATATGGGACCTTTTCCTTCCTCTAACGGGTATACTCATATTTTAGTTACTGTTGACTACGTTGCTAAGTGGGTAGAAGCTATTCCAACTAGTAGTGCTAATCATAACACCTCTACTAAGATGCTTAAAGATGTTAATTTTTCCGAGGTTTGGAGTCCCTAGATACTTAATGATTGATGGTGGTTCACATTTCATTCATGGTGCCTTTCGTAAAATGCTTGCTAAGTATGATGTTAATCATAGAATTGCATCTCCATATCACCCGCAGTCTAGTGGTCAAGTAGAATTGAGTAACAGAGAGCTCAAATTAATTTTGCAAAAGACTGTTAATAGATCTAGAAAGAATTGGCCCAAGAAACTTGATGATGCATTATGGGCTTAGAGAAATGCATATAAAAATCCTACGGGTATGTCTCCATATAAACTTGCTGGTGAGAAGAGGCTTTTTGACATTAGCTCACTTGATGAATGGAGAACCCAGGCTTATGAGATGCCAATCTGTTTAAAGAAAAAGTTAAAAGATGGCATGATAAAAGGATACAAAAGTGTCTGTTTAATGTAGATGATTATGTATTGCTATACAATTCTCGTTTAAGATTTTTTGCAGGCAAACTTCTCTCTAAATGGGAAGGTCCTTACGTCATCGTGGAGGTCTACCATTCCAGTGCCATAAAAATCAACAACTTCGAAGGCACAAATCGGAGGGTGGTAAACGGTCAAAGAATCAAACATTATATCTCATGTAATCCCATAAATGTTGAAACTAATATCATTGAAACCATAACCCCAGAGGAATACATAAGGGACACTTTCCGGAACTTTTCAGACTCGAAAAGGAATAGGTATGTGGTATGGTAAGTAAACCGACTCCCAAACAGTTCTAATGGCAATTTTCTCTGTTTTGGAATATTTAAGAAAATAGGAAAATAAGAAGAAGGCCGGAAAGGACACGAGGCTTCCACGAGGGTGGAGGGCGCTCCCTACCCCCTGTGTGCCCCTGCCTCATGGGCACCTCGTGTGCTCTCCGTACTCCGTTTTCTTGCAGGATACTTCTTTTGGTCGGTAAAAATTCATTATATAATCTCTCGAAGGTTTTGACCACCGTACCACGCAAAAATCCTCTGTTCTTGTTTCAAGTTGTTTCTGCTGCAGATTTAGAGCAAGATGTCTTCTCAGAGTTAGCCGGGGAGAGTCGGGTGTCCCATCCGACACCGGGGCCAAGGGCAAACAGCAATGTTGACCACTTTGGGCCATCAACCGAGGAGGAGATGGAGGCTGACTTGAAAAGGATAGATGCCATGGAAGAGGATGAAGAAGTTACTTCTCGTCTCTGAGCAGGATTCACGATGGGGGAACTACAGAGCTCAGCTATTCCAAACTCGGTCATCCCTTCCAACTTTAGATTTCTTTCTTATGAAAATATGAAAAGGAGTGTTACTTGTTCTCCCGCAGCTATGCAACATCCTTGGGTGAAAGGAGCTTTAGCCGTCACGGGCAAACTCCGTAAGGAAATAATGGGCCTCAAGCAACAAGTCAATAAGCTTGAAGAAGAGAATCGTATCTTGAGGGCATCATCACCAAGAATATCACATCACCAACCCCGAAGAAGGAGACATAAACACATGTGTATGGGCACTCCCCTTAGCAACTGCCAAGCTTGGGGGAGTGCCCTGTGTAAGTGCATCTAGTGCCACCCCTAGTTGGTTTTGGAGTATTGACGACAAACTTGGTTGAGGGACTAATGTGTTTGTGAGAATTGCAGGATAACACAGGTATAAGTCCCTCATTGATTCGGTTTTCCTACCAGAGATGACCCCTAAAAATGTATGAAGACATTGAAGTCAAAGGTGGCATGTGAACACATTCACATTTAAGACTATGACAAGAGAAGACATCGCATGAAGACTATGGAGCGCGAAGACTTAGCAGTTTCGTCATTCTTTGTTTTTTCTTTGTTGAGTCATAGGAACCACCGTACTGTTAAGTGGGGTCCAAGAGAACCAGTCTGAATGACTGAAGTGATGCTTAACCAAAATCCTATGTCTTCAAGCGAAGACAATGAGAGCAAATCTTATCCAGAGCTGAGTAAGTCAGCTTTGCTTGTAGCCCAAGTAAAGTTGTTGTGTGTGTTTGAAATCTGACCGTTGGTACACGTGTCAGTTCCTTAGTGACCCATGGTCATTTCGGACAAATCAGGTCGGGTTTCCTAGTGGCTATAAATAGCCCACCCCCTACAACCATAAACGGTTGGTTGCTCAGAGTTAGTGTACGGCTTTTGTCGTTTGAGAGCAACCCATCTCGAAGCCTTTGAGAGAGAATTCCTTGCGAGGATAAAGCCCTAACCACCCAGAGCCAAAGAGTGTTAGGCATCACTTAAGTCTTCGTGTCTGTGTGATCTGAAGACTTATTACACTTGAGGACTGTGAATCCTCCAGCCGGTTAGGCGTCGCGTTCTGAGCATCCAAGAGTCATTGTGGATCGCCGATGAACCAAGTCTGTGAAGGTTTGGAAGTCTACCTTGAAGACTTACCAGAGTGATTGAGCGAGGACTGGGTGTCCTTAGCTCAAGTGGAATAAGGTGAAGACGCGGTCTTCTGAGTTGAATCTCAGCCTCCCTAACCAGACGTACAGTTGTCACAGCAACTGGAACTGGTCCAACAAATCATTGTCTTCAACGAGTCACTGGTTTCATCCTTCCCTTTCCTTTACTTACTGTTGGCCCTGGTGAAGTCATTGTATGATTGCATTATCTTTTGTCTTCACTGAGTAACTAATTGTCCTGATTGGCTTCACACTATCTTCCTACCTGATCTATACTGCCTAGCTGCTATTAGTCATTGTGCTTTCACTTCATTGAATACTTGACTATGGCTTGCTTAGTGTAGTCTACCTTCTGCTGCATGGTAATAGGTTTATTTCTATCGTTTGTCTTCGAAACTTCCATGTTTTGAAGACTTTCATAAAAATCGCCTATTCACCCCCTCTAGTCGATCACTAGCACTTTCAATTGGTATCAGAGCAAGGTACTCCCTTGTTCTGCGTGATTCAGTTTAACCACTTGGAGTTTTAGCTATGTCGACTGCAGGGATAATTAAAGTCTCCACTGCGTGTCCCGTCTTTGATGGAACTGAATATCCCTACTGGAAGAATAAGATGCGCATGCATCTTGAAGCCATTGATGTCGACCTCTGGTATGTCATCAAGAATGGCGTTCCCAGGGCTGGAGAAGGTGTCACCGCTGCTGATGTCAAGAAGTTCGTTCAACTGGATTCCACTGCCAAGAACATCATCTATGGTCATCTGACCAAAGGACAGTATGGCCGTGTGAGTGCTTTGGAAACATCCAAGCAAGTCTGGGACTAGCTCTCCAAGGTCAACGAAGGCGTCTCAACCCAGAGAGATCAAAGAATCAGTGTCCTTCGCAACCTCTTCAACCGCTTCAAGAGAAACGACAATGAGAATGTCCAGCTCACGTTTGACCGCCTCACTGACATCACAAATGAGCTTCGAGCTCTCGGCGCTACTGAGATCACCAAGCATGAAATCGTCAAGACACTCCTGAGATTACTTGACACCTCGTTTGACACCCTAGCCCTGATGATTCAAGAACGTCCTGACTTCAAGACACTCGATCCGTCTGACATACTTGAAAGGCTCAACACACATGAGTTTCAGCTTTCTAAGAAAAGAGACATCTACGGTCCCAACTATGGGCGAACTCGCGCCTTGAAGGCAAAAGCTGTTTCCTCATCTGATGAAGAATTTGACTGCAGTTCTGATGATCCTGAAGACATTGGAAAGGAGCTTGCTATGCTTGTGAAGAAGTTCCAGAGATTCACCAAGAAGAAAGACTTCAGAGAGTCTTCACGATCCAGCTCAAGAAATGATGAAGCTTCTGCTCATGACTACAAGAAGAGAACATGCCGCAAGTGCAAGAAACCTAGTCACTACATCTCTGAGTGTCCGCAGTGGGACAATGAGAACAACAACAAGAAGAAGAGCAAGGAATATGATTCTGACGACAAGAAGAAGAAGAAGAAGAAATACTCAAAGTCTTCTTCCAAGTCTTCCTCAAGGTCTTCATCGCACAAGAAGAGCACATCTGGCAAGACCCGCGCGTTTGTCGGCAAGGAAATGGATTCAAAGGAGGAGTCTACTTCTGAGGAGGCAGAGGTGGAGTCTGAGGAGGAGTCCAATTCTGGCGTTGCGAGTCTGGCTACAACATACATTGCCAAGTCCATCTTCAACACTGAAGACAATGACTTCATCACCGACACCGATGCAAATGACAAGGACTACTCCACTCCTACCTACTGCTTCATGGCACGCGGTGCCAAGGTAAACACACGCACTACTCACTATCAAACATCCAGTGAAGATGACTCTGATTGTGGTTCCAAACCCAGCTACAAAACACTTGCTAAAATTGCAACTGAACAACATAAAGCTATGGAACATATTCAAAAACTGTTAGACAAAAGCGATGACCTGTTAGACGCTGAAATGACTCGATCTTAGTCCATAATTGAAGACATAAAAAATCTTCACGTTAAGTATGAGGAACTTGAAAGTCGTCATGAAACGCTCTCAACAACTCATGAAAAGCTTTCCTATGATTATCTTCAAAGGAAGCAAGATCTTGAGAAATTGAGAGCGGCTCATGAAGATCTTTAAAAGGAAAACGAGTCACTTTGTGCCGAATAGATCAGTTCCGCTCAGGAAGGATTTGAACCACCATGTCTTAAATGCATTGAGCGTGACAATGCTACTTCTGTTGCTGGGTGTTCTATTGCTGTTACTATTGCAATATCTTCAACTGTTGATGTGGTAACTAACCCCTCTGCTGAGGATACCATTGCTATTGCTGATGAGAATGCTAGGTTGAAGACATTGCTTGAAACAGGGATGTACAAAAGTCTCAAAGGGCATCAGACACTATGTGATGTTCTCAAAAGGTAGATCCTGAACCGAAACCCTAGGAAAGAGGGTGTTGGGTTCGAAAGGAAAATGAATGCTGATGGCTCTTACTGGAAACCTGAGCAGTACCCCAAAACCACATGGGTTGCTGCAAAGGAACCTTCAGTGGATCCATCCACCCTATCTGGCTTCACTTGTGCTAATCCCATTGTTATTGGTGAATCCTTTGATGCAAACTATAAACTGTTTAAGAATCAGAATGGTGAAGTGTTTGCCAGGTATATTGGTACTAACTGTAGGAATGGGCTGCCTATGAAGAAAGTCTGGGTGCCGAAAAGGTGTTTGGAGAATCTTCCTGTGAATGTCGTCATGACACCACAAGTGAAGAAGACAAACCCCAGACCACACGCTTCATATGGTCCAAAGGCTTCATACAGACAAAGGACTCACCTGAGTCGCACTAATGCAAATGTTTTGCAGGGAAGCCATAGTCAGGCCTATGAATATGAGCGCGTTTCATCAAACCGCCATGTTCATAAGACCAAAAACTATTCTGCTTATTCTTATGAGTACTATTGTCCACCTGCAAGACTTTTTGCTAGGGCTCCAAAGCCAAAGTTCTCAGATGCTGCACTTAGACTCATTGCTTCGAAGCCACCCTTGAAGATGTGGGTGGCTAAGAAAGCTTAACTCTCTTTTGCAGGGAAAGGTCTCCAGTCGAAAACCAAAATCGTCTGAAGCTATTGATGGGCGCAAGATCAAATGCCCAAATGGTCTTATTATGTATTTTGTTCCTGAGTCACTTGCTACTTGCCCTATCAGTCCTAACCTCGATCTAAGCTTTCATAATCCACTTGCTTGTCAAATGTTTATGCTTCACAATTCTCTTCGTGAAGCCTATCCCCCTAACTGCACTGTAGGGTACGACACCAGCTGCTTCAGAATGGATTATTGATAGTGGGTGTACTAATCACATGACTGGCAAGCAAAGTCTTCTTATGGACTCAACCTTACGTCCATCTGACAAAAGTCACATCACATTTGCTGACACTGGTAAAAGCAAGGTATTGGGTCTAGGTAGAGTTGCAATCTCAAGGGATCAACACATGGATAAAGTCATGCTTGTTGAATCCCTTGGTTTCAACTTAATGTCTGTCTCAATGCTTTGCGATTTAAACATGATTGTGATGTTTGGAAAATATGGTTGCCTTGTTCTAATGGAATCTGACAAGTCTCTAGTGTTTGAAGGGTATCGGAAAGATGATTTGTACGTGGTAGATTTCTCAGCGGGACCACAACTTGCCGTATGTCTTCTAGCAAAAGTGTTGGGGATATTACTACTGGAGGTAAACCGGCCTTATGTAGCTGGGTTGACTCTTTGAAGATTAGAAGCCCATGAAGATGTAAAGATGATGATGCTTTACAGAGGGCCCAAAGGCGGGTTACAGTTTGTAAATGTAAACTGGCTTAGTCATGTAACTTGTATAGTAAGATAGAAAGAGAGAGGCCGAACCGGATACGTTTATAAACCGGCTTCGGGACTCTGTAGCCCGGCAGGCGTCAACCTATGTATATAAAGGGACGACCCGACCGCGGTTTAGAGATAGACAACAACAACTCGAGAGTCAGACAAAGCGGATTCGCTCCCTGGCCTTCGAAACCCTAGCAATACCAATCACAACTAGACGTAGGCCTTTACCTTCATCGAAGGGGCCGAACTAGTATAAACTCCCGTGTCCCCTTGTCCGATTTAACCCCTTTAAGCTAACCCGTTGCGATGGCTCGACGACTAAGTTCTTTCACGAGGACATCTGCCATGACAAACCCACGACAGTTGGCGCCCACCGTGGGGCTATCGCATGATGGTTTTGAGTTCTTGAATGGCAGCTTCGATGGACTCAAGGGATACGCTGTGGGCCGGATGACGAAGAGTCGCTGCGGAAAGCTCTACATCGACAACGCAGGATGGGGTCCCGAGGCTGATTCAATCGAATACGGATACCGGGTCCCCTTTGGTGGGATTCACGTCTTCATCGGCAAGATCGGCGAACCGGCCCCCGAGCCGGACATCTGCACCGACATCATCGAAACGGCTCGGCGTGCAAGTTCTTCGCCGGTTCAGCCCGAGGCAAGGCATGTTTTCATAGGTGTCGTCCATGGATCGGGGTACGAGGACGGACCGGTGTCCGATGGAGAAACCGTAGTCTGCTCTGATGACGAGTCTTATGGAGAAACCGAATCGCTTTACCAGTTACAGGACGACCGGATTGAGGAAGGATCCAAGGGCAATAGTATTCCGGATTCCCCCGGTCTGCCAAGCCGGGCCGCCATCTTCATGGCTGGCACACAATCAGCGCCTCATCCATCTACCGCCGTAGCAATTCTCTCCGGTTCAATGACGGCCACACTAGCAGGGGCAGGAAGCTCGGTGCCACCTCCGGCCCAAGTCTTGTCTGATTTGTTTGACGCTCTGGCAACATTGATGTCCACGGAGGTAGACGCAACAGCCAGGGATCAGCACGATGCGGAGATTGTAAAAGTGAAAGATCAGATAGCCCAGGCTAAAGCGGGCCTGGCAGCAGAGAACGCTAGGATGGCTATGGAGATGGCCGAGTTGGAAGCACAGGCTTACCGGATTAGACTGGATCAGAATGCTTCAGAGGAAGTCATGAGAAGAAGGTACCGATCAAGTCTCCCGTCGGTTTATGAGCCGCAGAATCTTTTCAACACGCCAGGTGCAGGAGTTGGTAACCAACCCACGCTAAACCGGGCGGGGGCGCCGGGAGCAGGAGCACCGGTTCAGCCGCGCACGACGGACCTGCCTCGCCAGAACAACGTTGTACCATCAAAGCCGCCCAGGCATTATTCCAACCCATTGGACAACATTGTGGCCGCCGCTTCACGCCTGGCGGCCCTCCCAACCGACGGCGAGTCACCAGTGGCAGTGGAAGCGCGTCGGGCCAGGGATCTCCTTCAGACAACACTAAATCAACAGCAAGCATATTCACACAGCTGTGAGAGGATTCATTCCACTCCCCGTCCAAGCCGGAGTTATAGTAGACACGTGGAAGACGAACCGGCCGTGTCCAGTAGTGCACGTCGCCGAAATTCACCACGAGGGAACAACCCGTCTGGGGGAGGTGCTAATGCGCAAGATGTTGTGGACCATGGACGCGCACGTCGAGAGGCCGAGTTGACAACTCGACACGAAGCACGACAGCATACTCTGGTTCACCCCACCGCCTCCGTGGAGCCAGGGCAATGTTCAGTTCCTTAGGGGGTACCGTGTTTAACTCCCGCTTTGCGTAATGTGCGACTACCCAAGGATTTCAAGGGACCTCGTAAGGTACCAAATTACACCACCGATTTCCAGCCAGAGGCGTGGGTGGAGAGCTATGAGATGGCAATGGAGATGTTAGATGTGGACGAGGCGGTGTGTGCTAAATATTTCACCATGATGTTGGAAGGAACAACTCGCACTTGGTTGAAGAGCTTGCTGACCAACTCTATTGGATCATGGGCCGAACTGAAGCACTGGTTTATCCAGAACTTCAAGGATACGTGTAAGTAGCCAATGTCAATTGTAGATCTGGCCGCTTGTGTCCAAGAGGAAGGGGAGTCCACGACCCATTGGGTCAAACGGGTCTCGGCGATTTTGCATTCATCAGATCGTATCAACGCAGACACCGCAGTGTTAACATTAGAGGGCAATTGCCGTTTCAAACCGTTGAAACAAAAGTTGGGAAGGCTCAAACATCACTGCAACGACATGTCAACACTCATGGCCAATTTGGTTAAATATGCCGATTCAGATAATACCAAGGATCCAGATTCAGAGGAGGACAAACCGGAGAAGGGTAGGAAGAACGGCAATGCCAAAGGCCAACAACACAATCTGGCAGGCCATGGAAACTCTGGTAAGCGCAAGGCCGACAGTGGTTTGGACTTTGTCGCAAATACCAACGCGCAGGAGAATGGCCAACGCCGAGGCAAGCAACCCTAGAGGGGTGGAGGTCCAGGCAACAATTTGGAGCATTTGTTAAATCAGCCCTATCCAAAGCATGGATCGAAGGAGAAACCGGCATGACATCTCTGGAAAGATTGTTATATCATGCGGGATTTCAAGAATTCCAATATGTTCCAATATGACAGTGGCCCGCCCGGCGGTTCAGGAGGAGGTTTCCACGGGCTGGGTTACGGAGGTGGTGGTTCTGGTTCAGGGTTTCCAGGCAATCAAACCGGACACATCAATCAAGGACACCAAGGCAACCAGGGAGGTTACAACCATCAGGGGAGTCAGCAGCAGCAACAGCAGTCGGGTTATCAGAGCAATCCCAAACAGCTGAACAACGGGCAATATCATGTCTTCACTACTAGTTTGTGCAAACGTGATTAGAAGCTTCACAAAAGGGCAGTCAACTCTGTTGAGCCGGCAGTACCTCAGTATTTACACTGGTCGGAGCAACCTATTTTGTGGAGCAGAGAGGATCACCCGCCCCGGGTTGATAATCCAGGTCATTTGGCCTTGGTGGTAGCCCCTCAAGTTGGGGGATACAAGTTCACTAAAGTGCTCATGGATGGGGGAAGTAGTATCAATATTTTGTATTATGATACATTCCGCCGTATGGGGTTGACAGATAAGGATCTTAAACCGTCGAATACGGTATTTCATGGTGTGGTGCCTGGTAAGTCTGCATATCCTGTCGGTAAGATAGCTTTGGAGGTAGCTTTTGGAGATGACTACTATTCAAGGTCAGAAACATTGACATTTGAGGTGGTGAAGATCAAAAGTCCCTACCACGCCTTGTTTGGGCGGCCGGTTTATGCTAAGTTTATGGCAAGGCCATGTTATGTTTACCTAAAGCTTAAAATGCCAGGTCATAAGGGGACTATCACAGTACATGGAAGTAGAAAGATTACTTTGGAGTGTGAAGAAGGCGATGCGGCTTATGCTGAGTCGGTTTGTGCCACAGAGGAGTTAAAATTCTATAAGGAGCAAGTTGATCCGGCAGACATGACCTCCTTAAAAAAGCCAACTACGGAACATGATCCAGCATTGAAGTTCAAATCAGCTACAGACACTAAGATGGTTGACTTTGTCCCTGGCGATTCATCCAAACAGTTCAGCATCAGCGCTAACCTGGATTCCAAATAGGAAAGCGCGCTCATCGAGTTCATCCGTGAGAATCGGGACATCTTTGCATGGAAACCTTCTTACATGCCAGGTGTACCGAGAGAACTCGCTGAGCACACGCTCAACATTGATCCTAAATTTGAACCGGCCCGACAGTTCCTCCGCCGTTTCAACGAGGAAAGACGCAAGGCTATAGGTGAAGAGGTAGCCCGTTTGTTGGCTGCTGGGTTTATTGTTGAAGTTTTTCATCCAGAGTGGTTAGCCAATCCGGTGCTGGTTCTTAAGAAAAACGGCACTTGGCGCATGTGTGTGGACTACACAGATTTAAACAAGGCTTGCCCTGCAGACCCCTTTGCTCTCCCTCGCATTGATCAGATAATTGATGCTATGGCGGGTTGTGACCGTTTGTGTTTTTTGGATGCTTACTCTAGTTATCATCAAATCAAAATGGCGGTTAAGGACCAGGAGAAGACAACCTTTATAACTCCCTTTGGAGCCTTCTGCTATGTTTCCATGCCCTTTGGACTCAAGAGTGCCCAGGAAACTTACCAGCGATGTGTTCAGAATTGCCTTCATAAGCAAATTGGGCGCAATGTTCATGCGTATGTAGATGATATTGTGGTCAAATCTAGAAAGGAGGGGACATTGATAGATGATCTACGGGAAATCTTTGACAATCTCCGGGTTTACAAGATGATGGTCAATCCGGAGAAGTGTGTTTTCGGTGTCCCGGCAGGCAAGCTCTTAGGCTTTCTGGTTTCAAACAGAGGCATTGAGGCTAATCCAGAAAAGATTGCAGCAATTACGTCCTTGGCTAAACCGGCGTGTATTAACGATGTGCAACGTCTGGCCAGCCGGATTACAGCCTTGAGCCGGTTTATTAGCCGCCTTGGAGAGAAGGCCATCCCCTTATATCAGATGCTCAAGAAAACGGATAACTTTGTCTGGAGTGAAGTAGCTGATAAGGCGTTTGAAGATCTGAAGAGGCAGCTAGTGGAACCGCCCGTGCTGGCAGCACCGATCGATAAAGAGCCATTATTATTATATGTGGCTGCTAATGCCCGGGCTGTCAGCGTAGCCATTGTGGTAGAGCGCAAGGAGCCTGGCAAAGAGTATCCGGTTCAACGGCCGGTTATTATATCAGTGAGGTGCTCATTAAGTCAAAGCAGAGGTATCCACATTGGCAGAGACTGGTGTATGGGGTGTTTATGGCAAGCCGGAAGCTCAAACACTATTTTCAGGGCCATCCTATCACAGTGGTCAGTTCAGCTCCTCTGGGTGACATCATTCAAAACAGAGAGGAAACTGGCCGGATTGCCAAGTGGGCCATTGAGCTTGGACCTCACGGGCTCAAATATATACCCCGCACGGCGATCAAGTCCCAGGCACTCGTAGATTTCATCAACGATTGGACGGAGTTACAGGCACCTGAAGAGAAACCAGATAATACATATTGGACTATTCATTTTGATGGATCCAGACAGTTAGAGGGTTCAGGGGCTGGAGTCGTTTTAACTTCCCCATGAGGTGACAAGTTTTGTTATGTCCTCCGTTTAATGTTCCCTTGTACTAACAATGCAGCTGAATATGAGGCTTTACTCCACGGTCTTCGGATGGCTAAAGAGATGAATTTGAGCCGGGTTAAGTGCTTCAGCGATTCAGATCTAGTGGCTCAGCAAGTGTCTGGCACTTGGGATTCTAAGGACCCACTCATGGCTGCATATCGGCGAGAGGTGGACGCAGTGGCTGGTCACTTTAAAGGTTATCAGGTGGACCATATAGACCGGTGGAAGAATGAAGCGGCGGACGCTTTAAGTCGTCTTGGTTCCCAATGTAAACCAGTTCTGCCCAATGTCTTTCTTGATGTATTGCACAATCCGTCAGTCAAAATACCAACCGAAGAAGATTTGGCTATTCCTGATCCGGAGGCTCAGTTGGTGGCAGCTCTGCATGCCATACCGGATTGGACGATCCCATATCTGGATTACATGAACTGGTGCAAGTTACCAGCTAAGGAAACATTGGCTCGACAGATAATCCGGCGGTCCAAGTCCATGACCATACTCAACGGGGAGTTACATCGTTACCGTGTTTCAGGAGCAATTCAGCGATGCGTTTCTCCTCAAGAAGGTTGTGAGATTTTGCGAGAAATTCATGAAGGGGATTGTGGTCACCACGCCGGTTCAAAGTCGTTGGTTGCCAAAGCTTTTCGCCACGGTTTTTACTGGTTGACGGCGCATGCTGATGCAGAGGATTTAGTCAAAAGATGTGATGGATGTCAAAAGTTTGCCCGCCGTGCGCACGTTCTGGCTCAAGAGTTGTGGATGATTCCAATTACATGGCCGTTTGCAACTTGGGGGCTGGATATGGTTGGACCCTTCAAGCGCTCCAAGGACAAGAAGACCCATCTGTTAGTAGCAGTTGATAAATTCACTAAATGGGTAGAGGCAGAGCCAGTCGGCAAGTGCGATGCAGCCACGACGGTTCAATTCATCAAAAAGGTGATATTCCGGTTTGGCTTTCCACATAGCATTACAACAGATAATGGTACTAACTTATCAAAAGGAGAGATGGAGGAATTCTGTCAACATGAGCACATCCGGCTTGATCTAGCATCAGTGGCTCACCCCCAATCTAATGGTCAAGTGGAAAGGGCAAATCAAGAAATTCTACGGGGTATCAAACCAAGGCTTATGGTTCAAAGCGGACGCCGGGTTGTTGGGTCGAGGAGCTACCTTCTGTGTTATGGAGCATCAACACCACACCCAATAGGTCTACGGGTTATACGCCTTTCTTCATGGTTTATGGAGCGGAGGCGGTTCTCCCTAGTGACATCCGTCACGATTCGCCCCGTGTGGCAGCTTATGTTGAAGCTGATAATGAGAAGGCACGACAGGATTCTCTGGACCTGTTGGATGAAGAGTGGGATCTTGCAGTAGCACGTTCGGCGATTTATCAACAAGATCTTCGACGTTATCACAGCCGCCGGGTTAAAACTAGAACCTTTCAAGAAGGTGATTTGGTGCTCCGGCTCATCCAGGATCAGACTGATATGCACAAGTTATCCCCCCCTTGGGAAGGACCCTTTGTGGTCAGCAAAAATCTGCACAACGGATCCTACTACCTTATTGATGTTCGAGAGCATGAAGACTGACGTCAATTGGAGAAGGAGACAAAGCGGCCATGGAACATAGCTCTCCTTCGGCCTTACTATACTTGAAGCCATAGGCTCGTCACCTGTACATATTTATGACAGTGTATATACCATATAATAAACCGGAGCCTCCATTATAAGCGGGGTATTTGTTCTTTCTTATATCATATGTGTGCTTTTACAAGTTAACGGTCAAAGCGGAGTCTTTGTTAAAACGGATTTAGCAGCTGCATAAAGATAAAGAAAATCACTAGGGGGCTTGGTCATGTTTGAACCACAACTACTCCTCTTGATAGGCATTTCAGCCACACAAGAAAAAATTTGTGGAGCCAAAGAGAGTATTATACACAGTACAAACTCAAACATAGGCACACGCTGAGCATCACTCACAAAGTTACTTGGGGGCTCTTTTTTGCAAAGCAACAAAGAGTTTGAAAGGACCCTCGTAATTGGCTATCAAGCCACGGCTTGGAAGCCTGGTGTATTCACCTAAAACCCCGGGTTAACCTGCCTTCATCAAGTAAGCCACTCCTATCCAGGTAATCCTGGCATGACCCATCGAACGTTTGACAAGTCAATATTTTACAGACCCTGAACTTGTCATAGTTAAAACGATGATTGGTTAATTGGAGGCCCATCTTAAAAGGCTTTGTTAAATGGTTTAACTCAGAGGCCTGGCAGCCCATGAAAAGCCTCGATTTGGAGCCTGGCAGCTCGTAAAAAGCCTCGCATATTTTCCTATTTGAATTTTGTTTGTTGACAGTCATAAGTATTTTTTGATAAACCGGTGTCCTTGACCCGGCTTGCTTTCCAACCACCAGTTATTGGTACATGATCAATTATAAACCGGTGGTCATTGACCCGGTCTGGTTTGACTAAATCACCAGTGTTATAAAGAAAATCCGGTAGTTATACCAGCATTATGAAGATGAAATTATCAAATGTATCAGAATGCAGGCTCTGGCATCGGAGGCTAGGTGTAACGCCCCGGACACACCCGCCGGTGGTCGTTACTCCTGGCGGGATCTAGACTGGCCCCACAAATCAATACTAGTCTTTTCTGCGCACTTTGTCCTCACTCGTGCGCACCCGGGAGCAACTTCTCGGTCGGTCACCCATCCTGACACTACTCCAAGCTGAGCACGCTTAACTTTGGAGTTCTGTTCGAATGGGCTCCCGGAAAAGAAGGAATTCCTTATTGATATGAGTAGTCTATCATCCCTAATAAGCCAGGCTATCACATACACCCCCACTCAGAGGAACCGACGTCCTCGTCGGGCCACAAGAACGTTCCCTCTTGGCACAACCGTCTGTGCTTCCAAGCTGGTACATGTGCCATGCCGGGTGCCACGACGGGTCACAAACGTCATGAACAACATGACCACACACCTGTCTGCAACCATCTGTGTAACCGCGAGGGTCGGCTCTGATACCAACTTGTAACGCCCTCGATGCGGCTATATCTCCCACGTGTCGAAGCACGACTTAGAGGCATAACCGCATTGAAAGCAATGTCGCAAGTGAGGTAATCTTCACACAACCCATGTAATAAAATAGGGGAAGACGTTACATAGTTGGCTTACAATCGCCACTTCACACAATTACATGAATAAAGCATTACATCATCCAAATACAATCAAGGTCCGACTACGGAACCAAAATAAAAGAAGAACCCCAAATGCGACAAGGTCCCCGATCGACCCCAACTGGGCTCCACTGCTGATCAACTAGAACGAAACACCACAAAGGACAAGATCTTCATCGAGCTCCTCCTGAGCTTGGTTGCGTCAACTGCATGGTCTCATCGGCACCTGCAAGCTGGTTTTGGAAGTATCTGTGAGCCACGGGGACTCAACAATCTTGCACCTCGCGATCAAGACTATTTAAGCTTATGGGTAAGGTAAAAGGTATGAGGTGGAGCTGTAGCAAGCGACTAGCATATATGGTGGCTAACATACGCAAATGAGAGCGAGAAGAGAAGGCAAAGCACAGTCGAGAAACTATGATCAAGAAGTGATCCTAGAACAACCTACGTCAAGCATAACTCCAACACCGTGTTCACTTCCCGGACACCGCCGGAAAGAGACCATCATGGTAACACACGCGGTTGATGTATTTTAATTAAGGTCAACTTCAGGTTTTCTACAATCGGACATTAACAAATTCCCATCTGCCCATAACCGCGGGCATGGCTTTCGAAAGTTCAAATCCCTGCAGGGGTGTCCCAATTTAGCCCATGACAAGCTCTCACGGTCAACGAAGGAATAGACCTTCTAGCGGGAAGACCCGATCAGACTCGGAATCCCGGTTACAAGACATTTCGACAATGGTAAAACAAGACCAGCAAAGCCACCCAGATGTGCTGACAAATGCCGATAGGAGCTGCACATATCTCGTTCTCAGGGCACACCGGATGAGCCAGACGTCGGGTAAGTCAGCCCAGAGTTGCCCCTGGTAGCCTCGGACATCGCTCAGTTGGACCAACACTTAGAGAAGCACTGGCCCGGGGGGGGGGGGGGGGGGTTAAAATAAAGATGACCCTTGAGCCGGCCGACTCAAGGGAAAGAAAAGGCTAGGTGGAAAATGGTAAAACCAATGTTGGGCCTTGCTGGAGGAGTTTTATTCAAGGCGAACTATCAAGGGGTTCCCATTATTACCCAACCGCGTAAGGAACGCAAAATCCGGGAACACAACACCGATATGACGGCAACTAGGGCGGCAAGAGTGGAACAAAACACCAGGCATAAGGCCGAGCCTTCCACCCTTTACCAAGTATATAGATGCATTAATTAATTAAATAAGAGATATTGTGATATCCCAACAAAATATCCATGTTCCAACATGGAACAAGCTTCAATCTTCACCTGCAACTAACAACGCTATAAGAGGGGCTGAGCAAAGCGGTAACATAGCCAATCAACGGTTTGCTAGGACAAGGTGGGTTAGAGGCTTGGTTCAACAATATAGGAGGCATGATAAGCAAGTGGTAGGTATCGCAACATAGGCATAGCAAAAGAGCGAGCAACTAAGCAAGCAAAGATAGTAGTGATTTCGAGGGTATGATCATCTTGCCTGAAATCCCGCGAGGAAGAAGAACGAGTCCATGAAGAAGACAAACGGACGTAGACGAATGGGGCCTCACAACGTGACGTTAACGGAACCAACCCGAAGAAGCAAACACCGGAAAGAAGCACTCAACATAGAAAACAATCAACACATGAACATGGTATGAAACGCGGTATGCGGTATGCGATGCATATGCATGATTGGACAAGGAATGCATGAACCTGGCCTCAACATGGAAATCCAAGTCTGCCACTGGAAAGATGGGATTAAATCGCTTGAAAACGATATAAAGAACGCCGGAATCGGAGTTACGGTTTGGAAATGGCAAGCGATTCAAATATGACACCGGTCTGCGATTTACAACAAGTAGCCATCTAAATGCAATGAGATGAACATGCTACAGCACCCAAACATGACAACAAAATACATGGCAGGGATGCATTCAAGATGCTTAACAAAAGTCTAGCACTGAGCTACGGCCAATTCATCCATTAACAGGTTCAAACAAGCATGGCAAAAATGCATATGACAAACAGATCTCAGACTTAGTGAAATTAACACTTGTCTGGAATTTCAGATCAGGTAGCACTCTTCGGAGCAACAAAACTACATGCTACAGGATCTGAACATGGCAAAGTAAAGCATGGCATGGAGCTACTCAAAGAGCTTAACAAAAGTCCCTTAGTGACCTTGAGCCAAAAGGGATCAGAAAATACAATTGCAAGCATGTGAACATGGAAAAAACATAATCAGATCACAGACTTAGTGAAAACTGACACATGCTGAAACATAACTCAAGTAGGCATGTTTACGAGCTCGATGCACTCACTACGGTGCAAGTCATGGCAAGAAAAGCATACACCCGTCAAGAAGGCACAAAATGCAAGCTAGACATGGCAAGAACAATAGCATAGCATGCATGGATCAACTACAACATCATCGACAAAATTGCAAACAAGTTGACAACCTGCCCAGATTCACAAAGTAGCAAAAGTAGAGCTCGATTGCCTCAAGCTAGGGTGCTCCATAATTGCAAACAAAGACACGGATGGATAGAGCACTACAATATTAACAAAACATCCTTACTGATCATCCGCAAAAGAGTCACGGATCACTAGGAAACAACATGAACATATGGCATCATGAGATAAACAGCTCAAGGACTTAGTGGAATTGCTAAGTCCCTAAAAACAGAATTAACAAGTGCACCACTTTGCAAGCTTGCACAAGACACCACACACATCAAAAAAATACATGGGTTGCACCTCTGGAAAGATGACAAAACCCTTAACAAAACATATGTAGAGCTTCATGGCAAAAATGACAAAAAGCTAAATGGAGTAGCAGATCTGACAATTATCTCAAGTAGCCCTCTTCTAACAGCATTTCGGGCATCAAGATGAACTCCAATGAAAATGATGCAATGGAATGAAATGATGTACTCTCTGAGATGAACACATTTTGATATGCTATATGCATGAATCGGAGCTACGGATGCAAAGTTACGAGGCCACAAACATGAGCACTTGGATCTGGGATTCTCGGGACTTAGTGAAAATTATACCTCTGGAAAAAGTCAAACCGGGACGAGGTGGAGCGGGACGGAGCGGTACGGAACGGGGACGAGGTGTTTGGATCGGGGACCGGTGGATCTGGTCCCGATCCGGATCCGGCCGGGACGGGCTCCGGCGAGGCGAGGCACTCTCCGGCGAGGCGCGGCGGAGCTTCCGCAGGGCATGGCAGCGACCGGGGCCGGAGCAGGGTGGCGTGGTGATTCCGGTGAAGAGGGGGCGGCGCGCGGCGCGGTCGCTAGCGATGGTCGGCGGCGGGGAGCGGCGAGAAGTGCGGCGACCGGGGCGAAGGCGTGGGGCGGCGGCGCATGCGGCCGGCGGGAGGCGCGCGAGGCCGGGCGGCGGGGTTGAGAGGCGGCGGCGCAGCGCTCCGGCATGGGCGGTGCCGTGCTCCGGCACGGGCCGGATGGGCGGACAACGGCGGCGGCGCGGGCTCGCGCGGGCCCGATCCGGGCTCCGCGGGCCGCGCGGTGGTGGGAGGCGGCGGTGCCAAGTGGCGCGTCATGAGAGGAGGAGAGGGGCGGCGGAGCCGACGTGGCGGCCGCCGATTGGCCCGGGTGAGGTGGAGGGCATGGCCGGACATGTCCGGGCGCGGTGGAAATTTTGTCCGGCGGCGCGAGGAGCGGGACTAGGGTTTGATCTGCACGAGATTTTGGAGGGGGACACATATATATAGGTAGAGGGAGCTAGGAGAGTCCAAATGAGGTGCGGTTTGCGGCCACGCGATCGTGATCGAATGACCGAGATGATGGAAGAGGTTTAGGTGGGTTTTGGGCCAAATTGGAAGGGTGTTGGGCTGCAACACACACGAGGCCTTTCCGGTCCCTCGGTTAACCGCTGGAGTATCAAACGAAGTCCAAATGGTACGAAACTTGATAGGCGGTCTACCGGTAGTAAACCAAGGCCGCTTGGCAAGTCTCGGTCCAATCCAGAAATGTTTAATCCCCACACACAAGAAGAAGGTAGAAATGATCACCGGAGGAGAACGGAGCGCCGGAATACAAAACGGACAACGGAGAAAAAGCTCGGATGCATGAGACGAACACGTATGCAAATGCAATGCACATGATGACATGATATGCAATGCATGACACGCAAGCAATGACAAAGCAACAACAGCGGAAAACTGGACGACACCTGGCACATCGGTCTCGGGGCGTTACACTAGGGCATGTTGGCATGAGGAACTTGCACACTCTTGCAAGAAAGAAGCATGTCATAGGCATCGAGGGCATCAAGTTCAAGAAGGATCACTTATGTGGTGCCTGTGAAGTAGGAAAGATGACGAGGGCCAAGCATCCCTCGAAGACAATCTGACAATGACTCAACCCTTCAAACTGCTCCACATGGACCTTTTCGGTCCCACTCATTACTCAACTCTTACTACTACTGCTTGTCTCTATGGCTTTGTCATTGTTGATGATTATTCAAGATATACTTGGGTGCATATAATCCTCTACAAGACTAAAGTGCAGGATGTCTTCAGACGCTTCGCCAATCGAGCCATGAACAACTATGGCGTCAAGATCAAGCACATCAGAAGTGACAATGGCACTGAATTCAAGAACACTGGCCTAGATACGTATCTTGATACTTTGGGCATCAGACATGAATTCTTAGCTCCGTACACGCCGCAGCAGAATGGCGTCGTGGAACGCAAGAACAGAACACTTATTGAGATGGCCCAGATGGTGCTTGATGAATACAAGACTCCAAGAAAGTTCTGGCCTGAAGCCATTGATACTGCATGCCATATCATCAACCGTGTTTATCTTCACAAGCTTCTGAACAACACATCCTATGAGCTCCTTACTGGCAAGAAGCCAAATGTCAGTTACTTTAGAGTATTTGGTGCCAGGTGCTGGATCAAGGATCCACATCACACTTCAAAATTTGCACCGAAAGCACATGAAGGTTTTATGCTTGGATATGGAAAGGATTCGCACTCCTACAGAGTCTTCAACCTCTTTCACTATAAAGTGGTTGAAACTGTGGATGTGCGGTTCGATGAGACTAACGGCTCGCATAGAGAGCACCTGCCAAATGTGCTAGATGAAGTTCCATCCAGTGAATCAATCAAACTCATGGGAACTGGAGAAATCATACCATCTGAAAGCTCATCCTGAAGAGGAACTTATCATCTCTGCACCTGATCAACCTGAAGACAATGCTCAGCCTAAAGACAATCCTTCTAACGATGACAATGATCAGCAAGAGCAAAATCTTCGTCCTGTTCATTCTCGTGTTGCAAATGAAGTACAGATTGAGAGAATAATTGATAGCATCAATGCACCAGGTCCACTCACTCGTTCAAGGGCAACACAGCTAGCAAATTTTTGTGGGCACTTCGCATTCGTCTCAATATCTGAACCCAAGAAAGTTGATGAAGCCTTCATGGAACCTGAATGGATTCAAGCTATGCAAGAAGAGCTTCAACAGTTTGAGCTGAATAATGTATGGGAACTGGTTAAGCGTCCCGATCCTCGTAAGCACAATATAATAGGCACTAAATGGATATATCGCAACAAGCAAGATGAGCATGGTCAAGTTGTCAGTAACAAATCTCGTCTCGTTGCTCAAGGATACACTCAAGTTGAAGGGATTGACTTTGATGAAACATTTGCTCCTGTGGCTTGGCTTGAAGCCACATGCATACTGTTGGTCTATGCAAATCATCATAACATTCTTCTGTATCAAATGGATGTGAAGAGCGCTTTTCTCAATGGCAAGATTGAAGAAGAAGTGTATGTTGCACAACCGCCTGGCTTTGAAGATCCAAAACATCCTGACATGGTGTACAAGCTCAACAAGGCACTGTATGGCCTCAAACAAGCCCCTCAGGCTTGGTATGACACACTCAAAGACTTCCTAAAGAGCAAAGGCTTCAAACCTGGTTCCCTCGACCCCACTCTCTTCACGAAGACATATTATGGTGAACTGTTTGCGTGCCAAATATATGTGGATGACATTATCTTCGGCTGCACCTATCAGAAATACAATGAAGAGTTTGGATATATGATGCAAGAGCAATATCAGATGTCCATCATGGGTGAGCTGAAATTCTTCCTTGGTCTTCAAATACGTCAGCAACGCAACGGCATCTTTATATCTCAAGAGAAATACCTCAAATATTGCCTGAAGAAATTTGGAATGCAAGACTGCAAAGGCTACACAACGCCAATGCCAGCCAAACACCATCTGGGTCCCGACGACAATGGTAAAGAGTTCGATCAAAAGGTATACCGCTCCATGATTGGTTCCTTGCTTTATTTATGTGCATCTAGGCCAGATATCATGCTTAGTGTTTGCATGTGTGCCCGGTTCCCAGCGGCACCAAAGGAATCACATCACTTAGCTGTGAAGCGAATTCTCAGATATTTGGCTCACACCCCAACACTAGGATTATGGTATCCAAAGGGCTCAGAGTTTGATCTAGTTGGATTCTCGGATGCTGATTATGCTGGTGACAAGGTAGATCGCAAGTCTACATCAGGGACATGTCATTTTCTGGGACGATCACTTGTATGTTGGTCTTCAAAGAAGCAGAACTGTGTATCTCTCTCCACTGCTGAATCTGAATACATTGCTGCTGGATCTTGCTGCGCTCAGCTTCTATGGATGAAGCAAACACTCAAAGACTATGGCATTCATCTGAAGCAAGTGCCACTCTACTGCGACAACGAAAGCGCCATCAAGATTTCCAACAACCCAGTTCAGCACTCGAAGACAAAGCACATTGAAATTCATCATCACTTTCTCAGAGATCATGTCATGAAGGAAGATATTGATATCATACACGTCAACACTGAAGAGCAATTGGCAGATATCTTCACCAAGCCCTTGGATGAGAAAAGGTTTTGCAAGTTACGGTGTGAGCTAAATATCTTGGAATCCTCAAATGTCCTGTGATCAGGCACACATCCTAACACTTAAGCATGTTGATGACATAGATGTGCAACACACGAAGTAAAGTATATCTTCAATCAATGAAGACTTACATTCTGAGTGTGAATATATGAATGTGGAATTTAACTTTGGAGCGCCACGATAATTGTGGCCGTGTCTGGGTCTAATACTTCCTATACGGTGGGTAACGCCACCACCAAAATTCTTCCCTTTGAAGTGTCTATCTCATGGCGTTACATTTGCAAAGTCTTTGCATTTTGTTTGTCTTCAATGATTAAAATGTTCTCCTGTTTATCTTCAACTTACTGATTTGGTTTCTGTCCTCTACAGCATTCACTTATAGCTATGGTTTCTTGATGAATCTTTTGAACTAAGTGAATGTGATCGGACCCTAAACCCTCTATGCTTCTTTCCTAAGTCTATCTATCCAAATCGTATGCATTCTATTGACACTGTCAAAATGTCTTCTCTGCATCCTTGTCAGCAGAAGACACAGAGACAAACATTAATCCGTTTTCAATGCTAAATCCTTTCACCTGAAACCCGGAGAAGTGGGAACGACCACCCGACAATCCAGGCGTGCGTGGGAACGTGGAACAACCTCCGATGTGTTGCATGATAGCCACGTGTCCTTCAAATGTGAATCGCCAGGGGCACCTGTGTAATAACACTGTGCCATCCCTGTCCCTATAAATACACGCCTCACCACAGTCATTATCCTTCTTCCACTCTCGCACAAACCCTAGCGCCACCGCTAGCCCTCAACGACGCCGGTGACGAAGCGCTTAGCTGCCGCGACCTCACCGACACCGTCTTCACGCCGGCCGCGGACATCGTCTTCTCCGCCGTCGCCGTAGGTATCCTCCGTCACCAAGTTAGGGCATAGACGATCGAAATGCTCGGCCTCCTCTCCCACTCCGTCTAGCAGTTCTTCGTGTGGTAAATAAAACTTCCTTTTTACGGCCCCTTTGATCCTATAGATTCATCACTTTCTACCACAAGCAGTTTCTGTTCACACAAGTTGGATCTATTTCATACTGCATCTCATAATATGCCTAGTATGTTCACTTATGCTTCACAAAGTAGTTAGATTCCTCACTTGTACTTATTCGTGGATTCGTACAAATCTGGAACCAACTCTCTATCTATGAGTGAATGTCTTCGCACTATGAGGTCAATGTCTTCTAAACTGATTTATCTTCAAAATCTTCTGAGAATGCATATGACCTCTTCCCCTTCTCTCCCACCTTAATGCTGTCACACGCACATGTCCGTGGGACAATCCCTTGGTTCTCATAGTCTGCATTCATTTGTAGAATTCTTACAGCATCACATAAATTCTCCTGAAGCCAGTTCTTGTCTGACCAGTAGACGGAAGACTTTGACAGTTTTGAAGCCTTTTAGTTTAAACTTCATGGCATTAGAAAAATCTGCAAGGAAGGGAGGCAGACAGCACCGTGGAAACACTACTAAGGACCTGCCACCAGATCTCTATGAGCTATACAAGTCAGATCCAGAAGAGACTTATGGAGAATGCAAGAACCGAATCCAATGGATTCGAAGACAATGGGCAGAGGAATGGTTCAAGTACAGATTCGTCACCGACGAATATGCTGAGAAGAGTGCCATCAAGGGCCCCTGGGGAGATATCATATACAAAGGTCTTCAGCCCAAATCACAGTCCGAAGCTATTGCTCAAGGCTTTTACCCCTGCATGCTTCGTGGACCTCAGCCTGCTAATGCCGACCCATCCTCTCTGTTATGGTGTCATGAAGACAATATCCTCAAGCTCAACTATCAGTTTGCACAGAACTCTGCCAAGGAAAACAAGAAGTCATTGGGATTAGACTTCAACCTAGGCCCCTCTACGCCACATGCTGATGGCACACGAGAAGCTGAACCCAATCTGGTTGGGCCCTTCTACAACCTAGAAGGTCTCATCACTCATATTATGGTTCAAGGGGCAGTCATGAATCAACCTGCAGACGATGCTGAATCTGACGAAGCACCTGCACCACCGAAGCCAAAGAAGCTGAAGAAGCCTAAAGCTTCAAAGCCTGCCCCAGCACCAAAGGTCTTACGAGCGAAGCCTCTGGCCACTGCACCTCCTGAACACAGTGTGCAGTCTGAAGATTTGTCACGCATCTCCAAGCCCTCCAAAGTGAAGATGCCCTTGCAACCCACTAGCCAAGCACTGACTGCTGCTGCTATTCTGCGCAATGACGCCATTGATCTGTCCAGCGACGACGATCTTGGCGATGATGCTCTTGAGCAGTTGATCAAGAGCAAGCAAGAGGTAGAAATCTTCAATGACCTCCCTCTCTTTGATGTTGAAATCATCAACACCTTCATTGATGAGTGGTTCGACAGCCCAAATGTCAGCTTTGATGATCTTTAGCTTCCCATTGGCCTGAGCGTCGCCTTCCACGGAGCCATTGCTGCTAAGCTGGCTCTAGCTCAGAAGATTGTTGAACTGAAGCATAAGATTGATTATGAAAAAGCTCAGTTCAAGAAGCACATGGCCAAGCTCAATGTTGAAGACATTCAGAACTTTCAGACCATGATGCAGGAGCTTAAGGAAGCATTCCGAACCAAACGCAAAGAAGCCAAAGGTTCTCATGAGCGCATGAAGGATCTTGCTGCTAAATGTGTCCAAGGATACAATGAGGCTGAAAAGTGCAAGGCCTTGGGGCGACCAGGAATCGACCCCAGAATGGCGGCCAAGAAGAAGAAGAAGCCAGCTGTGGCAGAACCCGAAGCACCAAGGCAGGAAGTACATCCAATCGTCTTCCCAGCCAGTATGACAGGCTCGAAGCCTAAGGTCCCCATAGTGGCTTTAGAACTAAAGAAGACCAGGGCTGCTGAAGCTGAAGCCAGAAAGCGCAAAACCAAGGGCACTACTGATGATGCTCCTCCATCCAAGAAACGCAAAACCAAGAAGAGAGATCGGGCTGCTCCCACAGAGCCCCTTAATGTCAAGCCAATCTCAGTGGCTCTTCCAGCATCTGAACATCGTGAGCGCCAGTTGATAGTTCATGAGCCTGCTTCCATAGAGGCTCCTGAAGCTGAAGAAAATCCTGAAGTTAATCCAGCTATTGACCCCACCGCAGCTGAAGACATTGGTCCTCACGACAATGTTGAAGATGATGAAGTCCTTCCTCAGATCGAGCACCAATTGGTATCATCGCATGTGCTCACGCACAGCGAACTCATCAGCATTGGTCATCCTCTGACGCCAACTGCTCAGGATGCATCGTGGGCTGATCACCCACAGAGACAAGACACTCCAAGCTCTCCCCAACCGCAAGCTACCCCACCAGTGCAAGATGACGATGACTTCGAGGCCCAGCACACTCCATCTCCACAAGCGTCGCCCGCACTATGCAGGCTTCGCAAAGGACCAAGGCCCCAAGTCACTCCCACAATGCACGTGTCTGAGTCCGAAGCCAAAATGGCTAAAGATATTCCGGCTGCATCAGCCGATGAAGAAGAAGCCCCAAGAGTTGAAAGAGTTGCTACACCCCTGTCCCACCAACATGTTGTTCTCGAGGAGAACGTGTCCGACCCTCCAGCTTCTGAAGTGGAGGTTAACAACCCTGAGGCGGCCACCAACATCACCACTGACGCCAATGATGTTGTCATGGCTGAAGCCAATGCGGCGCCCGAAGCCAATGAGGCGCCTGCAGCTACTACGGTGCCAGAAGTCAATGCAGCACCAGAAGTCAATGCTGAAGCACCTGAGGTCCAAGCACCTGAAGCAAATGTGGCCCCTGAAGCCCATGAAAACAATGCCAATGCTCCTGTTCCCCCTCCAAGACCTCACACAATTGAGCTGGCATTTGATCATGGTCAGCCTGTTATGGTCCGCTGGCCCGTTCTGGTTCCTTCGCCTGCTGCGGGTCCACAATTTGAGTATCACGTCGAGCACATACCTCAAGTCCAAAAGCCCAAGCCAAGACTTCCACGATTCCCAGGCACTGCCACTTCACCTGGGGTCTTCAATGTGAATGGCTTCGTGGCACATAATACCTTCTTCAACAGCTCCAAGAACCCTTATACAAGACCGCACATTTCCTCAGATCGGTTCTGGAGCTATCAGTAACGCAGCTACTATTCCTGTGTCCTATACAATCAAGGGAGCATATTTCCACATATGCGCCTCGACTCTGAAGCTATAGCTGGACTGCCCTGCCTTGAAGAAGCATTGGATTGTTTCAGAGATGCTGGTCTGTTGCAGTTTGTCACAGATAAGGAGCACTGGAATGAAGACCTTCTGCTACAGTTCTATGCAACTCTCCACATTCGAGGCTAAAACAGGGATCCAAAGACTTGGGTCCTTGAGTGGATGACAGGCAATGTCCATCATGAAGCTAAAGCTCTTGACATCATTGAGCTCACAGGCCTGCCCGCTCCTGGTGAATACTATGAACTAGGTTGTCAACAACACCAAAATGCCTTGGAAAGCATCTTTCAGAAGCCAGAACCCAACATGAGTCAAATGCTGAGCATGATGAAGCCTCTGCCTCACGATGTTGAATACCCATCTGAGTTCTTTGTTGAAGACCTAGAGTACCTGCCTCGCACCATTTACCACATCATCAGGAAGACTCTATGGCCTGTCAAAGGACACTCATCTGTAGCGAAGCTTGAAGGAGCAATGAAGACTTTGGTTTTCTATATTTTCAATGGCATCAGCTTCAATGCTCAAGACTTCTTCATCAGGCAGTTGGCTGCGTCTGGCTCCGACATCTTTGGGTTGAAATTCTATGCTCCATGGGTCATGCGTCTGATCAAGCGTCACTCAGCCTTCAACTATCAGCCGTCTGCGCGCAATCATCTTATATTCTTGCCCGAGGTTGATCTGTCAGTTGAAGCCATTTACCCAGAGCCTGCTAAGGATCCCATTTATCTTCACAATGTTGATCACCAAAGCTTCACCCAGCCCATTGAAGGAGTTCCAGCAGTCTCTCGTGTTTATCCCCTTGCTGGAAACACACGTGCCCCTCGTGCTCACACTGACGCCACTGGTAGCACCATTGCGCAAAGGCCCCGACGACGATCTCATGTCCTAAATGACCGAGAGCTTCTCGTCGCGCTGCATCAGAAATAGGACAAACATCACGACTGGCTTAAGCGTCAGATGCAAAGCCTCTTGGTGGATGTCAACCGCATTCGCAATCTTGCCACCAAGAATGCCTTTGTCACTCATGAAACCTGTTGGAGGTCGTGGAAGAGTTTGACCCTACTTAGTGCTGAAGCTGATCTGCACGATAATGGCTTCACCGAACGCTTCAAGTTTGACTCAACTCCTCCCAGAAATGCTCACTTGCGTCAGACTCCCTCACTTGAAGACTCTGAATACTCGTCCTCAGCTGCGACCGTAAATGCCAGAGTCATTGATGACCAAGATGATGCAACCTCACCTCCTCCAACTTCAGCGCGTGTCGACACTACACCAAGTTCCTCTGCACCACTGGATCTCAACGACGACCCTGCTGCCTCGCCTGCACCTCATGGGAACGAGTAGGCGCTCTATGTCTTCAAACCTTTTTGGTCCTCACCGACAAAAGGGGAAGAAGCATATGAGTTGATAGTCTTCAAGCGGGTCCATATGGGTGGTTGCTTTACTTCTTGCTACTTTTGCCAAGTGCTTACAACTCTTGTTTTCGATACATTTGGTTCTTTGAGTTGTAACACTTAAACTCGATGTTCGTCTGCTACTTATTTGCTATTCTGTGATGCGATGATAAATTCTGCATGTGCGACGATAAATTCCACACTTAGATCATTTTGCAGACGTCCATTTTTCATTATGCATGTCATTATCTTTGTTACATCATATCTTGCATAATGAATTGTCATCATAGGTTGAAGAGGATCTCCACAAGTACAACCTGCCATGTGCATTTGCATTCCAAAAGCAAATTACTTATATGCACATCTTCAGGGGGAGCCCTTGCAACTTATGAAGACAATACCCTATCCTTTACAATTTCACATATTTTATTCCCCGTTGAAAACTTCAACCAGTTTGTCATCAATCACCAAAAGGGGGGAGATTGTAAGTGCATCTAGTGCCACCCCTAGTTGGTTTTGGAGTATTGACAACAAACCTGGTTGATGGACTAATGTGTTTGTGAGAATTGCAGGATAACACAGGTAGAAGTCCCTCATTGATTCGGTTTTCCTACCAGAGATGACCCCTAAAAATGTATGAAGACATTGAAGTCAAAGGTGGCATGTGAAGACATTCACATTGAAGACTATGACAAGAGAAGACATCGCGTGAAGACTATGGAGCGCGAAGACTTAGCAGTTTTGTCGTTCTTTGTTTTTTCTTTGTTGAGTCATAGGAACCACCGTACTGTTAAGTGGGGTCCAAGAGAACTAGTCAGAATAACTGAAGTGATGCTTAACCAAAATCCTATGTCTTCGAGCGAAGACAATGAGAGAAAATCTTATCCAGAGCTGGGTAAGTCAGCTTTGCTTGTAGCCCAAGTAAAGTTGCCGTGTGTGTTTGAAATCTGACCGTTGGTACACGTGTTAGTTCCTTAGTGACCCAGGGTCATTTCGGACAAATCAGGTCGGGTTGCCTAGTGGCTATAAATAGCCCACCCCCTACAACCATAAACGGTTGGCTGCTCAAAGTTAGTGTATGGCTTTTGTCATTTGAGAGCAACCCACCTCGAAGCCTTTGAGAGAGAATTCCTTGCGAGGATAAATCCCTAACCACCCAGAGCCAAAGAGTGTTAGGCATCACTTAAGTCGTCATGTCTGTGTGATCTGAAGACTTATTACACTTGAGGACTGTGAAAACTCCAGCCGGTTAGGCGTCGCGTTCTGAGCATCCAAGAGTCATTGTGGATCGCCGGTGAACGAAGTCTGTGAAGGTTTGGAAGTCTACCTTGAAGACTTACCAGAGTGATTGAGGAAGGACTGGGTGTCCTTAGCTCAAGGGGAATAAGGTGAAGACGCAGTCTTCTGAGTTGAATCTCAGCCTCCCTAACCAGACGTACAGTTGTCATAGCAACTGGAACTGGTCCAACAAATCATTGTCTTCAACGAGTGACTGGTTTCATCCTTCCCTTTCCTTTACTTACTGTTGGCCCTGGTGAAGTCATTGTATGATTGCATTATCTTTTGTCTTCACTAAGTAACTGATTGTCCTGATTGGCTTCATACTATCTTCCTACCTGATCTATACTGCCTAGCTGCTATTAGTCATTGTGCTTTCACTTCATTGAATACTTGACTATGGCTTGCTTAGTGTAGTCTACCTTCCTCTGCATGGTAATAGGTTTATTTCTATTGTTTGTCTTCAAAACTTCCATGTTTTGAAGACTTCCATAAAAATCGCCTATTCACCCCCTCTAGTCGATCACTAGCACTTTCACCCTGATACGTCCATTTTGCATCATGCTTTTATATCGATATTTATTGCATTATGGGATGTTATTACACATTATGTCACAATACTTATGCTTATTCCCTCTTATTTTACAAGGTTTACATAAAGAGGGAGAATGCCGGCAGCTGGGAATCTGGGCTGGAAAAGGAGCAAATATTAGAGACCTATTCTGCACAGCTCCAAAAGTCCTGAAACTTCACAGAAGTCATTTTCAGAATATATAAAAAATACTGAGCGCAAGAAGTTCTGGAGGGGGGCCATACCCTACCAACGAGGGTGGGGGGCGTGCTCCCTACCTCGTGGGCCCCCTGGTGGCCCTACGATGCCCATCTTCTGCTATATGGAGTCTTTCGATGAGGAAAAAATCATAAGCCAGCTTTCGAGACGAAACTCCGCCGCCACGAGGCGAAACCTTGGTGGAACCAATCCAGGGCTCTGGCGGAGCTGTTCTGCCGGGGAAACTTCCCTCCAGGAGGGGGAAATCATCGCCATCGTCATCACCAACGATCCTCTCATCGGGAGGGGGTCAATCTCCATCAACATCTTCACCAACACCATCTCCTCTCAAACCCTAGTTCATCTCTTGTATCCAATTCTTGTCTCTAAGTCCGGGATTGGTACCTGTGGGTTGCTAGTAGTGTTAATTACTCCTTGTAGTTGATGCTAGTTGGTTTATTTGGTGGAAGATCATATGTTCAGATCCTATATGCATATTAATACTCCTCTGATTATGAACATGAATATGCTTTTTGAGTAGTTACGTTTGTTCCCGAGGACATGGGAGAAGTCTTGCTATTAGTAGTCATGTGAATTTGGTATTCGTTCGATATTTTGATGAGATGTATGTTGTCTCTCCTCTAGTGGTGTTATGTGAACGTCGACTACAAGACACTTCACCATTATTTGGGCCTAGAGGAAGGCATTGGGAAGTAATAAGTAGACAATGGGTTGCTAGAGTGACAGAAGCTTAAACCCTAGTTTATGCATTGCTTCGTAAGGGGCTGATTTGGATCCACATGTTTCATGCTATGGTTAGGTTTATCGTAATACTTTTGTTGTAGTTGCGGATGCTTGGAATAGAGGTTAATCATAAGTGGGATGCTTGTCCAAGTAAGGACAGCACCCAAGCACCGGTCCACCCACATACCAAATTATCAAAGTACCGAACGCGAATCACATGAACGTGATGAAAACTAGCTTGACGATAATTCCCATGTGTCCTCGGGAGCGCTTTTCTCTATATAAGAATTTGTCCAGGCTTGTCCTTTGCTACAAAAGGATTGGGCCACCTTTTTGCCCTTTATTTACTTTTGTTACTTGTTGCTCGTTACAAATTATCTTATCACAAAACTATCTGTTACCTATAATTTCAGTGCTTGCAGAGAATACCTTGCTGAAAACCGCTTATCATTTCCTTCTGCTCCTCATTGGGTTCGACACTCTTACTTATCGAAAGGACTACGATAGATCCCCTATACTTTTGGGTCATCATGCCCCGGTATCGTATCACCATCACACCTTTTATCTTTACCTTTTTCTTAGTTCGATCCTTTTGATAATATCTTGATCTGGTAGAATAAAGTTTTAGTATGATCTATTTGTGAGTTTTGCTTTATGATCTTCCTATGTAATCGAGTCCGTGAACTATATATATAATAAAGATTAGTGTTGAGTCAAGGGCTTGATTATTTTGCTATGATCTTGAGGGAATAATATAAAAGAGAAGAAATAAAGAGATTATATGGATCTTATGGAGAGTAATGAGCTCACATATAAAGAGTATGATGAATAAAAGTTCTTGAGAGTTGACAAACATAGTTTTGGTCATCGTTGCAATTAATAGGAAGTAATAAAGAAAGACAGATTCACATATAAATATACTATCTTGTACATCTTTTATGATTGGGAGCACTCATTAAAGTATGATATGCTAAAGAGTTGACATCGGGCAAGGAAGACAACTTAATGGGTTATGTTTTCTTACATCTGAGATAAATTATATTGTCATGGATCATCCAACTTGTTGAGCTTGCCTTTCCCTCTCTTGCTAGCCAATTTCTTTGCACCAAGTAGAGATATTACTTGTGCTTCCAAATATCCTTAAACCTAGTTTTGCCATGAGAGTCCACCATACCTACCTATGGATTGAGTAAGATCCTTCAAGTAAGTTGTCATCGGTGCAAGCAATAAAAATTGCTCTCTAAATATGTATGACTTATTAGTGCGGAGAAAATAGGCTTTATACGATCTTGTGATGTGGAAGAAATAAAAGCGACGGACTGCATAATAAAGGTCCATATCACAAGTGGCAATATAAAGTGACGTTCTCTTGCATTAATATTTCATGCATCCAACCATAAAAGCGCATGACAAGCTCTGCTTCCCTCTACGAAGGGCCTATCTTTTATTCTTGTCTTATACTTCATGCAAAGAGTCATGGTGATATTCACATTTCCTTTTTACATTTTATCCTTTGGCAAGCACAATGTGTTGGAAAGATCCTGATATATATATATATATAGCTAATTGGATATGAGTTTTCATGAACTATTATTGTTGACATTACCCTTGAGGTAAAACGTTGGGAGGCAAAACTATAAGCCCCTATCTTTCTCTGTGTCCGATTAAAACTTCATACCCATAAATATTGTGTGAGTGTTAGCAATTGTGAAAGACTAAATGATAGTTGAGTATGTGGACTTGCTGAAAAGCTCTTATATTGACTCTTTACTATGTTATGATAAATTGCAATTGCCTCAATGACCGAGATTAGAGTTTGTTGGTTCTCAATGAAGTTTATGATTCATACTTGAAATTGTGATTGAATTGTTACTTTAGCATAAGAGATCATATGACAATATATACATATGTTGCTGCTCTAAGAATGATCATGATGCCCTCATGTCTGTATTTTATTTTTATCGACACCTCTATTTGCAAACATGTGGACATATTTTTCGATTTCGACTTCCGCTTGAGGACAAGCGAGGTCTAAGCTTGGGGAGTTGATACGTCCATTTTGCATCATGCTTTTATATCGATATTTATTGCATTATGGGATGTTATTACACATTATGTCACAAACTTACGCCTATTCTCTCTTATTTTACAAGGTTTGCATGAAGAGGGAGAATGCCGACAGCTGGGATTCTGGGCTGTAAAAGGAGCAAATATTAGAGACCTATTCTGCACAGCTCCAAAAGTCCTGAAACTTCACGGAAGTTATTTCCAGAATATATAAAAGATATTGAGTGAAGAAAGTTCCAGAGGGGGGCCACACCCAGGCCATGAGGGTGGGGGCGCGCCCTACCCCCCGGGCGCGCCCCCAGCCTCATGGGATCCCTGGTGGCCCTCCGATGCCCATCTTCTGCTATATCAATTCTTTCGTCGAGGAAAAAATTATAAGCAAGCTTTGGGGAAGAAACTCCGCCGCCACGAGGCGTAACCTTGGCGGAACCAATCTAGGGCTCCGGCAGAGCTGTTCTACCAGGGAAACTTCCCTCTGGGAGGGGGAAATCACCACCATCGTCATCACCAACGATCCTCTCATCGGGAGGGGGTCAATCTCCATCAAAATCTTCACCAGCACCATCTCATCTCAAACCCTAATTCATCTCTTGTATCCAATCTTTGTATCCAAACCTCAGATTGGTACCTGTGGGTTGCTAGTAGTGTTGATTACTCGTAGTTGATGCTAGTTGGTTTACTTGGTGGAAGATCATATGTTCAGATCCATTAGGCATATTAATACCCCTCTGATTATGAACATGAATATGCTTTGTGAGTAGTTACGTTTGTTCCCGAGGACATGGGAGAAGTCTTGCTATAAGTAGTCATGTGAATTTGGTATTCGTTCGATATTTTGATGAGATGTATGATGTCATCCCTTAGTGGTGTCATGTGAACACCGACTACATGGCACTTCACCATTGTTTGGGCCTAGAGGGAGGCATTGGGAAGTAATAAGTAGATGATGGGTTGCTAGAGTGACAGAAGCTTAAACCCTAGTTTATGCGTTGCTTCGTAAGGGGCTGATTTGGATCCATATGTTTCATGCTATGGTTAGGTTTACCTTAATACTTCTGTTGTAGTTGCGGATGCTTGCAATAGAGGTTAATCATAAGTGGTATGCCTGTCCAAGTAAGGGCAGTACCCAAGCACTGGTCCACCCACATATAAAATTATCAAAGTACCGAACGCGAATCATATGAACATGATGAAAACTAGCTTGACGATAATTCCCATGTGTCCTCGGGAGCGCTTTCCTTCATATAAGAGTTTGTCCAGGCTTTTCCTTTGCTACAAAAAGGATTGGGCCATCTTGCCACACCTTATTTACTTTTACTACTTGCTACTCGGTACAAATTACCTTATCACAAAACTATCTGTTACCGATAATTTCAGTGCTTGCAGAGAATACCTTACTGAAAACTGCTTATCATTTCCTTCTGCTCCTCGTTGGGTTCGACACTCTTACTTATCGAAAGGACTACGATAGATCCCCTATACTTGTGGGTCATTAGGTATCATTATTTTCTAACCTTGACAGATGATTTGAGCAGATATGGGTATATCTACTTAATGAAACACAAGTCTGAAACATTTGAAAAGTTCAAAGAATTTCAGAGTAAAGTGGAGAATCATCGTAACAAGAAAATGAAAGTTTCTACGATCTGATCGTGGAGGAAAATATTTGAGTTACAAGTTTGGCCTTCATTTAAAAACAATATGGAATATTTTCACAACTTACGCCACCTGGAACACCACAACGTAATGGTGTGTCCGAACGTCGTAACTGTACTTTATTAGATATGGTGCGATCTATGATGTCTCTTACCGATTTACCACTATCGTTTTGGGGTTATGCATTAAAGACTGATGCATTCACGTTAAATAGGGCACCATCTAAATCCGTTGAGTGATGTCTACTACAGAACCTTCTTCTTGTAGACGTTGTTGGGCCTCCAAGTGCAGAGGTTTGTAGGACAGTAGAAAATTTCCCTCAAGTGGATGGCCTAAGGTTTATCAATCCGTGGGAGGCATAGGATGAAGATGGTCTCTCTCAAACAACCCTGCAAGCAAATAACAAAGAGTCTCTTGTTGTAACGCCCCGTATGTAAGTTGCCATATTTGTATTCCAACTCTTGCCATTTTCGGCTCTAAGTTATGATATTCCCTCGTGGTTGGGTTTTGTCTCCATTTTGCTTTTGTCCATGTATTGCATCTCATATCATGTCATCATGTGCATCGCATTTGCATACGTGTTCGTCTCATGCATCCGAGCATTTTCCCCATTGTCCGTTTTGCATTCCGACACTCCTACGTCCTCTAGGGTCCCCTTTTGCCTCTTTTCGTGTGCGGTTGTTAAACATTCTCGGATTGGACCAAGATTTGCCAAGCGGCTTGGGTATGCTACCGGTAGACCGCCTGTCAAGTTTCGTGCCATTTGGAGTTCGTTTGATACTCCAACGGTTAACCAAGGACCCATAAAGGCCTCGTGTGTGTTGCAGCCCAACACCCCTCCAAAGTGTTCCAAAACCCATCTAAACCCCCTCCATCCTCTTGGCCGTTTGATCACGATCGCATGGCCGAAAACCGCACCTCATTTGGACTCTCCTAGCTCCCAGAATCTATAAATAGGCCTCCTCCTCCGAAATTCGGGCGAAACCCTAGATAAACTCCTCCCCGCCGCCACCGGACATGTCCGCACCGCCGCCCGACCAACCCCGCGCCGCCATGTAGCTCCACCCGCGCCCACTTCTCCGCCCTCCCGCACCGGCCCGCCAGGCCCGAGGTGGCCCCCTGAGGCCCGTCGCCTCCACCGCCGCCCGCTCGGCCCCCGCGCGCCTGCAAGCTCCATCGCCGCCTCCCACGGTCGCCGCTCCGCCGCCCAGCTCGCCGGTCACCGCCGCCGCCTCCCGTGGGCGCCGCTCCGCCGCGCCGCCCGGTGCCTGTCGCCGCCAGCCAAACCTCGCCGCCCTGCCGCACCGTGGCCGGATCCGCCCTCTGCCGACCCGGCCCCGCCGTCCTCGACCCCTCCGGCCGCCGTCCCCATCATCTCCGGCGAGACCCCGGTCAACCTCGGGAACCGTGCGCGCTGGATCTGGATCTGAGAAGAAACCTAGGGGTTAACCTCGTTTTTTTCCTAAGTCTGCATTATTTTCTAGCACATTTCACCATGCCATATCTCGTCATCCGTAGCTCCGTTTTGCACTGTGATATGTTAAATTGTTCGTTAGGAGGTCCTCTTCATTTTGTTCCATTGCACCATGCTTGTTTGAGTCCATCTTGATGCCTAAAATGCTGTTGCAAGAGTGCTATATAATGTTAGTTTCTGTTTCTTAGCAGTTTATGAGCATTTGTCATTTTTGCCATGATTATTGTGTGCCTCCTATGAAGTTGAGACCTACATGTGTTTTGGGCTATGCCATGCCATCTTTAAAGGGGTGTATGCCATGTATTTTTTGTGATCAATGTGGTGAATAGCACATGCATGCAAAGTATGTCTCATGATGTTGCTGATTTCAGGGACTTAGAATTCTTCTAAGTCATTTCCCTGATGTTATTTGTATGCCATGTATTCATGTTGCTACAGAGTGATCCATGCCTCTTTTGAGCATGTTCAGTAAGGATGATTTTGAGATATTGTTATGTTCTATCCTTCCATGTCTTTGTTCGCAATTATGGAGTACCATAGCATGACTCAATCTTGACCTACTTTTGCTATAAAATGTTCCTGGCAGATTGTTTACATGTTATTCAATTTTGCCAAGGTTGTTGTAGTTGATCCATGCATGCCATGAGATTGTTCTTGCCATGGATAGCTTCTTGATCATGTATTCTTGCTGGGTGTATGCTTAGTTTGTCATGCAATGCCTTGTGATGAGTGCATCGAGCTCGCAAACATGTCTACGCAACTCTGTTTTTGCCATGTCCAGTTTTCTGCTAAGTCTGTATCTGTTAACGAAACTTGCTGTGTTTACATGGGTGCCATCATATCTTCTGACCCCTTTTGGCTTATGGTCAATAAGGGACTTTTGTTATATGCTTTGAGTAGTTTCATGCCATGCCTTGTGTTGCTTTGTCCTGTTCCTGTAGCATGTTGATATCTTGCTCTAGACATTGCTTCCTGATGTTAATTCCTGGCATGTTATTTTCACTAAGTCTGTGAACCTAATATCTTTTGCACTTTTGCCATGCTTGTTTGAACATGCTATTGTGTGATTTAGCCGAGCTCAGTGTTCATCTTTTGTCAAGCATTTTGAGTAGATCACTGCCATGTGCTTTGTTGCTATGTTAGAGTGCAGTAGCTTATTTTCTTGTTGCATTCTAGATGGCATCGTGCTGTTAATCGCAGAATAGTGCCATTATTGTTTTGCTTGCCTTTTGCAAACCGTGCATCCGATTCCGGTGATCTTTATATCGATTTCGACTAAAATCAACTCACCTTTCCAGCGGCACTCTTGGTTTGCCAAGTTGATGCCTGGTTCAATCTTTTCCTTCCGGAGCACGCATATGCACTGTATTTTACATCCCACATATCATGCCATGTTTTGTATCATGTTGCTTGTGCATTGCACTGTGGTTGATTGTGTTTCCCTTGCTTGTGTTCTTGCTTTGGGTAGATCCGGGAGACGAGTACGTGATCTAGGAACCCGTTGAGTACGCTTACGAGGATCAAGCTTACGTCAACTCAGAGAACTTTGCAGGCAAGATGACCATACCCTCGAAATCACTTCTATCTTTGCTTGCTAATTGCTCGCTCTATTGCTATGCCTATGCCGCGATACCTACCACTTTCTTTATCATGCCCCCCCATATTGGCATGTCAAACCTCTAACCCACCTTGTCCTAGCAAACCGTTGTTTGGCTATGTTACCGCTTTGCTCAACCCCTCTTATAGCGTTGCTAGTTGCTGGTGAAGATTGGAGTTTGTTCCTTGTTGGAACATGTTTATTGTTGGGATATCATTATTATGTCTTGTTTACTTTAATGCACCTATATACTTGGCAAAGGGTGGAAGGCTCGGCCTTATGCCTGGTGTTTTGTTCCACTCTTGCCGCCCTAGTTTCCGTCATACCGGTGTTATGTTCCTTGATTTTGCGTTCCTTACGCGGTTGGGTTATAATGGGAACCCCTTGACAGTCCGCCTTAAATAAAACTCCTCCAGCAAGGCCCAACCTTGGTTTTACCATTTGCCACATAAGCCTTTTTCCCTTGGGTTCCGCGGACTCAAGGGTCATCTTTATTTTAAACCCCCGGGCCAGTGCTCCTTTGAGTGTTGGTCCAACCTGTCAGTAGCCGGTGGCCACCAGGGGCAACTCCGGGTTAGCCTACCGGAATCTTGGACAATCCGGTGTGCCCTGAGAACGAGATATGTGCAACTCCTATCGGGATTTGTCGGCACATTCGGGCGGCTTTGCTGGTCTTGTTTTACCATTGTCAAGAAGTCTTGTAACAGGGATTCCGAGTCTGATCGGGTCATCCTGGGAGAAGGAATATCCTTCGTTGACCGTGAGAGCTTGTGATGGGCTAAGTTGGGACACCCCTGTAGGGTTTTGAACTTTCGAAAGCCGTGCCCGCAGTTATGGGCAGATGGGAATTTGTTAATGTCCGGTTGTAGAGAACTTGACACTTGACTTAATTAAAATGCATCAACCGCGTGTGTGGCCGTGATGGTCTCTTTTCGGTGGAGTCCAGGAAGAGAACACGGTCTCGTGTTATGCTTGAACGTAAGTAGTTGTTAGGATCACGTCTTGATCTTTGTAGCTTCTCGACCGTGCTTTGCCTTATCTTCTCGCTCTCATTTGCGTAAGATAGCCACCATATATGCTAGTGTTTGCTGCAGCTCCACCTCACTACCTTTTCCTACCAATGAGCTTAAATAGTCTTGATCGCGAGGAAGTGAGATTGCCGAGTCCCCGTGACTCACAGATTACTTCCAAAGCCAGATGCAGGTGTCGATGATGCCATTCCAGGGGATGCGATTGAACTCAAGTGGGAGTTCGATGAGGACTCAGGACGTTACTATGTTTCCTTTCCAGATGATCAGTAGTGGAGCCCAGTTGGGGCGATTGGGGATCTTATGCATTTGGGTTTGTGTTTATTTTGGTTCCATAGTCGGACCTTGATTGTATTCTGGATGATGTAATGCAATATTTATGTATTGTGTGAAGTGGCGATTGTAAGCCAACTCTTTATCTCTATCTTATTTAGTACATGGGATGTGTAAAGATTACCCCTCTTGCGACATGCCTACTATGCGGTTATGCCTGTAAGTCGTGCTCCTACACGTGGGAGATATAGCCGCATCGTGGGTGTTACAAGTTGGTAATCAGAGCCTTCCCCAACTTAGGAGCCCCCTGCTTGATCGAATCGCTGGCGTTGTTGAGTCTAGAAAAATGTTTCGAGTCTTATAGTATTATATATATCAGAGAGTAGGATTCTTTTTACTCCTCAGTCCCTTCGTCGCTCTGGTGAGGCATCCTGACGTAGAGTTTTGACTTTTCTCTTCTCAAATTTCACTAATTTTTTTAGGATCACGTGGGTATCTTGGAATTATTCCGATGGTTTTGTGACGAGAACATTATTCTTGGTGCCTCCTGACATTTAGGGGTTGTGGCAGTGTCCCAGGGAGTTGAGCTCCGAGGTGTTTTCGTGACAATTTTATCGTTGCAGTTCTGGAATACCTGAGTTTCGCTGACATCAAAAATCTCTTTTATGCAGTTGTTGGTGAGATAGCCTCGACGCCACCCAGTACTGGGGCGGGAGTTCGGGAGTATTGCCATAACTTGTATAACGGATGCTTTTCGAAGGTTGAGGTAAATGATTTCCGAAGGTTTCTTGGTTATGTGTTGAAGGATGGATACAACTGGATGTAGGATTTTCTAGTTTTGGGTGAGATATTATGCTTCCACTGTATCCCCAACACCTGATTGCATAACCGGAAAGTTTCGGGAGTTTCATAGGTGGGAATTCATGTAGCTCTAGTATTTCTTCCGCAGATATTGAAGGAAATATGCCCTAGAGGCAATAATAAAGTTATTATTTATTTCCTTATATCATGATAAATGTTTATTATTCATGCTAGAATTGTATTAACCGGAAACACAATACATGTGTGAATACATAGACAAACCAAACGTCACTAGTATGCCTCTACTTGACTAGCTCGTTAATCAAAGATGGTTATGTTTCCTAACCATAGACATGTGTTGTCATTTGATTAATGGGATCACATCATTAGGAGAATGATGTGATTGACATGACCCATTCCATTAGCTTAGCACCCGATCGTTTAGTATGTTGCTATTGCTTTCTTCATGACTTATACATGTTCCTATGACTATGAGATTATGCAACTCCCGTTTACCGGAGGAACACTTTGTGTGCTACCAAACGTCACAACATAACTGGGTGATTATAAAGGAGCTTTACAGGTGTCTCCAAAGGTACATGTTGGGTTGGCGTATTTCGAGATTAGGATTTGTCACTCCGATTGTCGGAGAGGTATCTCTGGGCCCTCTCGGTAATGCACATCACATAAGTCTTGCAAGCATTGCAACTAATGAGTTAGTTGCGAGATGATGTATTATGAAACGAGTAAAGAGACTTGCCGGTAACGAGATTGAACTAGGTATTGAGATACCGACGATCGAATCTCGGGCAAGTAACATACCGATGACAAAGGGAACAATGTATGTTGTTATGCGGTCTGACCGATAAAGATATTCGTAGAATATGTGGGAACCAATATGAGCATCCAGGTTCCGCTATTGGTTATTGACCGGAGACGTGTCTCGGTCATGTCTACATTGTTCTCGAACCCGTAGGGTCCGCACGCTTAAGGTTTCGATGACAGTTATATTATGAGTTTATGCATTTTGATGTACCGAAGATTTGTTCGGAATCCCGGATGTGATCACGGACATGACGAGGAGTCTCGAAATGGTCGAGACATAAAGATTGATATATTGGAAGCCTATATTTGGATATCAAAAGTGTTCCGGGTGAAATCGGGATTTTACCGGAGTACCGGGAGGTTACCGGAACCCCCGGTGAGGTATATGGGCCTTAGTGGGCTTTAGTGGAAGAGAGGAGAGGTGGCCAGGGCTGGGCCGCGCGCCCCTACCCCCTAGTCTGAATAGGACAAGGAGAGGGGGGCGGCGCCCCCCCTTCCTTCTCTCTCTCCTCTTTCCCCCTCCCGAATCATATTCCAACTAGGAAAGGGGGGGAATCCTACTCCCGGTGGGAGTAGGACTCCTCCTGGCGCGCCCTCCTCCTGGCCGGCCGCACCCCCCCTTGATCCTTTATATACGGGGGCAGGGGGCACCCCTAGACACACAAGTTGATCCACATGATCATATTCTTAGCCGTGTGCGGTGCCCCCTTCCACCATAATCCTCGATAATATTGTAGCAGTGCTTAGGCGAAGCCCTGCGACGATAGTACATCAAGATCATCACCACGCCGTCGTGCTGACGGAACTCTTCCCCGACACTTTGCTGGATCAGAGTCCGGGGATCGTCATCAAGCTGAACATGTGCTAAAACTCGGAGGTGCCGTAGTTTCGGTGCTTGACCGGTCGGGCCGTGAAGACGTACGACTACATCAACCGCGTTGTGCTAACGCTTCCGCTGTCGGTCTACAAGGGTACATAGATCACACTCTCCCCTCTCGTTGCTATGCATCACCATGATCTTGCGTGTGCGTAGGAAATTTTTTAAAATTACTACGTTCCCCAACAGTGGCATCCGAGCCTAAGTTTTATGCGTTGATGTTGTGCACGAGTAGAACACAAGTGAGTTGTGGGCGATATAAGTCATACTGCATACCAGCATGTCATACTTTGGTTCAGCGGTACTGTTGGATGAAGCGGCCCGGACCGACATTACGCGTACGCTTACGCAAGACTGGTTCTACCGACGTGCTTTGCACACAGGTGGCTGGCGGGTGTCAGTTTCTCCAACTTTAGTTGAACCGAGTGTGGCTACGCCCGGTCCTTGCGAAGGTTAAAACAACACCAACTTGACAAACTATTGTTGTGGTTTTGATGCGTAGGTAAGTACGGTTCTTACTAAACCCAGTAGCAGCCACGTAAAACTTGCAACAACAAAGTAGAGGACGTCTAACTTGTTTTTGCAGGGCATGTTGTGATGTGATATGGTCAAGTCGTGATGAGATATAAGTTGTTGTATGAGATAATCATGTTTTGTTGAAGTTATCGACAACTGGCAAAAGCCTTATGGTTGTCTCTCTATTGCATAAGATGCAAGCGCCCAATAATTGCTTTACTTTATCGCTATGCGATAGCAATAGTTGCAAGAGCAATTGTTGGCGAGACGACCACGTGACGACACATTGATATAGATCAAGATGATGGAGATCATGGTGTTATGCCGGTAACGATAGATATCATGACAGTATTTTGGAGATGGAGATCAAAGGCGCAAGATGATGATGGCCATATCATGTCACATATTTTGATTGCATATGATGTTTATCTTTTATACATCTTATTTTGCTTAGTTTGATGGTAGCATTTTAAGATGATCTCTCAATAATTATCAAGAAGTGTTCTCCCTGAGTATGCACCGTTGCAAAAGTTCTTCGTGCTGAGACACCACGTGATGATCGGGTGTGATAGGCTCTACGTTCAAATACAACGGGTGCAAAACAATTGCACACGCGGAATACTCAGGTTAAACTTGACGAGCCTAGCATATACAGATATGGCCTCGGAACAATGAGACCGAAAGGTCGAACGTGAATCATATAGTAGATATGATCAACATAGTGATGTTCACCATTGAAAATTACTCCATCTCACGTGATGATCGAACATGGTTTAGTTGATTTGGATCACGTGATCACTTAGAGGATTAGAGGGATGTCTATCTAAGTGGGAGTTCTTAAGTAATATGATTAATTGAACTTTAATTTATCATGAACTTAGTCCTGGTAGTATTAGCATATCTATGTTGTAGATCAATAGCTCGCGTTGTTGCTTTCATATGTTTATTTTGATATGTTCCTAGAGAAAATTGTGTTGAAAGATGTTAGTAGCAATGATGCGGATTGGATCTGTGATCTGAGGTTTATCCTCATTGCTGCACAGAAGAATTATGTCCTTGATGCACCGCTTGGTGACAGGCCTATTGCAGGAGCAGATGTAGACGTTATGAACGTTTGGCTAGCTCAATATGATGACTACTTGATAGTTTAGTGCACCATGCTTAACGGCTTAGAATCGGGACTTCAAAGACGTTTTGAACGTCATGGACCATATGAGATTTTCCAGGAGTTGAAGTTAATATTTTAAGCAAATACCCGAGTTGAGAGATATGAAGTCTCCAACAAGTTCTATAGCTAAAAGATGGAGGAGAATTGCTCAACTAGTGAGCATGTGCTCAGATTGTCTGGGTACTACAATTGCTTGAATCAAGTGGGAGTTAATCTTCCAGATAAAATAGTGATTGACAGAATTCTCTAGTCACCATCACCAAGTTAGTAGAACTTCATGATGAACTATGATATGCAAGGGATAACGGAAACGATTCCCAAGCTCTTCATAATGCTGAAATTGACGAAGGTAGAAATCGAGAAAAACATCAAGTGTTGATGGTTGACAAGATCACTAGTTTCAAGAAAAGGGCAAAGGGAAGAAAGGGGAACTTCAAGAAGAACGGCAAGCAAGTTGCTGCTCAAGTGAAAACCCAAGTCTGGACCTAAGCCTGAAACTGAGTGCTTCTACTGCAAAGGGACTGGTCACTGGAAGCGGAACTATCCCAAGTGATTGGCGGATAAGAAGGATGGCAAAGTGAACATAAGTATATTTGATATACATGTTATTGATGTGTACTTTACTAGTGTTTATAGCAACCCCTCAGTATTTGATACTAGTTCAGTTGCTAAGATTAGTAACTCGAAACGGGAGTTGCAGAATAAATAGAGACTAGTTAAGGGTGAAGTGACGATGTGTGTTGGAAGTGGTTCCAAGATTGATATGATCACATCGTCGCACACTCCCTATACTTTTGGGATTGGTGTTGAACCTAAATAAGTATTATTTGGTGTTTGCGTTGAGCATGAATATGATTTGATCATGTTTATTGCAATACGGTTATTCATTTAAGTAAGAGAATAAATTGTTGTTCTGTTTACATGAATAAAACCTTATATGGTTACACACCCAATGAAAATGGTTCGTTGGATCTCGATCATAGTGATACACATATTCGTAATATTGAAACCAAAAGATGCAAAGTTAATAATGATGGTGCAATTTATTTGTGGCACTGCCGTTTAGGTCATATTGGTGTAAAGCGCATGAAGAAAATCCATACTGATGGCTTTTGGAATCACTTGATTATGTATCAGTTGATGCTTGCGAACCATGCCTCATGGGCAAGATGACTAAGACTCCATCCTCCAGTACAATGGAGCGAGCAACAAATTTGTTGGAAATCATACATACTGATGTATGTGGTCCGATGAATATTGAGGCTCGTGGCAGGTATCATTATTTTCTGATCTTCACAGATGATTTGAGCAGATATGAGTATATCTACTTGATGAAACACAAGTCTGAAACATTTGAAAAGTTCAAAGAATTTCAGAGTGAAGTGGAGAATCATCGTAACAAAAATGAAAGTTTCTATGATATGATCGCAGAAGTAAAATATTTGAGTTACGAGTTTGGCCTTCAGTTAAAAACAATGTGAAATAGTTTCACTACTCACACCACCTGGAACACCACAGCATAATGGTGTGTCCAAACGTCATAACCGTACTTTATTAGATATGGTGCGATCTATGACGTCTCTTACCGATCTACCGATATCGTTTTGGGGTTATGCATTAAAGACAGCTGCATTCATGTTTAAAAGGGCACCATCTAAGTCCGTTGAGACGACACAATCTGAACTGTGGTTTGGCAAGAAACCAAAGTTGTCGTTTCTTAAAGTTTGAGGTTGCAATGCTTATGTGAAAATGTTTCAACCTGATAAGCTCAAACCCAAATCGGAGAAGTGTGTCTTCATAGGATACCCAAAAGAAATTGTTGGGTACACCTTCTATCATAGATCCGAAGGCAAGATATTCTTTGCTGAGAATGGATCCTTTCTAGAGAAGGAGTTTCTCTCGAAAGAAGTGAGTGGGAGGAAAGTAGAACTTGATGAGGTAACTGTACCTGCTCCCTTATTGGAAAGTAGTTCACAGAAATCTGTTCCTGTGACTACTAGACCGATTAGTGAGGAAGCTAATGATGATGATCATGTAACTTCAGATCAAGTTACTACCGAACCTCGTAGGTAAACCAGAGTGAGATCCGCACCAGAGTGGTACGGTAATCCAGTTCTGAAGGTCATGTTACTTGACCATGACGAGCCTACGAATTATGAGGAAGCGATGATGAGCCCAGATTCTGCGAAATGGCTTGAGGCCATGAAATCTGAGATGAGATCCATGTATGAGAACAAAGTATGGACTTTGATTGACTTGCCGAATGATCGGCGAGCCATTGAGATTAAATGGATCTTCAAGAGGAAGACGGACGCTGATAGTAGTGTTACTATCTACAAAGCTAGAATTGTCGCAAAAAGGTTTTCGACAAGTTCAAGGTGTTGACTACGATGAGAGTTTCTCACTCGTATCTATGCTTAAGTCTGTCCGAATCATGTTAGCAATTGCCGCATTTTATGAAATCCGGCAAATGGATGTCAAAACTGCATTCCTGAATGGATTTCTGGAAGAAGAGTTGTATATGATGCAGCCGGAAGGTTTTGTCGATCCAAAAGGAGCTAACAAAGTGTGCAAGCTCCAGCGATCCATTTATGGACTGGTGCAAGCCTCTCGGAGTTGGAATAAACGCTTTGATAGTATGATCAAAGCATATAGTTTTATACAGACTTGCGGTGAAGCCTGTATTTACAAGAAAGTGAGTGGGAGCACTACAACATTTCTGATAAGTATATGTGAATGACATATTGTTGATTGGAAATAATGTAGAATTATTCTGCAAAGCATAAAGGAGTGTTTTGAAAGAAGTTTTTCAAAGAAAGACCTCGGTGAAGCTGCTTACATATTAAGCATCAAGATCTATAGAGATAGATCAAGACGCTTGATAAGTTTTTTCAATGAGTACATACCTTGACAATATTTTGAAGTAGTCCAAAAATGGAACAGTCAAAGAAAGAGTTCTTGGCTATGTTACAAGGTGTGAAATTGAGTAAGACTCAAAGCCCGACCACGTCAGAAGATAGAAAGAGAATGAAAGTCATTCCCTATGCCTCAGCCATAGGTTCTATAAAGTATGCCATGCTGTGTACCAGATCTATTGTATACCCTACACTGTGTTAAGCAAGGGAGTACAATAGTGATCTAAGAGTAGATTACTGGACAGCGGTCAAAATTATCCTTAGTGGAATAAGGAAATATTTCTCAATTATGGAGGTGACAAAAGGTTCATCGTAAAAAGTTACGTCGATGCAAGTTTTGACACAGATCTGGATTACTCTAAGTCTCGATCTAGATACATATTGAAAATGGGAGCAATTAGCTAGAGTAGCTCCGTGCAGAGCATTGTAGACATAGAATTCGCAAAATACTTACGGATCTGTATGTGACAGACCCGTTGACTAATATTATCTCACAAGCAAAACATGATCACACCTTAGTACTCTTTGGGTGTTAATCACATAAACAATGTGAACTAGATTATTGACTCTAGTAAACCCTTTGGGTATAGGTCACATGACGATGTGAACTATGGGTGTTAATCACATGGTGATGTGAACTATTAGTGTTGAATCACATGGCGATGTGAACTAGATTACTGACTCTAGTGCAAGTGGGATACTGAAGGAAATATGCCCTAGAGGCAATAATAAAGTTATTATTTATTTCCTTATATCATGATAAATGTTTATTATTCATGCTAGAATTGTATTAACCGGAAACATAATACATGTGTGAATACATAGACAAACCAAACGTCACTAGTATGCCTCTACTTGACTAGCTCGTTAATCAAAGATGGTTATGTTTCCTAACCATAGACATGTGTTGTCATTTGATTAATGGGATCACATCATTAGGAGAATGATGTGATTGACATGACCCATTCCATTAGCTTAGCACCCGATCGTTTAGTATGTTGCTATTGCTTTCTTCATGACTTATACATGTTCCTATGACTATGAGATTATGCAACTCCCGTTTACCGGAGGAACACTTTGTGTGCTACCATACGTCACAACGTAACTGGGTGATTATAAAGGAGCTCTACAGGTGTCTCCAAAGGTACATGTTGGGTTGGCGTATTTCGAGATTAGGATTTGTCACTCCGATTGTCGGAGAGGTATCTCTGGGCCCTCTCGGTAATGCACATCACATAAGCCTTGCAAGCATTGCAACTAATGAGTTAGTTTCGAGATGATGTATTACGAAACGAGTAAAGAGACTTGCCGGTAACGAGATTGAACTAGGTATTGAGATACCGACGATCGAATCTCGGGCAAGTAACATACCGATGACAAAGGGAACAACGTATGTTGTTATGCGGTCTGATCGATAAAGATCTTCGTAGAATATGTGGGAACCAATATGAGCATCCAGGTTCCACTATTGGTTATTGATCGGAGACGTGTCTCGGTCATGTCTACATTGTTCTCGAACCCGTAGGGTCCGCACGCTTAAGGTTTCGATGACAGTTATATTATGATTTTATGCATTTTGATGTACCGAAGATTTGTTCGAAGTCCCGGATGTGATCACGGACATGACGAGGAGTCTCGAAATGGTCGAGACATAAAGATTGATATATTGGAAGCCTATATTTGGATATCGGAAGTGTTCCGGGTGAAATCGGGATTTTACCGGAGTACCGGGAGGTTACCGGAACCCCTCGTGAGGTATATGGGCCTTAGTGGGCTTTAGTGGAAGAGAGGAGAGGTGGCCAGGGCTGGGCCGCGCGCCCCTCCCCCCTAGTCCGAATAGGACAAGGAGAGGGGGGCGGCGCCCCCCCTTCCTTCTCTCTCTCCTCTTTCCCCCTCCCGAATCCTATTCCAACTAGGAAAGGGGGGAATCCTACTCCCGGTGGGAGTAGGACTCCTCCTGGCGCGCCCTCCTCCTGGCCGGACGCACCCCCCCCTTGATCCTTTATATACGGGGGCAGGGGGCACCCCTAGACACACAAGTTGATCCACATGATCATATTCTTAGCCATGTGCGGTGCCCCCTTCCACCATAATCCTCGATAATATTGTAGCAGTGCTTAGGCAAAGCCCTGCGACGATAGTACATCAAGATCGTCACCACGCCGTCGTGCTGACGGAACTCTTCCCCGACACTTTGCTAGATCGGAGTCCGGGGATCGTCATCAAGCTGAACGTGTGCTAAAACTCGGAGGTGCCGTAGTTTCGGTGCTTGATCGGTCGGGCCATGAAGATATACGACTACATCAACCGCGTTGTGCTAACGCTTCCGCTGTCGGTCTACAAGGGTACGTAGATCACACTCTCCCCTCTCGTTGCTATGCATCACCATGATCTTGCGTGTGCGTAGGAATTTTTTGGAAATTACTACGTTCCCCAACAGATATTTGGTTTGTGATTGGGTAATCCTTACCAAGTATTTGTTCATGTCCGTACCTTTGTTTTATTCATCTACCTCTATCTAAGTGGCTTCTCAACTTTATGGAAGTGTGATCATTTACTTTGTAATTCATTCATTCATTCTTGTTTGAATGTTAAGGCTATATGTTGCAATTTCGATCCATTTGATTCAGCTTGAATATATGTCTTTCAAGATGCTAACGGATGTCACCCTCTTCAGGATGGCTCCTCCAACGCGTCAGAATCCGGAACCACCGCCACCACCTCCACCTCCAGAGGCATGGCAAGCTGTGATGGCCGCTACCAACGCCAACACGCAGTTGATTATGCAACTCTTGCAAGAGCGCAACCAAGGAAATCAAGGCAATGGCAACAATCAAAATCAGTTTGCTACCCTCAACCAGTTCCTTGCAAACCAACCAAAGTCTTTCAGTAACTGTGTCGAGGCCACAGACGCTGACGATTGGCTCGTGGATATCTGCAAACATTTTGAGTGTAGCAACGTCAGGCCTGAGGACTTTGTCAAGTTTGCTTCGTTCCAACTCAAAGACCAAGCTGCTGAGTGGTATCAACAATACAAAGATTCCAGAGGAGGTCGTGTGATTACCTGGGATTATTTTTGCCAAGACTTCAAATCTCACCACATTCCTCAGAGTGTTGTTGAGAGTAAGCGTGAGGAGTTCCGCAATCTGAAGCAAGGCAGCTTGTTTGTTTACCAATACAACATCATGTTCCAGAGGCTCGCTCGCTTCGCCAAGCAAGACGTCCCTGACGAGAAGAGCATGATTTATCAGTTCAGTGGTGGCCTCAGAGAAGATCTGCAACTAGCTCTTGTGCTTTTTGAGCCGAAAAAGTATGATGAGTTCTACAACATGGCATTAAAGCAAGAGGCTGCTCAGCTCAAGTGCGATGCTTCTAAGAAGAGAGTCAGGGATGCAAATCCTTCTTCTTCAACTCAAGTGGCAGCTAAGCAGCAAAAGTATTGGTTGCCTCCTCCTCCTCCTTTCCGTCAGCCTTATCAGCAGAAGAGCAAAGGTGGCAATTGATCTTCCCACCCACCCAACCCAGGCTTCTAGAACAAAGCTTCATCTCATGCTCCAAGGTCAAGTGCTTCGTATCACCGGCCGCTCTCAGAGTTTACGTGCAACAAGTGTCAGCAGAAGGGTCACTATGCAAACAAATGCTTCAACCACAGGCGTCTTCCGCCTCCTCCTCCTGTGAGATCTGCCAGCAATGCAGTGGTCAAGCATAATCCCAAGTTTGCAAAGGTCAACATGATGAACGCAGCTCAGGTAGAGGACTCTTCAGAAGTGATCATGAGTAACCTTCCTGTTAATAATATTCCTGCAAGAGTTCTTTTGACACTGGTGCATCGCATTGTTTCATCTCAAGACCATTTGCATCTAAGCATGAGTTGGCTTTCCAAGTTTTGCCTAGTCCGTTAGCAGTTGTCTCACCGGCTAAACGCATGAACACTAACTCCATGGTTCCGGATGTTACTATCAAGATGGGTGACTATAAGTTTCTGTCTTCTCCAATGGTCCTTGGTAACTCGGATATTGATCTAATTCTCGGCATGGACTGGCTTTCTAAGCACAAGGCTCAACTTGATTGTGCTGCCAGGCAGATTCAATTGACACACTCGTCTGAGGATGTGATCGTCTTTGCCGCTCGTGATGATACCATTCGACTATTTTCTCTCAATGAGAAGGGCGAGTTGGATGCCATCTCTCAGATTCCAGTCGTGTGTGAATATCAAGACACCTTTCCAGAAGAGCTTCCAGGAATGCCTCCTCACCGGCCAGTTGAATTCGTCATCGATCTTGAGCCTGGCACGGAACCTGTTTGCAAACGTCCTTACAAGCTTAGACCGAAAGAGTTGAAGGAGCTGAAGAAACAACTCGATGAACAAGAGCGTATGGGTCTCATCCGACCGAGTTCTTCTCCTTGGGGTTGTGGTGTTCTTTTCGTCAAGAAGAAGGATGGCACGGACCAACTTTGTGTCGACTACCGTCCATTGAACAAGAAGACCATAAAGAATAAGTACCCACTTCCCAACATCAACGAGCTTTCCGAACAACTCAAAGGTGCTCAAGTATTCTCCAAGCTTGACCTCCGTATGGGCTATCATCAGATTCACATTCGTGAACAAGATATCCCCAAGACAGCTTTTAGAACAAGCTATGGTTCCTATGAATACACTGTCATGTCTTTCGGCCTTGTCAACGCTCCTCCAACGTTCTCTCGCATGATGAACTTCATCTTCAACCCCTACACAAATGACTTCGTCTTGGTCTATCTCGATGACATTTTGGTCTTTTCCAAGAACAAGGAGGATCATGCCAAGTATTTGAGATTGGTGCTGGACAAACTCAGGGAACATCAGTTCTATGCGAAGTTTTCAAAGTGTGAGTTTTGGCTCGATGAGGTTCTCTACCTTGGGCATATCATCTCCGCCAAGGGCATAGCTATTAATCCTGAGAAGGTGTCTGCAATTGTGAATTGGGAACCGCCTCAGAATGTGAAGCAGCTCCGCAGCTTCCTTGGGCTCGCAAGCTATTGTCGAAGATTCGTTGAGAATTTCTCTAAGATCGCGAAGCCTCTTTCCAACCTCCTCCAGAAGCATGTGAAGTATGTCTGGACGCCTGAATGTGACATCGCTTTCAACACCCTCAAAGAGAAGTTAGTCACAGCTCCAGTTCTGACTCCTCCTGATGAATCCAAACCATTCGAGGTTTCCTGTGATGCTTCCCTGCAAGGCCTATACCTCTCGCCAGTTGAAGCCCAACTAAAAGAACTACCCCACTGATGACCTCGAGTTGGCGGCAGTTATCCATGCTCTTTTAACATGGAGACATCTCTTGTTGGGAAGAAAATTGGACATCTTCACTGATCATAAGAGCCTCAAGTACATCTTCACTCAGCCCAACCTCAACCTCAGGCAGACTCGTTGGGTTGAAATGATTCAAGAGTATAATCCGAGTATTGAATATACTCTAGGCAAGGCCAATGTCATTGCTGACGCTTTGAGCAGGAAGGCTTACTGCAACAGTTTGATTCTCAAGCCTTTCCAACCAGATCTTTGTGAAGCTTTCCACAAACTTAATCTCCAAGTTGTTCCTCAAGGATTCCTTGCCAACATCCAAGTCTCTCCTACTTTGGAATATTAGATTCGTGAGGCTCAACTTCTTGATGCTATGGTGAAGAAGGTGAAGATTTGGATTGCCAAGAGCCAACCCAAGTACAAGTGCTATCGCCTTGATGACAAAGATACTCTATTCTTCGAGGATCGCATTGTTGTTCCTAAGGGTGACCTTCGTAAAGTCATTATGAACGAGGCTCACAATTCACTCCTTTCTATTCACCCTGGAAGTACAAAGATGTACCATGACCTCAAACAGTCGTATTGGTGGACTCGAATGAAGCGCGAGATTGCTTAGTTCGTGAATGAATGTGATGTCTGCAGAAGAGTGAAAGCAGAACACCAACGGCCAGTTGGTCTCCTCCAACCTCTTGCCATTCTAGAATGGAAGTTTGACCATATTTAGATGGACTTCGTGACTGGATTTCCCAAGTCCAAGTGTGGCAATGATGCTATCTTCGTTGTCATCGACAAGATCACTAAAGTGGCTCATTTTCTTCCTATCAAAGAATCTATCACAGCAGCTCAGTTGGCAGAGCTATATACCTCCAGGATTGTCTCTTTGCACGGCATTCCGCAGTTGATATCTTCAGATCATGGAAGCATCTTTACCTCTAAGTTCTGGGATTCTTTTCAGAAGGCTATGGGCACCAACATTCATTTCAGCACAACCTTTCATCCTCAAACCAGTGGACAAGTCGAGCGAGTAAATCAAATTCTTGAAGATATGCTCAGGGCATGTGTCATTTCTTTCGGTATGAAGTGGGAAGATTGTCTTCCATATGCCGAGTTCTCCTACAACAACAGCTTCCAAGCGAGTTCGGGCAAGGCCCCATTCGAGATTCTCTATGGCAGAAAGTGCCGTACTCCTCTTAACTGGTCAAAGACTGGTGAACGCCAACTTCTTGGCAATGACTTGATCACAGAGGCTGAAGAAATGTGCAAAGTCATTCGTGAAAATCTCAAAGCCACGCAATCGCGCCAGAAGAGTTACTATGATAGCAAGCATCGTGACTTGGCTTTCAAGATCGGAGACCATGTCTACCTCCGCGTCTCTCCAATGAAAGGTACTCGCCGCTTTGGTATCAAAGGGAAGCTTGCCCCTAGATATGTGGGTTCTTTCAAGATCATTGGCAAAAGAGGCGATCTAGCCTATCAACTTGAGCTTCCATCCAACTTTGCAACGTGCACGACGTGTTTCACGTGTCAGCTTCGCAAGTGTCTCAAGACTCCTGACCGCACCATCAACTTTGAAGAGATTGATCTCCAAGAAGACATGTCTTATCATGAGCACCCCGTTGCTATTCTTGAAGAAACTGAGCGCAAGACTCGCAACAAGTCAATCAAATTCCTGAAAGTGAAGTGGTCACATCATTCTGACCGTGAAGCCACCTGGGAACGTGAGGACCACCTCCGTTCTGAATATCCGGAGTTTTTCCAGTCCTAGATCTCGGGACGAGATCCTTTCGTAGTGGTGGAGTGTTGTAACGTCCCATATGTAACTTGCCATATTTGTATTCCAACTCTTGCCATTTTCGGATCTAAGTTATGATATTCCCTCGTGGTTGGGTTTTGTCTCCGTTTTGCTTTTGTCCATGTCTTGCATCTCATATCATGTCATCATGTGCATCGCATTTGCATACGTGTTCGTCTCATGCATCCGAGCATTTCCCCCGTTGTCCGTTTTGCATTCCGGCACTCCTACGTCCTCCGGCGTCCCCTTTTGCCTCTTTTCTTGTGCGGTTGTTAAACGTTCTCGGATTGGACCGAGATTTTCCAAGCGGCCTTGGTATGCTACCGGTAGACCGCCTGTCAAGTTTCATGCCATTTGGAGTTCGTTTGATACTCCAACGGTTAACCGAGGACCCGTAAAGGCCTCGTGTGTGTTGCAGCCCAACACCCCTCCAAAGTGGCCCAAAACCCATCTAAACCCCCTCCATCCTCTTAGTCGTTCGATCACAATCGCGTGGCTGAAAACCGCACCGCATTTGGACTCTCCTAGCTCCCAGAATCTATAAATAGGCCCCCCTCCGAAATTCGGGCGAAACCCTAGATAAACTCCTCCCTGCCGCCACCGGACATGTCCGCACCGCCGCCAGACCAACCCCGCGCCGCCACGTCGCTCCGCTCGCGCCCACTTCGCCGCCCTCCCGCACCGGCCCGCCAGGCCCGAGGCGGGCCCCCGAGACCCGTCGCCTCCACAGCCGCCCGCTCGGCCCCCGCGCACCTGCAAGCTCCATCGCTGCCTCCCGCGGTCGACGCTCCGCCGCCCAACTCGCTGGTCACCGCCGCCGCCTCCCGCGGGCGCCACTCCGCCGCGCCGCCCGGCGCCGGTCGCCGCCAGCCAAACCACGCTGCCCTACCGCCCTCCGCCGACCCAACCCCGCCGTCCTCGACCCCTCCGGCCGCCGTCCCCATCGACTCCGGCGAGACCCCGGTCAACCTCGGGAACCGTGCGCGCTGGATCTGGATCTAAGAAGAAACCTAGGGGTAGACCTCGTTTTTTTCCTAAGTCTGCATTATTTGCTAGCACATTTCACCATGCCATATCTCATCATCCGTAGCTCTGTTTTGCGCTGTGATATGTCAAATTGTTCGTTAGGAGGTCCTCTTCATTTTGTTCCATTGCACCATGCTTGTTTGAGTCCATCTTGATGCCTAAAATGCTATTGCAAGAGTTCTATATAATGTTAGTTTCTGTTTCTTAGCAGTTTATGAGCATTTGTCATTTTTTCCATGATTATTGTGTGCCTCCTATGAACTTGAGCCCTACATGTGTTTTGGGCTATGCCATGCCATCTTTACAGGGGTGTATGCCATGTATTTTTTGTGATCAATGTGGTGAATAGCACATGCATGCAAAGTATGTCTCGTGATGTTGCTGATTTCAGGGACTTAGAATTCTTCTAAGTCATTTCCCTGATGTTATTTGTATGCCATGTATTCATGTTGCTACAGAGTGATCCATGCCTCTTTTGAGCATGTTCAGTAAGGATGATTTTGGGATATTGTTATGTTCTATCCTTCCATGTCTTTGTTCGCAATTATGGAGTACCATAGCATGACTCAATCTTGACCTACTTTTGCTATAAAATGTTCCTGGCAGATTGTTTACATGTTATTCAATTTTGCCAAGGTTGTTGTAGTTGATCCATGCATGCTATGAGATTGTTCTTTCCATGGATAGCTTCTTGATCATGTCTTCTTGCTGGGTGTATGCTTACTTTGTCATGCAATGCCTTGTGATGAGTGCATCGAGCTCGTAAACATGTCTACGCAGCTCTGTTTTTGCCATGTCCAGTTTTCTGCTAAGTCTGTATCTGTTAACGAAACTTGCTATGTTCACATGGGTGCCATCATATCTTCTGATCCCTTTTGGCTTATGGTCAGTAAGGGACTTTTGTTATATGATTTGAGTAGTTTCATGCCATGCCTTGTGTTGCTATGTCTTGTTCCTGTAGCATGTTGATATCTTGCTCTAAACATTGCTTCCTGATGTTAATTCCTGGCATGTTATTTTCACCAAGTCTATGAACCTGATATCTTTTGCACTTTTGCCATGCTTGTTTGAACCTGCTATTGTGTGATTTAGCCGTAGCTCAGTGTTCATCTTTTGTCAAGCATCTTGAGTAGATCACTTCCATGTGCTTTGTTGCTATGTTGGAGTGTATTAGCTTATTTTCTTGTTGCATTCTAGATGGCATCATGCTGTTAATCACGGAATAGTGCCATTATTGTTTTGCTTGCCTTTTGCAAACCGTGCATCTGATTCCAGTGATCTTTATATCGATTTCGACCGAAATCAACTCACCTTTCCAGCGGCACTCTTGGTTTTCCAAGTTGATGCTTGGTTCAATCTTTTCCTTACGGAGCACACATATGCATTGCATTTTACATCCCGCATATCATGCCATGTTTTGCATCATGTTGCTTGTGCATTGCACCATGGTTGATTGTGTTTCCCTTGCTTGTGTTCTTTCTTTGGGTAGAGCCGGGAGACGAGTACGTGATTGAGGAACCCGTTGAGTACGCTTACAAGGATCAAGCTTACGTCAACTCGGAGAACTTTGCAGGCGAGATGACCATACCCTCGAAATCACTTCTATCTTTGCTTGCTAGTTGCTCGCTCTATTGCTATGCCTATGCCGCGATACCTACCACTTGCTTTATCGTTCCCCCCCATATTGCCATGTCAAACCTCTAACCCACCTTGTCCTAGCAAACCGTTGTTTGGCTATGTTACCGCTTTGCTCAGCCCCTCTTATTGCGTTGCTAGTTGCAGGTGAAGATTGAAGTTTGTTCCTTGTTGGAACATGTTTATTGTTGGGATATCATTATTATATCTTGTTTACTTTAATGCACCTATATACTTGGGAAAGGGTGGAAGGCTCGGCCTTATGCCTGGTGTTTTGTTCCACTCTTGCCGCCCTAGTTTCCGTCATACCGGTGTTATGTTCCTTGATTTTGCGTTACTTACGCGGTTGGGTTATAATGGGAACCCCTTGATAGTTCGCCTTGAATAAAAATCCTCCAGCAAGGCCCAACCTTGGTTTTACCATTTGCCACCTAAGCCTTTTCCCTTGGGTTCCATGGACTCAAGGGTCATCTTTATTTTAAACCCCCGGGCCAGTGCTCCTCTGAGTGTTGGTCCAACCTGTCAGCAGCCGGTGGCCACCAGGGGCAACTCTGGGTTGGCCTACCGGAATCTTGGACAATCTGGTGTGCCCTGAGAACGAGATATGTGCAGCTCCTATCGGGATTTGTCGGCACATTCGGGCGGCTTTGCTGGTCTTGTTTTACCATTGTCGAGATGTCTTGTAACCGGGATTCCGAGTCTGATCGGTTCGTCTTGGGAGAAGGAATATCCTTCGTTGACCGTGGGAGCTTGTGATGGGCTAAGTTGGGACACCCCTGCAGGGTTTTGAACTTTCGAAAGCCGTGCCCACGGTTATGGGCAGATGGGAATTTGTTAATGTCCAGATGTAGAGAACTTGACACTTGACTTAATTAAAATGCATCAACCGTGTGTGTGGCCGTGATGGTCTCTTTTTGGCGGAGTCTGGGAAGAGAACACGGTCTCGTGTTATGCTTGAACATAAGTACTTGTTAGGATCACTTCTTGATCTTTGTAGCTTCTCGACCGTTCTTTGCCTTCTCTTCTCGCTCTCATTTGCTTAAGTTAGCCACCATATATGCTAGTGCTTGCTACAGCTCCACCTCACTACCTTTTCCTACCCATGAGCTTAAATAGTCTTGATCGCGAGGGTGTGAGATTGCCGGATCCCCGTGACTCACAGATTACTTCCAAAACCAGATGCAGGTGTCGATGATGCCATTCCAGGGGATGCGACTGAACTCAAGTGGGAGTTCGATGAGGACTCAGGACGTTACAACGTTTCCTTTCCAGACGATCAGTAGTGGAGCCCAGTTGGGGTGATCGGGGATCTTATGCATTTGGGGTTGTGTTTATTTTGGTTCCATAGTCAGACCTTGATTGTATTCTGGATGATGTAATGCAATATTTATGTATTGTGCGAAGTGGCGATTGTAAGCCAACTCTTTATCTCTATCTTATACAGTACATGGGATGTGTAAAGATTACCCCTCTTGCGACATGCCTACTATGCGGTTATGCCTCTAAGTCGTGCTCCGACACATGAGAGATATAGCCGCATCGTGGGTGTTACACTTGTGTCCCCAACACATCCAATACAATGGTAAATTGTATAGGTGCACTAGTTCGGCGAAGAGATGGTGATACAAGTGTGAAAGTGCTAGTGATCGACTAGAGGGGGGTGAATAGGCAATTTTTATGAAAGTCTTCAAAACATGGAAGTTTCGAAGACAAAGGATAGAAATAAACCTATTACCATACAACGGAAGGTAGACTACACTAGGCAAACCATAGTCAAGTATTCAACGAAGTGAAAGCATAATGACTAATAGCAGCTAGGCAGTAAAGATCAGGTAGGAAGATATTGTGAAGCCAATCAGAACAAGTAGTCACTCAGTGAAGACAAAAGATAATGCAATCATACAATGACTTCACAAGAACCAACAGTAAGCAAAGGGAAGGGAAGGATGAAACCAGTGACTCGTTGAAGACAATGATTTGTTGGACCAGTTCCAGTTGCTGTGACAACTGTACGTCTGGTTAGGGAGGCTGAGATTCAACTCAGAAGACCTCGTCTTCACCTTATTCCCCTTGAGCTATGGACACCCAGTCCTCGCCCAATCACTCTGGTAAGTCTTCAAGGTAGACTTCCAAACCTTCATAGACTTCGTTCATCGGCGATCCACAATGACTCTTGGATGCTCAGAACGCGACGCCTAACCGGCTGGAGGATTCACAGTCCTCAAGTGTAATAAGTCTTCAGATCACACAGACAGGAAGACTTAAGTGATGCCTAACACTCTTTGGCTCTGGGTGTTTAGGTCTTTATCCTCGCAAGGAATTCTCTCTCAAAGGCTTCGAGGTGGGTTGCTCTCAAACAACAAAAGCCGTACTCTAACTCTGAGCAGCCAACCGTTTATGGTTGTAGGGGGTGGGCTATTTATAGCCACTAGGCAACCCGACCTGATTTATCCGAAATGACCCTGGGTCACTAAGGAACTGACACGTGTTCCAACGGTCAGGATTTCAAACACACACGGCAACTTTACTTGGGCTACAAGCAAAGCTGGCTTATCCAACTCTGGACAAGATTTGCTCTCATAGTCTTCACTCGAAGACATAGGATTTTGGTTAAGCATCACTTCAGTCATTCTGACTGGTTCTCTTGGACCCCACTTAACAGTACGGTGGTTCCTATGACTCAACAAAGAAAAAAAGAACGACGAAAGAACTAAGTCTTCGCGCTCCATAGTCTTCATGCGATGTCTTCTCTTGTCATAGTCTTCAATGTGAATGTCTTCACATACCACCTTTGTCTTCAATGTCTTCTTACATTTTTAGGGGTCATCTCTGGTAGGAAAACCGAATCAATGAGGGACTTCTACCTGTGTTATCCTGCAATTCTCACAAACACATTAGTCCCTCAACTAGGTTTGTCGTCAATACTCCAAAACCAACTAGGGGTGGCACTAGATGCACTTACAATCTCCCCCTTTTTGGTGATTGATGACAAACTAGTTGAAGTTTTCAACGGGGAATATAATATGTGAAATTATAAAGGATAGGGGATTGTCTTCATAAGTTGCAAGGGCTCCCCCTGAAGATGTGCATATAAGTAATTTGCTTTTGGAATGCAAATGCACATGGCAGGTTGTACTTGTGGAGATCCTCTTCAACTTATGATGACAATTCATCATGCATGAAGAGTATGTGAAGATAATGACATGCATAATGAAAAATGGACGTCTGCAAAATGATCTAAGTGTGGAATTTAGCGTCGCACATGCGGAATTTATCATCCCATCACAGAATAGCAAATAAGTAGCAGACGACCATCGAGTTTAAGTGTTACAACTCAAAGAACCAAATGTATCAAAACGAGTTGTAAACAGTAGGAAAAATATAAAGCAACCGCCCATATGGACCCGCTTGAAGACTATCAAACTCATATGCTTCTCCCCCTTTTGTTAGTAAGGACCAAAAAGGTTTGAAGACATAGAGCATCTACTCGTTCCCATGAGGAGTAGGTGAAGCATCAAGGTCGTCGGTGGTGTTAGGCGGTGCAGACGAACTCGGGGCAGTGTCGATGCGTGCAGAAGTAGGGGGCGGTGAAGTAGCATCATCTTCGTCATCGATCACTCTGGCATTCACAGTTGCCACGGAGGAAGAGAACTCAGAGTCTTCAAGAGATGGAGTTCGTCGCAGCACAGTCCTTCTTGGAGGTGTGGAGTCAAACTTGAAGCGTTCAGAGAAGCCATCCTCTTGAAGATCATCCTCAGAGCACATAAGCGTCAGCCCTTTCCATGTACGCCGACAGGTTTCATGGGCAACAAAGGCATTCTTGGTGGCAAGATTGCGAATCCTGTTTACGTCCACCAAGAGGCTTTGCATTTGGCACTTCAGCCAGTCATGATGCCTATCCTGTTTCTGATGAAGGGCAACCAGAAGCTCTCGATCATTGAGAACACGGGATCGCTTCTTGGGCCATTGGGAATGGTGCTATAAGTGGCTTCAGTGAGGGCACAGTGAGGTGCACGTGTAGTGCCAGCCAGAGGATAAACACGAGAGACTGCTTGAACTCCTTCAATGTTTTGAGAGAAGCTTTGATTCTCAGCATTCTGAAGACTAAGAGGCTCCTTGGCAAGCTCTGGATAGATGGCTTCAACTGACATATCGACGTCAGGCAGAAAGATCCGATGATTGTGAGCAGAGGGCTGATAGGTGATAGCTGAGTGTAGTTTGATCAGCCGCATTATCCATGGAGCGTAAAACTTCAAGCCAAAAATGTCAGATCCTGATGCAACAAGCTGGCGAATAAAGAAGTCTTGTGCATTTAAGCTTTTGCTATGAAGAATATGAAAGACCAATGTCTTCATTGCGCCTTCTAGCTTGGCATGTGGAGAATGTCCTTTGATGGGCCAGAGAGTTCACCTTATGATGTGATAAATGGTACGTGGCAGATACTCAAGGTCTTCAACATAGAACTCCTTAGGATATTCAGCATCTGGAGGCAAAGGCTTCATCATGCTAAGCATCTGACTCATATTGGGCTCAGGCTTGTGGAAGATGCTTTCCATAGCAGCACTGTGAAGCTGACAACCAGGTTCATACAGATCGCCTGGAGTGGGCAGGCCAGTAAGCTCAATGATATCAAAGGCTTTGTCTTCATGATGAACATTGCCTGTCATCCATTCAAGGACCCAAGTCTTCGGATCCCTGTTGTAGCCACGGATATGAAGAGTGGCATAGAATTGGAGCAGCAATTCTTCATTCTAGTGCTCCTTATCAGTGACGAACTGCAGCAAGCCTGACTCTCTGAAGCAATCCAGAGCTTCTTCCAAACAGGGCAGTCTAGTTATGGCTTTAGTGTCAAGACACATATGTGGGAAAATGTGACCTTGATTGTACAGAATGCAGGAGTAATAACTGCGTTGCTGATAACTCCAGAACCGATCAGAAGATATTCTTGCCTTGGTGTAGGGGTTCTTGGCGCTATCAAAGAAGGTGTTGTGTGCCTTGAAGGCATTGATATTGAACGATCCGGGTGCAGATGCAGTGCCTAGAAACCTGGGCAACCTTGGTATTGGCTTCTGAACCTGAGGCCTGTGCTCAACGTGATAGTCAAACTGAGGACCAGCAGCAGGCGGAGGAGTCAGAAAAGGCCATTTGACAGTGACAAGTTGGCCACAGTTGAATGCTTGCTCGATAGTGTGTGGCCTTGGTGGTGGAACAGGAGCAGTGGCATCAACAGAGGCGTCAGGCTGCACATCTGTTGTAATTGCATCATTGGCTTCATTGGCCTCTGGCACATTGGTTGGTGCAGGCTCCACATTTGCTTCAGCCATGACTACGTCATTGGCTTCATTTGTGTTGGTGGTGGCAGCCTCAAGATTCTCAACCTCCACTTGATAAGCTGAAGGGTCGGGCACAAACACGTTCACTTCAGGAACAACTTCTTCAGAGTTTGGGGGTGTAGGGTCACGATCTTCTTCTTGTTTGTCATCGGCTGATGCAGCCGGATTGTCTTCAGCACCTTTGGCTTCAGACTCAGAGACAGTCACAGTAGGAGTGGCATCTGGAAACACTTGACGTGCAACAGATTGGTGGTGCACTGCTCCTTCTGGAACGCTCGGAAGAGGGACTTGAGACCTTGGTCCTTTGCGAAGCCTGCGTAGCGCTGGCGACGCCTGTGGAGATGGAGTTGGCTGGGCCTCAAAGTCATCATCTTCTTGCACTGATGGGGTTGCCGGGGGAGAGATTGGAGTGTCTTGTCTCTGTGGGTGATCAGCCCACGATGCATCCTGAGCAGTTGGCGTCAGAGGACGACCAATGCTGATGAGTTCGCTGTGCGTAAGCACAGGCGATGATACCAGTTGGTGCTTGATCTGAGGAAGGACTTCATCATCTTCAACATTGTCATGGTGACCAATGTCTTCAGCAGCGGTGGGGTCAACTGCTGGAATATCTTCAGCATCAGGAGCCTCTGTGGAAGCAGGCTCATGAACAATCAGTTGGCGCTCGTGGTGTTTAGATGCAGGGCGAACCATTGAGATAGGTTCAACAACTAAGGGCTCTGTGGGAGCAGCCCGATCCTTCTTGGTTTTGCGCTTCTTCTTAGAGGGAGCGACATCAGAAGCTTCAGGATTTTTCCTTTTTCTGGCTTCAGCCTCGGCAGTCCTCGTCTTCTTCAGTTCTGAAGCGGTTGACCTGACCTTTGGCTTCGAGCCAGTCATGCTGCTTGGGAAGACTATGCGAGGTTCTTCCTGCCTTGAAGGTGCAGATCGGTCAGTTGAGGGCTTCTTCTTCTTTGTAGCCATTCTTGGGTCGATGCTAGGACGACCAAGAGCCTTGCGCTTCTCAGCCTCACTGTAGGCTTGCACACACTTGTCAGCCAGGCTCTTCATGCGTTCACGAGAACCTTGAGCTTCTTCACGCTTTTTGAGAAAGGCTTCCTTGAGCTCGTGCAGCATAATCTTGAAGTTTTTCACATCTTGCACGCTGATCTTGGCCATGTGCTTCTTGAACTGAGATTTCTCATAATCGATCTTTTGCTTTAGTTCAACGATGCGCTGAGCTATAGATAGCTCAGAAGCAATGGCGCCATGGAAGGCGACACTAAGGCCAATTGGAAGTTGCAGATCTTCAAAGTTGAGGTTGGGCGTGTCAAACCACTCATCAGTGAAGTTATGGAGGATTGCCACATCAAAGAGAGGCAGATCATTGAAGATCTATGCTTCTTCCTTGCTCTTGATCAGTTGCTCAAGAGCGTCATCTGCAAGATCTTCATCGCTGGAGAGATCAATGGCGTCATTGCGCAGAATAGCAGCAGCAGTCAGTGCCTGATCAGTACTCTTTCTCATCTTAGTCTTCTTGGAGATACGTGATAGATCTTCAGACTGCACACTGTCTTCAGGAGGTGCAGTAGCCAGTGGCTTCGCATGTAAGACCTTTGGTGCGGGAGCAGGCTTTGAAGCTTTAGGCTTCTTCAGTTTCTTTGGCTTCGGCGGTGCAGGCGCTTCATCAGACTCAGCGTCATCTGCAGGCTCATCCACGGCTGTCCCTTGAACCATGATATGAGTGATGAGACCTTCCAGGTTGTAGAAGGGCCCAACAAGATTGGGTTCAGCTTCGCAGGTGCCATCGGCACGGGGAGCAGAAGGACCAGGGTTGAAGTCTAGTCCCAATGTCTTCTTGTTTTGCTTAGCCAAGTTCTTGGCAAACTGGAAGTTGCGCTTGAATAGATTGTCGTCACGACACCATAGCAATGACGATGGATCAGCATCTGCAGGTTGTGGTCCACGGACCATGCAGGGATAGAAGCCTTGTTCAATGGCTTCATCTCTGGACCTGGGTTGAAGATTTTTGTATAGGATGTCTCCCCATGGTCGCTTGATGGCATTCTTCTCTGCATATTCTTGGGTCACAAACCTGTACTTGAACCATTGCTCAGCCCAGTACCTTCGAATCCATTGGATTCGTGTCTTGCACTGATTGTAATCCTCTTCTGGGTCTGTCTTGTATAGCTCTGAGAGATCATCAGGCAGATCTCTTGATGTTGCCCCTCGACGCTGACGGCCACCCTTCCTTGCTGATTTCTCTGTAGCCATGATCTTCAAACTGAATGGCTTCAACACGTTCAAAGGTTTCAAAGGCTTCCGCTTGCTGGTCAAACAGGAACTGGCTTCGGGAGAATTTATATGATGCTGTAAAAATTCTGCAAATGAATGCAGACTATGAGAACCAAGGGATTCTCCCACGGACATGTACCTGTGACAACATTAAGGTGCGAAGGAAGGGGAAGAGGTCATATGCATTCTCAAAAGATTTTGAAGATAAATCAGTTTAGAAGACATTGACCTCATAGTGCGAAGACATTCACTCATAGATAGAGAGTTGGTTCCAGACTTGTACGAATCCACGAATAAGTACAAGTGAGGAATCTAACTACTTTGTGAAGCATAAGTGCACATACTAGGCATATTATGAGATGCAGTGTGAAATAGATCCAACTTGTGTGAACAGAAACTGCTTGTGGTAGAAAGTGATGGATCTATAGAATCAAAGGGGCCAAAAAAAAGAAGTTTTATTTACCACACGAAGAACTGCTAGACGGAGTGGGAGAGGAGGCCGAGCAGATCGATCGTCCGTGCCCTAACTTGGCGACGGAGGACTCCTACGGCAACGGCGGAGAAGACGATGTCCGCGGCCGGCGTGAAGACGACATCGGTGAGGTCGCGGCAACTAAGCGCTTCGTCGCCGGCGTCGTCGAGGGAGAGCGGTGGCGCTAGGGTTTGTGTGAGAGTGGAAGAAAGGATAATGACTATGGTGAGGCGTGTATTTATAGAGACAGGGACGGCACAGTGTTATTACACAGGTGCCCCTGGCGATTCACATCTGAAGGACACGTGGCCATCATGCAACATATCGGAGGTTGTTCCACATTCCCACGCACGCCTGGATTGTCGGGTGGTCGTTCCCACTTCTCCGGGTTTCTGGTGAAGGAATTAGCATTGAAAACAGACTTAATGTTTGTCTCTGTGTCTTCTGCTGACAAGGACGCAGAGAAGATATTCGACAGTTTCAATAGAATGCATATGATTTGGAGAGATAGAGTTTGAGATAGAAAGCATAGAGAGGCTAGGGTCCGATCACATTCACTTAGTTCAAAAGATTCAACAAGAAGACATAGCTATAAGTGAATGCTGTAGAGGACAGAACACTAGTACATATATATATATATATATAGATGAGACAGACAGTCAAATCAACATAGTGAAGATAATCATGAAGACAAGTTGAGATTGAAGCCAAACCCAATGTGAAGACATACCAAACGTAACGCCGTGAGTGAAGCACTTCAAACAGAAAAATTTGGTGGTGGTGCTACCCACCGTATAGGAAGTATTAGACTCAGACACGGCGCACAATTATCGTGGCGCTCCGAAGTCAAATTCCACATTAATGTATTCACACTTAGAATGTAAGTCTTCATTGATTGAAGATATACTTTACTTCGTGTGTTGCACATCTAAGTCATCAATATGCATAAGTGTTAGGATGTGTGCCTGATCACAGGACATTTGAGGATTCCAAGATATTTAGCTCACACCATAACTTGCAAAACCTCTTCTCATCCAAGGGCTTGGTGAAGATATCTGCCAATTGCTCTTTAGTGTTGACGTGTATGATATCAATATCTTCCTTCACAACATGATCTCTGAGAAAGTGATGACGAATTTCAATGTGCTTTGTCTTCGAGTGCTGAACTGGGCTGTTGGCAATCTTGATGGCGCTTTCGTTGTCGCAGTAGAGTGGCACTTGCTTCAGATGAATGCCATAATCTTTGAGTGTTTGCTTCATCCATAGAAGCTTAGCGCAGCAAGATACATCAACAATGTATTCAGATTCAGCAGTGGAGAGAGATACATGGTTCTGCTTCTTTGAAGACCAACATACAAGTGATCGTCCCAGAAAATGACATGTGCCTGATGTAGACTTGCGATCCACCTTGTCACCAGCATAATCAGCATCCGAGAATCCAACCAGATCAAACTCTGAGCCCTTTGGATACCATAATCCTAATCTTGGGGTGTGAGCCAAATATCGAAGAATTCGCTTCACAGCTAAGTGATGCGATTCCTTTGGTGCCGCTTGGAATCGAGCACACATGCAAACACTAATCATAATATCTGGCCTAGATGCACATAGATAAAGTAAAGAACCAATCATGGAGCGGTATACCTTTTGATTGAACTCCTTACCATTGTCGTCGGGACCCAGATGATGTTTGGCTGGCATTGGAGTCGTGAAGCCTTTGCAGTCTTGCATCCCAAATTTCTTCAGGCAATCTTTGAGGTACTTCTCTTGAGATATGAAGATGCCGTTGCATTGCTGACGTATTTGAAGACCAAGGAAGAACTTCAGCTCACCCATCATGGACATCTGATATTGCTCTTGCATCATATATCCAAACTCGTCTGTGTATTTCTAATTGGTGCAGCGAAGATAATGTCATCCACATATATTTGGCACACAAACAGTTCACCATCATATGTCTTTGTGAAGAGAGTGGGGTCGAGGGAACTAGGTTTGAAGCCTTTGCTCTTCAGGAAGTATTTGAGTGTGTCATACCAAGCCCGAGGGGCTTGTTTGAGGCCATACAGCGCCTTGTTGAGCTTGTACACCATGTCAGGATGTTTTGGATCTTCAAAGCCAGGCGGTTGTGCAACATACACTTCTTCATCAATCTTGCCATTGAGAAAAGCGCTCTTCACATCCATTTGATACAGAAGAATGTTATGATGATTTTCATAGGCCAGCAGTATGCGTATGGCTTCAAGTCTAGCCACAGGAGCAAATGTTTCATCGAAGTCAATCCCTTCAACTTGAGTGTACCCTTGAGCAACGAGACGAGCTTTGTTTCTGACAACTTAACCATGCTCATCTTGCTTGTTGCGATATATCCATTTGGTGCCTATTATATTGTGCTTGCGAGGATCGGGACGCTTAACCAGTTCCCATACATTATTCAGCTCAAACTGTTGAAGCTCTTCTTGCATAGCTTGAATCCATTCAGGTTCCATGAAGGTTTCTTCAACTTTCTTGGGTTTAGATATTGAGACAAATGCGAAGTGCCCACAAAAATTTGCTAGCTGTGTTGCCCTTGAACGAGTGAGTGGACCTGGTGCATTGATGCTATCAATTATTCTCTCAATCTGTACTTCATTTGTGACACGAGGATGTACATGACGAAGATTTTGCTCTTGCTGATCATTGTCATCGTTAGAAGGATTGTCTTCAGGCTGATCATTGTCTTCAGTTTGATCATTATCTTCAGGTTGATCAGGTGCAGAGATGATAAGTTTCTCTTCAGGCTGAGTTTCAGAAGGTATGATTTCTCCAGTTCCCATAAGTGTGATTGATTCACTAGATGGAACTTCATCTAGCACATTTGGCAGGTGCTCTCTTTGTGAGCCGTTAGTCTCATCGAACCACACATCCACTGTTTCAACCACTTTATAATGAAAGAGGTTGAAGACTCTGTAGGAGTGCGAATCCTTTCCATATCCAAGCATAAAACCTTCATGTGCTTTTGGTGCAGATTTTGAAGTGTGATGTGGATCCTTGATCCAGCACCTGGCACCAAATACTGTGAAGTAACTGACATTTGGCTTCTTGCCAGTAAGGAGCTCATAGGATGTCTTGTTGAGAAGCTTGTGAAGATAAACACAGTTGATGATATGGCATGCAGTATCAATGGCTTTAGGCCAGAACTTTCTTGGAGTCTTGTATTCATCAAGCATCGTCCGAGCCATCTCAATAAGTGTTCTGTTCTTGCGTTCCACGACGCCATTCTGCTGTGGTGTGTACGGAGCTGAGAATTCATGTGTAATGCTGAAAGTATCAAGATAAGTGTCTAGACCAGTGTTCTTGAATTCAGTGCCGTTATCACTTCTGATGTGCTTGATCTTGACGCCATAGTTGTTCATGGCTCGATTGGCGAAGCGTCTGAAGACATCCTGCACTTCAGTCTTGTAGAGGATTATATGCACCCAAGTATATCTTGAATAATCATCAACAATGACAAAGCCATAGAGACAAGCAGTAGTAGTAAGAGTTGAGTAATGAGTGGGACCAAAAAGATCCATGTGGAGAAGTTCGAAGGGTTGAGTCGTTGTCATGATTGTCTTCGAGGGATGCTTGGCCCTCGTCATCTTTCCTGCTTCACAGGCACCGCATAAGTGATCCTTCTTGAACTTGACGCCCTCGATGCCTATGACATGCTTCTTCCTTGCAAGGGTGTGGAGGTTCCTCATGCCAGCATGCCCTAGCCTCCGATGCCAGAGCCAGCATTCAGAAGCTTTTGCTAGTAGACATACGGCAAGTTGTGGTCCTGCTGAGAAATCTACCATGTACAAATCATCTTTCCGATACCATTCAAACACTAGAGACTTGTCAGATTCCATTAGTACAAGGCAACGATATTTTCCAAACATCACAATCATGTTTAGATCACAAAGCATTGAAACGAACATTAAGTTGAAACCAAGGGATTCAACAAGCATGACTTTATCCATGTGTTGATCCTTTGAGATTGCAACTCTACCTAGACCCAATACCTTGCTTTTACCAGTGTCAGCAAATGTGATGTGACTTTTGTCAGATGGACGCAGTGTTGAGTCCATAAGAAGGCTTTGCTTGCCAGTCATGTGATTGGTACACCCACTATCAATAATCCATTCTGAAGCAGCTGGTGTCGTACCCTACAGTGCAGTTAGGGGGATAGGCTTCACAAAGAGAATTTTGAAACAAAAACATTTGACGAACCAGTGGATTATGAAAGCTTAGATCAAGATTTGGACTGATAGGGCGAGTAGCAAGCGATTCAGGAACAAAGTACATAATAAGACCATTTGGGCATTTGATCTTGCGCCCTAAAAGATGTTTAAGGTCCCCAGCAATAGCGTCAGACAATTTTGGTTTTCGGCTGGAGACCTTTCCCTGCAAAAGTGAGCTAAGCTTTCTTAGCCACCCATATCTTCAAGGGTGGCTTCGAAGCAATGAGTCTAAGTGCAGCATCTGAGAACTTTGGCTTTGGAGCCCTAGCAAAAAGTCTTGCAGGTGGACAATAGTACTCATAAGAATAAGTAGAATAGTTCTTGGTCTTATGAACATGGCGGTTTGATGAAACGCGCTCATATTCACAGGCCTGAGTACGGTTTCCCTGCAAAACATTTGCATTAGTGCGACTCAGGTGAGTCCTCTGTCTGTATGAAGCCTTTGGACCGTATGAAGCCTGTGGTCTGTGGTTTGTCTTCTTCACCTGTGGTGTCATGATGACATTCACAGGAAGATTCTCCAAACACCTTTTCGGCACCCAGACCTTCTTCATAGGCGGTCCATTCCTGCAGTTAGTACCAATATACCTGGCAAACACTTCACCATTCTGATTCTTAAATAGTTTATAGTTTGCATCAAAGGATTCATCAATAACAATGGGATTAGCACAAGTGAAGCCAGATAGAGTGGATGGATCCGCTGAAGGTTCCTTTGCAGCAACCCATGTGGTTTTGGGGTACTGCTCAGGTTTCCAGTAAGAGCCATCAGCATTCATTTTCCTTTCGAACCCAACACCCTCTTTCCCAGGGTTTCGGTTTAGGATCTGCCTTTTGAGGACATCACATAGTGTCTGATGCCCTTTGAGACTTTTGTACATCCCTGTTTCAAGCAATGTCTTCAACCTAGCATTCTCATCAGCAATAGCAGTGGTATCCTCAGCAGAGGGGTTAGTTACCACATCAACAGTTGAAGATATTGCAACAGTAGCAGCAGTAGAACACTCAGCAACAGAAGTAGCATTGTCACGCTCGATGCATTTAAGACATGGTGGTTCAAATCCTTCCTAAGCGGAACTGATCTATTCGGCGTGAAGTGACTCGTTTTCCTTTTGAAGATCTTCATGAGCCGCTCTCAATTTCTCAAGATCTTGCTTCCTTTGAAGATAATCATAGGAAAGCTTTTCATGAGTTGTTGAGAGCGTTTCATGACGACTTTCAAGTTCCTCATACTTAACGTGAAGATTTTTTATGTCTTCAATTAAGGACTGAGATCGAGTCATTTCAGCGTCTAACAGATCATCGCTTTTGTCTAACAGGTTTTGAATATGTTCCATAGCTTTCTGTTGTTCAGTTGCAATTTTAGCAAGTGTTTTGTAGCTGGGTTTTGAACCACAATCAGAGTCATCTTCACTAGATGTTTGATAGTGAGTAGTGCGTGTGTTTACCTTGGCACCGCGTGCCATGAAGCAGTAGGTAGGAGCGGAGTAGTCCTTGTCATTTGCATCGGTGTCGGTGATGAAGTCATTGTCATCAGTGTTGAAGATGGACTTGGCAACGTATGCTATAGCCAGATTTGCAACGCCAGAATCGGACTCCTCCTCAGACTCCACCTCCGCCTCCTCAGAAGCGGACTCCTCCTCTGAATCCATTTCCTTGCCAACAAACGCACGTGCCTTGCCAGATGAGCTCTTCTTGTGTGATGAAGACTTTGAGGAAGACTTGGAAGAAGACTTTGAGTATTTCTTCTTCTTGTCGTCAGAGTCATATTCCTTGCTCTTCTTCTTCTTGTTGTTCTCATTGTCCCACTGCGGACACTCAGAGATGTAGTGGCCAGGTTTCTTGCACTTGTGGCATGTTCTCTTCTTGTAGTCATGAGCAGAAGCTTCATCATTCCTTGAGCTTGATCGTGAAGACTTTCTAAAGCCTTTCTTCTTGGTGAATTTTTGGAACTTCTTCACAAGCATAGCAAGCTCCTTTCCAATGTCTTCAGGATCATCAGAACTGCTGTCAGATTCTTCTTTAGATGAGGAGACAGCTTTTGCCTTCAAGGCACGAGTTCGCCCATAGTTGGGACCGTAGATGTCTCTTTTCTCAGAAAGCTGAAACTCATGTGTGTTGAGCCTCTCAAGTATGTCTGACGGATCGAGTGTCTTGAAATCAGGACGTTCTTGAATCATCGGGGCTAGGGTGTCAAACAAGCTGTCAAGTGATCTCAGGAGTGTCTTGACGACTTCATGCTTGGTGATCTCAGTGGCGCCGAGAGCTTGAAGCTCATTTGTGATGTCAGTGAGTCGATCAAACGTAAGCTGGATGTTCTCATTGTCATTTCTCTTGAAGCAGTTGAAGAGGTTGCAAAGGACACTGATTCTCTGATCTCTCTGGGTTGAGACGCCTTCATTGACCTTGGAGAGCCAGTCCCAGACTAGCTTAGATGTTTCCAAAGCACTCACGCGGCCATACTGTCCTTTGGTCAGATGACCACAGATGATGTTCTTGGCAGTGGAGTCCAGTTGAACGAACTTCTTGACATCAGCAGCGGTGACACCTTCACCAGCCTTGGGAACGCCATTCTTGACGACATACCATAGGTCGACATCAATGGCTTCAAGATGCATGCGCATCTTATTCTTCCAGTAGGGATATTCAGTTCCATCGAAGACGGGGCAAGCAGCGGAGACTTTAATTATCCCTGTAGTCGACATAGCTAAAACTCCAGGTGGTTAAACCAAATCACACAGAACAAGGGAGTACCTTGCTCTGATACCAATTGAAAGTGCTAGTGATCGACTAGAGGGGGGGGGGGTGAATAGGCGATTTTTATGAAAGTCTTCAAAACATGGAAGTTTCGAAGACAAACGATAGAAATAAACCTATTACCATACATCGGAAGGTAGACTACACTAGGCAAACCATAGTCAAGTATTCAATGAAGTGAAAGCATAATGACTAATAGCAGCTAGGCAGTAAAGATCAGGTAGGAAGATATTGTGAAGCCAATCAGAACAAGTAGTCACTCAGTGAAGACAAAAGATAATGCAATCATACAATGACTTCACAAGAACCAACAGTAAGCAAGGGGAAGGGAAGGATGAAACCAGTGACTCGTTGAAGACAATGATTTGTTGGACCAGTTCCAGTTGCTGTGACAACTGTACGTCTGGTTAGGGAGGTTGAGATTCAACTCAGAAGACCTCGTCTTCACCTTATTCCCCTTGAGCTAAGGACACCCAGTCCTCGCCCAATCACTCTGGTAAGTCTTCAAGGTAGACTTCCAAACCTTCACGGACTTCGTTCACCGGCGATCCTAAATGACTCTTGGATGCTCAGAACGCGACGCCTAACCGGTTGGAGGATTCACAGTCCTCAAGTGTAATAAGTCTTCAGATCACACAGACAGGAAGACTTAAGTGATGCCTAACACTCTTTGGCTCTGGGTGTTTAGGTCTTTATCCTCGCAAGGAATTCTCTCTCAAAGGCTTCGAGGTGGGTTGCTCTCAAACAACAAAAGCCGTACTCTAACTCTGAGCAGCCAACCGTTTATGGTTGTAGGGGGTGGGCTATTTATAGCCACTAGGCAACCCGACCTGATTTATCCGAAATGACCCTGGGTCACTAAGGAACTGACACGTGTTCCAACGGTCAGATTTCAAACACACACGGCAACTTTACTTGGGCTACAAGCAAAGCTGACTTATCCAACTCTGGACAAGATTTGCTCTCATAGTCTTCACTCGAAGACATAGGATTTTGGTTAAGCATCACTTCAGTCATTCTGACTGGTTCTCTTGAACCCCACTTAACAGTACGGTGGTTCCTATGACTCAACAAAGAAGAAAAAGAACGACGAAAGAACTAAGTCTTCGCGCTCCATAGTCTTCATGCGATGTCTTCTCTTGTCATAGTCTTCAATGTGAATGTCTTCACATACCACCTTTGTCTTCAATGTCTTCTTACATTTTTAGGGGTCATCTCTGGTAGGAAAACCGAATCAATGAGGGACTTCTACCTATGTTATCCTGCAATTCTCACAAACACATTAGTCCCTCAACTAGGTTTGTCGTCAATACTCCAAAACCAACTAGGGGTGGCACTAGATGCACTTACAAAGTGCAATATGGATGGTAGATATATGTTTTTGTAATCTAAAAATATAAAAACAGCAAGGTAACTAATAATAAAAGTGAGCGAAAATGGTATTGCAATGCTAGGAAACAAGGCATAGGGATCATACTTTCACTAGTGCAAGTTCTCTCAACAATAATAACATAATTGGATCATATAACTATCCCTCAACATGCAACAAAGAGTCACTCCAAAGTCACTAATAGCGGAGAATAAACAAAGAGATTATTGTAGGGTACAAAACCACCTCAAAGTTATCCTTTGTGATCGATCTATTCAAGAGTCCGTAGTAAAATAGCACGAAGCTATTCTCTCCGTTCAATCTATCCTAGAGTTCATACTAGAATAACACCTTAAGGCACAAATCAACCAAAACCCTAATATCACCTAGATACTACAATGTCACCTCAAGTATCCGTGGGTATGATTATACGATATGCATCACACAATCTCAGATTCATCTATTCAACCAACACAAAGAACTTCAAAGAGTGCCCCAAAGGTTCTACCGGAGATTCAAGATGAAAACATGTGCCAACCCCTATGCATAAGTTCATGAGGTCACGAAACTCGCAAGTTGATCACCGAAACATACATCAAGTGGATCACGTGATATCCCATTTTCACCACACATAAGCACATGCAAGACATACCTCAAGTGTTCTCAAATCCTTAAAGACTCAATCCGATAAGATAACTTCAAAGGGAAAACTCAATTCATCACAAGAGAGTAGAGGGGGAGAAACATCATAAGATCCAAATATAATAGCAAATCTCGCGATACATCAAGATCGTGCCGACTCAAGAACACGAGAGAGAGAGAAAGAGATCAAACACATAGCTACTGGTACATACCCTCAGCCCCGAGGGAGAACTACTCCCTCTCCTCATCATGGAGAGCGCCAGGATGATGAAGATGGCCACCGGAGAGGGATTCCCCCCTCCGGCAGGGTGCCGGAATGGGTCTAGATTGGTTTTCGGTGTCTACGGAGGCTTCTGGTGGTGGAACTCCCGATATAGGTTTCTTTCTGGAAGTTTCAGTATATATAAGAGATTTTGGCGTCGAGAACAAGTCAGGGGGTCTCCAGGCTATCCACGAGGTAAGGAGGCGCGCCCAGGGGGGTGGGCGCACCCCCCCACACTCGTGGGCAGCCCGGGACTCTTCTGGCCCAACTCTTTTACTCCATGGCATTCTTCTGGTCCAAAAATAAGTTCCGTGAAGTTTCAGGTCAATTGGACTCCGTTTGATTTTCCTTTTCTGTAAAACTCAAAAACAAGGAAAAAACATAAACTGGCACTCGGCTGTAGGTTAATAGGTTAGTCCCAAAAATCATATAAAATAGCATATAAATGCATATAAAACATCCAAGGTTGATAATATAATATCATGCAACAATCAAAAATTATAGATACGTTGGAGACGTATCAAGCATCCCCAAGCTTAATTCCTGCTCGTCCTCGAGTAGGTAAATGATAAAAACATAATTTTTGATGTGGAATGCTACCTAACATATTTATCCATGTGATTCTCTTCATTGTGGCAAGAATATTCAGGTCTAAAAGATTCAAGATAAAAGTTTAATATTGACATAAAAATAGTAATACTTCAAGCATACTAACAAAGCAATCATGTCTTCTCAAAATAACATGGCCAAAGAAAGCTATCCCTACAAAATCATATATAGTCTGGCTATGCTCTATCTTCATCACACAAAATATTTAAGTCATGCTCAACCCCGATGACAAGACAAGCAATTGTTTCATACTTTTGATGTTCTCAAACTTTTTCAATCTTCACGCAATACATGAGCATGAGCCATGGACATAGCACTATAGGTGGAATAGAATGGTGGGTGTGGAGAAGACAAAAAGGACAAAATAGTCTCACATCAACTAGGCGTATCAACGGGCTATGGAGATGCCCATCAATAGATATCAATGTGAGTGAGTAGGGATTGCCATGCATCGGATGCACTAGAGCTATAAGTGTATGAAAGCTCAAAAAGAAACTAAGTGGGTGTGCATCCAACTCGCTTGCTCACGAAGACCTAGGACATTTTGAGTAAGCCAATCATTGGAATATACAAGCCAAGTTCTGTAATGAAAGATTCCCAGTAGTATATGAAAGTGACAACATAGGAGACTCTCTATCATGAAGATCATGGTGCTACTTTGAAGCACAAGTGTGGTAAAAGGATAGTAGCATTGCCCCTTCTCTCTTTTTCTCGCCTTTTTTGTTTTTTTTGTTTTTTATTTGGGCCTTTTTTATGTCCTCTTTTTTCCTTTTCTTTTTTTTCGTCCGGAGTCTCATCCCGACTTGTGGGGGAATCATAGTCTCCATCATCCTTTCCTCACCAGGACAATGCTCTAATAATGATGATCATCACACTTCTATTTACTTACAACTGAAGAATTACAACTCGATACTTAGAACAAAATATGACTCTATATGAATGCCTCCGGCGATGTACCGGGATGTGCAATGATTCAAGAGTGACATGTATGAAATTATGAACGGTGGCGTTGCCACAAATACAATGTCAACTACATGATGAAGCATGTCATAATAAATGGAACGGTGGAAAGTCGCATGGCAATATATCTCGGAATGGCTATGGAAATGCCATAATAGGTAGGTATGGTGGCTGTTTTGAGGAAGGTAAATGGTGGTGAGGAAGTCCTGGATTAGGGGGTATCCGGACAACCGGACTATATCCTTTGGCCGGACTGTTGGACTATGAAGATACAAGATTGAAGACTTTGTCCCGTGTCCGGATGGGACTCTCCTTAGCGTGGAAGGCAAGCTTGGCAATACGAATATGTAGATCACCTTCCTTGTAACCGACTCTGTGTAACCCTAGCCCCCTCCGGTGTCTATATAAACCAGAGGGTTTTAGTCCGTAGGACAACATACAATCATACCATAAGCTTTTAGGGTTTAGCCTCTCTGATCTTGTGGTAGATCAACTCTTGTACTACTCGTATTATCAAGAATAATCAAGCACGACGTAGGGTTTTACCTCCATCAAGAGGGGCCGAACCTGGGAAAAACATCGTGTCCCCTGCCTCATGTTACCATCCGCCTTAGACGCACAGTTCGGGGCCCCCTACCCGAGATTCGGCGGTTTTGACACCGACATTTGTGCTTTCATTGAGAGTTCCACCGTGCCATCGCCGTAAGGAAGGATGCCTTGTCTCGTTGTTAAAAACAACATTACCGCCGGGGGAGCCCTGGCTGTCGGCCAAACTCTCCAGCTAGGCAGTTTCATCATGACCGCCCGTTCGGCTGCTGCACCGACGATGACTTCTCGGGTCATCGAAAACAGCCTCCACGTCGGCTCAGAATTCGCCAAGCAGATGGATCCAGTGGAGCTCTCTTCCCTAAACGAGCTCTTGGATCGCATCGCCGCCTTGGGAGTCGCTACGGACTATGATCGGATTGGGCTTAAATCCGATCAAAGGGAGATTAACTCTCCACCGGTCACCTATCATATCGCGGTGGTGGAGGAACAATGCGGCGATTCTTCCTATATCTTGAGGACTAACTATGTCCGGATTCCTGAGCTCTCCGAGCCGGATACCCGTTTACGGGAGGACATCACCCAAGCCCTGAACCTAGAGTCAGGCAGCGGGCCAGACTCATCGGGCAACATCCCGGAATCCGAACTTCCAAGATTGGAAACACCTCGGCCCCTGGGTCTCAGATCGGGTAAGGGTTCGGACTCAAACACAACCACCCACCTAGACATAAACGATCTTTCCCACACCAGGCAAGAGCCCCATGAAACAGTACATCATTATTGGGCCAGATTCCTCCTTGTGATGAACAAGGTTAAGGACTGCCGCGAGGAAGACACAGTCTCATTTTTCTGCAATAACTGCACGGACAAGGGAATACTTAACGCCATAAGTCGCCGTGACATATCACGCTTCGCCGACTTGGCGTCCATAGTACGAAAGTACTGCGCGATGGAAAGTGCCTGGAAAACCGAAACAAAATTTTGGGATAATCCGGCTCCGAATATACACCCAGTCTGAAGTAAAAGGGTGCACTATCATAAGACACCCGAGTTAATTACAAAGAAGCAAAAACCCTCTATAGGGCGTGGAACCGTATTGGAGGGATGGCTCAACGGACCCTGCAAAATTCATAGTACAGCGGATACCATACCAACACACAGACTTAGAGCATGTTGGATACTCCGGCAGGTGGCCAAAAGCGGCGAGGATCTTCTCATCCCAGATGCCACAGAGCACCATCCGAGGGATAAGAATACGGTATCAACAGTCTTTGAGACCTTCGCATCAAATAATAGGCGCAAGCGAACACTCCGCAGCATTGCTGAAATCTGCCACATGGCAGCAATAAATCCATGGAGCGACACGGCTATTACCTTCAATGCCAGTGACGAACCTAAATTCCGAACAGCCCGAGCACCAGCTGCACTGGTCCTCAGTCCAATTGTGGACGGCTTTCGACTCACCAAAGTACTCATGGACGGCGGCAGTGGATTAAACCTCATCTATGAGGAAACTCTTCAAAAAATGGAAGACTGGAACCGCATTGAGCAAAGTAGCACAACCTTCAGAGGAATCATCCCCAGTCGAGAAGCACGCTGTGCTGGGAAAATCACACTAGATGTGGTATTCGGCACAGCGGAGAACTATAGGTCCGAAGAAATTACATTCCATGTGGCCCCGTTCAGTAGTGGATACCACGCCCTTTTAGGGCGGGAGGCATTCACGATCTTCCAAGCCATACCCCATTATGGGTACATGAAGCTCAAAATGCCCGGGCCCAACGGAATCATCACTCTCGCTAGTGATCCGGACACAGCACTCCGCGCTGAAAACAAAACAGCCGCATTGGCCCTCGAGGCATTATCCGAAGCCCTTTCGGCCAAGGAATTAACTGCGCTACGCTCGACAGTGGACAGGGACGATGTGATACTTGACAAGAGATCCAAGTCCACCTCTTTTAAACCAGCGGATGAAATATTCAAATTCCAAATCCACCCAACGGACCCTACAAAAACAGCCTCCATCGAGGCACAGTTAAACCCCGCCGTGGACACCGCACTATGAGAGTTCCTGCGCAAGAATTGGGACATATTCGCCTGGCACCCCTCAGACATGCTAGGAATCCCACGCAGGCTGGCCGAGCACAGCCTCAATATTCTAAAGGGTTTGAAGCCGGTCAAGCAGACTCTTCGGCGTTTCTCTGAACCTAAGAGACAAGCTATGGGAGAAGAACTAGCCAAGTTATTAGAGGACGGATTCATTAGAGAAATAAAACACCTGGACTGGCTAGCAAACCTGGTGATGGTACCAAAGAAGGACAAATCCTGGCGCCTGTGTGTCGATTTTAAGGACCTCAAGAAGGCCTTCCCAAAGGATCCCTTCCCCCTCCCATGCATTGATCAAATTATCGATGCTACCGCAGGACACGAGTCATTGTGTTTCCTCGACGCATACTCCGGCTACCACAAAATCAAGATGGCGGAGTCCGACTGAGGGAGTCCTGGATTAGGGGGTGTTCGGGTAGCCGAACTATACCTTCACCCGGACTCCTGGACTATGAAGATACAAGATTGAAGACTTCGTCCCGTGTCTGGATGGGACTTTCCTTGGCGTGGAAGGCAAGCTTGGCGATGCGGATATTCAAGATCTCCTACCATTGTAACCGACTTTATGTAACCCTAACCCTATCCGGTGTCTATATAAATCGGAGGGTTGTAGTCCGTAGGCAATCAACTCCATACACAACAATCATACCATAGGCTAGCTTCTAGGGTTTAGCCTCCTTGATCTCGTGGTAGATCTACTCTTGTACTACCCATATCATCAATATTAATCAAGCAGGAGTAGGGTATTACCTCCATCGAGAGGGCCCGAACCTGGGTAAAACAAAGTGTTCCCTGCCTCCTGTTACCATCCGGCCTAGACGCACAGTTTGGGACCCCCTACCCGAGATCCGCCGGTTTTGACACCGACATTGGTGCTTTCATTGAGAGTTCCTCTGTGTCATCGCCTTTAGGCCCGATGGCTCCTTTGATCATCAACAACGACACGGTCCAGGGTGAGACTTTTCTCCCCGGGCAGATCTTCGTCTTCGGCGGCTTCGCTCTGCGGGCCAATTCGCTCGGCCACTTGGAGCAGATCGAAAGCTACGCCCCTGGCCATCAAGTCAGGTTTGGAAGCTTAAACTACACTGCCGACATCCGCGGAGACTTGATCTTCGACGGGCTCGAGCCACGGCCAAGCGCGGCGCACTATCTCGAGGGGCATGATCTAGCTCTGCCCCCGGACAGTGTCCTGGAGGCCGCACACGCATCGGTTCGGACCCCTAACTCGGAGCCTATTGCGCCAATCGAGGATGAACGGTTGGACGTCACCTCAGGGGCTGTGATCCCAAAAGCTATCAAGCCGAATGCTAGCCCCACACTCTGCACGACCTGTGACTCCGAGGATCCGGACTCCTCCCCGGACTCCGAACCCCCCACGCCCCTGCCAATCGAATCCGATTGGGCGCCGATAATGGAGTTCACCGCCGTAGACATCTTTCAGCATTCGCCTTTTGGCGACATCCTGAATTCTCTTAAGTCCCTCTCTTTATTAGGAGAGCCCTGGCCGGACTACGGTCAGCGATGGTGGAATACGAACGATGAGGAAATTCAAAGCCCACCCACCACCCACTTTGTAGCCACTGTCAACGATCTAACCGACATGCTTGACTTCAGCTCTGAAGACATCGATGGCATGGACCACGATGTAGGAGACGAACAGGAACCAGCACCTGTAGGGCGCTGGAAGGCCACCTCGTCATATGACATATATATGGTGGACACTCCAAAAGATGGAGATGGCGATGGAACAGTGGGGGATGACGCCCCCAAGAAACAGCCAAAGCGCCGGCGTCAGCGGCGCCGCTCTAAATCCCGCCAAAGCAAAAACGGTGATTCCGGCACGGGAGATAATACTACCCCAGACAACACCGAAGAACACCCACCTCAGCAAGATTCGGCACAGGAAGATGGAGAAGCCAGCCCTCATGAGAGAGCGGCAGACCGAGAGGTCGAGGATGATAACTATACGCCTCCCTCCGAAGACGAGGCAAGCCTCGATGACGACGAATTCGTCATACCATCAGACCCCGCCGAACAAGAGCGTTTTAAACGCAGGCTTTTAGCCACGGCAAGCTGCCTCAAGAAAAAGCAGCAACAGCTTAGAGCTGCCCGAGATTTGCTAGCCGACAGATGGACTGAAGTCCTTGCGGCCGAAGAGTATGAACTCGAACGCCCCTCCAAGAGTTACCCGAAGCGCAGGCCGCTACCCCGATCAGAGGAGGAAGCACCTACATCACCAGCGCATGACATGGCAGACCGGCCACCTCGCAGCCGCGACAGAGAGGCCTCTCGGCCCTCCACCCAAGCCATGCCCCGGCGCCGCTCAACTAAGGCACGGGAAAATGCGCCCGACCTGCGAGACATACTGGAGGATAAGGCAAGACAAACAAGATCGATCTACGGATCGCGCAGGCGCCCTACAGCATGTGATAATGATCTTCACGTCGGATACAACAAATCCGGCCGGGCCGAACACAACAGACATAGCTCTTCCGAGCTGCGTCGTGATATAGCCCAGTACAGAGGCGCCGCACACCCGCTATGCTTCACGAATGAAGTAATGGATCATAAAATCCCAGAGGGTTTCAAACCCGTAAACATCGTATCATACGATGGCACAACAGACCCGACGGTATGGATCGAGGATTATCTCCTTCACATCCACATGGCACGTGGCGATGATCTACACGCCATCAAATACCTCCCGCTCAAACTTAAAGGACCAGCCCGGCATTGGCTTAACAACTTGCCAGCAGACTCAATCGGTTCTTGGGAGGACCTGGAAGCCGCATTCCTTGACAACTTCCAGGGCACTTACGTGCAACCGCCGGATGCCGACGACTTAAGCCACATAATTCAGTAGCCAGAAGAATCGGCCAGATAATTCTGGACACGGTTCCTAACAAAGAAAAACCAGATAGTCGACTGTCCGGATGCAGAGGCCCTAGCAGCCTTCAAGCATAACATCCGCGACGAGTGGCTTGCCCGGCACCTGGGATAGGAAAAGCCGAAATCCATGGCAGCCCTCACGACACTCATGACCCGCTTTTGCATGGGAGAAGACAACTGGTTAGCTCACAATAACAACTTATCAAAGAACCCTGGTAATTCGGATACCAAGGACAAAAGTGGCAGGACACGTCGGAATAAGCAAAAACGCCGCGTTAACAGCGACAGCAATGAAGACACGGCAGTCAATGCCGGATTCAAAGGCTATAAATCCGGTCAGCGGAAAAAGCCATTCAAAAAGAATACTCAGGGCCCATCCAGTTTGGACCGAATACTCGATCGCTTGTGCCAGATACATGGCACCCCCGAAAGGCCAGCCAATCACACTAACAGGGATTGTTGGGTCTTCAAGTAGGCAGGCAAGTTAAGGGCCAAAAACAGAGACAAGGGGCTGCACAGCTACGACGAGGAGCCCAAGCCGCTGAACAACAATGGACAGAAGGGCTTTCCCCCACAAGTGCGGACGGTGAACATGATATACGCAACCCACATTCCCAAGCGGGAGCGGAAGCGTGCGCTACGGGACGTATACGCGATAAAGCCAGTCGCCCCAAAGTTCAACCCATGGTCCTCCTGCCCGATCACTTTTGATCGAAGGGACCATCCCACTAGCATCCGTCATGGCGGCTTCGCCGCATTGGTTCTCGACCCAATCATCGACGGATTTCATCTCACAAGAGTCCTCATGGATGGCGGCAGTAGCCTGAACCTGCTTTATCAGGATACAGTGCGGAAAATGGGCATAGATCCCTCAAGGATTAAGCCCACAAGAACGACCTTTAAAGGCATTATACCAGGTGTAGAAGCCAACTGTACAGGCTCATTAACACTTGACGTGGTCTTCGGATCCCCGGACAATTTCCGAAGCGAAGAGTTAATCTTCGATATAGTCCCGTTTCGCAGTGGCTATCACGCCCTGCTCGGACGAACCGCATTCGCAAAATTCAATGCGGTGCCACACTACACATATCTCAAGCTCAAGATGCTAGGCCCTCGAGGAGTAATTACGGTCAACGGAAACACCGAACGCTCCCTTCGTACGGAGGAGCATACGGCGGCTCTCGCAGCGGAGGTACAAAGTAGCCTTCTCAGGCAATTCCCCAGTCCGGCCATTAAAAAGTCAGACACTGCCAAGCGCGCCCGGAGTAACCCACAGCAGAACAGCTTGGCACACCCAGAGCAAGTGTAGCAATGCGGCCCCAACCCCAGCTTTTGCGACATAGCGAAACCAGTACCTCGCGTACATAACTACGCCCTTGAAATACCATGGGCACAGGGGAAGGGGCACAATAACGGCACGCCCAAAATACGGCTTAAAACGTACTAGGGGCTGCCGGATTCTTTTCTTAATTTTTTCTTACTTTCAGGACTCCATACTTCGGACGACCTGTTCGGCAATTCGACTGCTGCACAAACGATGCAAGATCCAGGGAGGCAGACAAGCCATGCCGCATTATGGAACTCCCAGGTGGTCTCTGTTACGAGCGGTATACCTATTTTAAATACAATTCCGCGGCCTGCCCCTGGTCAGGACATACTGAATAGTCCAATATCTTTTGCTTGCCAAACTATTTGTATCGTTCGGCTTTGATAAATAGCCTCTATATAAACAATGCATAGCTTTTGTCTATTTTCTGCATTACTCTCTTTTATATATGTTCATTAATGACATGTTGCACCCGTACACTGTGGTACGGCAAGTACGCCAGGGGCTTCAGTACCCTTTAATATGGTGTGAGAAGTCCGTACACTTTCACAAGTGTGGCACCCCGAACTTATAGCACTATATGCATCGGCTCCGAATCATGATTTAGGTCAATAGTTGGGTTTGCCCGGCTCCTATGTTTTGGTGCCTTACGTTCCACTATATCGGCTAAGGTAGCACTAGGAGAACCACTGCGATTGTGCCCCGGTTGAGCTGGGTTAAGCACCTCAGTGGAGAAAGCTAAAACTGACTGTCATGATGAGGCGAGAGACCGGTCGCTGTTCGAGAGGTTTTTCGAGTCCCTAAAGACTTATGCCGCTTCGAGCGAGGAGCCGGATTTTTTCCGGCCAAGGCGTGGATAGCTCCCCGAACTCGGTCTTCCGAACTAGGCGCTTCGCCGAAATTTAAAATTATAAAGTTCTATGGCTAAGTGAGAGTGTTCAAGCATTATAGTCCGATTGCCTGGTTCGTTGTGCTGAGCGCCTCCCTCGAAGGACCCAACTATGGGAAAAAGAGCGCTCAGGTTTATCCTGAACACCCCAGCACTAGTGGCATGGGGGCAGAAGCCGACGACTGACCATCTCTCAATTTTTTGATAAACGGCCGCACAGAAAATAATATTTTAAATTCAACAAGCATTGCTTAAAGCGCCTATGAACAAGTTTTCAGCGCACAGGATAAAAACGAGCGAGTTTATTCAAAAATTACATCCTTGGTACATTCATCCGCCACAAGGTGGGCACCTGCAAGAACATCCTTGTAATAGTTCTTGGGCTTGCGATGCTCCTTCCCCGGCGGCGGCCCATCCCTCACAAGCTTCTCACCGTCCAGCTTACCCCAGTGCACCTTCACACGGGCAAGGGCCCTACGGGCTCCTTCGATGCAGACGGACCGCTTGATGACCTCGAGCCTTGGACAGGCCTCCACCAGCCGCCGCACCAGCCCGAAGTAGCTCCCATGCAGGGCCTCTCCGGGCCACAGCCAAACTATGAAGCCCTTCATGGCCTGTTCGGCCGCCTTGTGGAGCTCGACCAGCTGTTTCAGCTGGTCGCTCAAGGGCACAGGGTGTCCGGCCTCAGCATACTGAGACCAGAACACCTTCTCCGTCGAGCTGCCCTCTTCAGCTCGGTAGAATGCGGCGGCGTCGGATACGCTGCGGGGAAGATCTGCGAATGCCCCTGGAGAACTCCAAATTCGGGTAAGTAACAAGTAGTTTACTTTTATATTTCTGCTTTGCATAAAGAATGCCTTACCCGCTGCTATCTTTTTCACCTCCTCCAACTCTTGGAGGACCTTTTGGGCTTCGGCCTTGGCAGACTTGGCAGTCTCAAGGGCCGCTGCGAGCTTGGACGCTTGGGTCTTTGACTCAAGCTCCAAACTCTCATGTTTTTTCATGAGAGACTGAAGCTCTTGCTGCACCTCGCCGACCTGAGCCCCAAGTTTCTCTCGCTCGGTGCGCTCCACGGCCGTTTTCTTTTCGTCCTCGGACAGCGCCTGCTTGAGGGTCACCACCTCAGTCGTGGCCCCTATAATAAGCAGTGCAATCCTGTTATTTTTTGCAATCATGCCTCTCTATAGGCACTTTTTCTGTAAGGTATTTCCTACCTTCTTTTTCCTCGAGCTGCCGCTTGGCAAGGCCGAGCTCTTGCTCGGTCCGCTCGAGTCCCTGTTTCAGGGCACCCACCTCCGCAGTCAGTGTGGCGGTGGCTAGCAGCGAAGCCTGCATACGCATATTGACTCTTTTTGTTAGACTCCTGCGAAATTTACTAGATCCTCTCTTCGGCTTTTCTTTCCGAACGCCAAACAAAGCATGAAGGGCTACGGTCTATGCGGTACTATTTTTATATATTTTTACTTACCTCGAAGCCTGTTAGAAGGCTAGCGCAAGCTTCAGTCAGTCCGCTCTTAGCGGACTGAACCTTCTGGATCACCGTACTCATAATAGTACGGTGCTCCTCGTCGATGGAGGCGCCATCAAGCACCTCAAGCAGATTGTCCAGCACATCCGGTTGGACGGAGGCCGCCGGCTCAGAAGGCTTGCTCCTCTTGGAAGGAGTTCGCCTACCGCGGTCCGGAACTGTTAAAGATTCCGGCGTGGTGTCCGGCATAAAGCCGGACTTGGAGCCCTGGGGGGTCTTGTCCCCTTTACTCCTGGGGTCTGGGAGGTCGCCTTGCGGCTCCTCCAGGACCACCTCCTCCTGCCCCGGAGCTCGTTGCGACGCCGCTTCGGTGTCGTCCGCAGTGCGGGGGGAGACAGCGGGCGGAACTGAGTTCACGTCCGATGAATCCAGGGAGCCGCTCGACGACTCGTTGAGTTCGGCCCGGGGCGGACTGCATAATTACATTCGACATTAGGGAAAGCTATGCAACAAAGGAACATCATGAGTTATTCTGATATCCGAACTTACGATTTCGCCAGACGCTTGGCCCTGTTTGGCCACTCCTCTTCGCCCTCTTCGGCGTTGGGGGCGTAGTCCGGCGGAGGGGTCTTCCTTTTCCTAGACCCCTCGGCCTCCCCTGTTGGGGCGGCCTTCCTCTTCTCTCCTCCCTCCGCTGGGGGGGGAGAGTTTTCTTCTTCCTCCTCGTTTTCGCGGGAGGAGGGCGTCTCGGACTCATCGGACGACGAGTCCAACACCACCATATGTCGGGAACTCTTTCGAGTCCCCGTGGCCTTCTTCTTCTTGGCCTTCTTCTCCGGCACCACATAAGGTGCCGGAACCAGCAGCTTCGCTAGTAGAGCGGGGGCTGGGTCTTCGGGCAAGGGAGCCGGACAGTTAATCGATCTGGACTTCGCCCGCCAAGCCTGTCAAAGGTAAGGGAGTTTAGATCCCGCATAGAGTCAAACTATGAAAAAACTTAACATCCTATAAAAGGTGAAAATAGCCTACCTCGCTAGCGTGACGCTGCGAGCTGTATCTGCGGTCCTCGGAAGCGAATGTGGGAGCCTCGACGCCTTTGGTTAGCACCCTCCAAACGTCTTCATACGTCGTGTCGAAGAGCCTGTTAAGGGTTCGGTGCTGCGCCGGGTCGAACTCCCACAGATTAAAGTCCCGTGGTTGACACGGGAGGATCCGGAGGACGAGCATAACCTGGACTACATCGACGAGCTTGATCGGCCTGCTCACCAGGGACTGGATGCATGTCTGCAGTCCGGTCAGCTCTTTTTCGTCGCCCCACGACAGGCCCGTCTCTTTCCAGGACATAAGCCGCGTGGGGGGTCCGGATCGGAACTCGGGGGCTGCGGTCCATTTCGGATCGTGCGGCTCGGTGATGTAAAACCACCACGATTGCCACCCCTTCAGGGTCTCCACGAAGGAGCCCTCGAGCCATAGGACGTTGGCCATCTTGCCCGCCATGGCGCCTCCGCACTCCGCCTGGCTGCCGCGCATCACCTTGGGCTTGACGTTGAAGGTCTTGAGCCAGAGGCCGAAATGGGGGCGGATGCGGAGGAAAGCCTCGCACACGACGATAAACGCCGAGATGTTGAGGATGAAGTTCGGGGCCAGATCGTGGAAATCCAGGCCATAGTAAAACATGAGCCCCCGGACAAATGGGTGGAGTGGAAAACCCAGTCCGTGGAGGAAGTGGGGAAGAAATACTACCCTCTCATGGGGCCTGGGGTGGGGATAAGCTGCCCCTCCTCGGGAAGCCGGTGCGCGATGTCTTTGGACAAGTATCCGGCCTTCCTTAGCTTTTTGACATGGCCCTCCGTGACGGAGGAGACCATCCACTTGCCTCCTGCTTCGGAGATTGCTGGAGAAGGTTGAGGTAGGAAGTGCGGGCTTGGGCGCTGGAGCTCGAGTGCGCAGGAGATGGACAGGCAAAGGAGGAAGAAGGCATAGGTAAAAAGGTGGATCCTTATCCCCTTATATGGGCGGATGCGGTTGTGCATCCCCACCAGCCTAGTAAAACTCGCTTGCCTCCCAAGCGCCGTGATAAATGGCGCGGTTAGGGTTACCCATGTCCGTATTGATGAGAATCCCGTAAAGGGGGTACACGATCTCTGCTTTGACAAGACGTGCCAAGGAAACCGCCTCGCAAAACATGCTGAGGTGGAAAAGTAAAAAACGATTCGAGTAAAGGACTTGGCTGTAGCGTGATGACACACTGCGGAATACGTCAGCAGATTTGATTTGTGTTAATATTATTCTCTCTATGGCAATATGTGGAAGCTTATTTTGCAGAGCCGGACACTACTCTTGGTGTTTACAATCTTCTATGAAGGACTTGGAGGAGGAACCCGCCTTGCAATGCCGAAGACAATTTGCGCGCCGGACTCGTCGTCATTGAAGCCTGGTTCACGGGCTACTGAGGGAGTCCTGGATTAGGGGGTGTTCGGGTAGCCGGACTATACCTTCAGCCGGACTCCTGGACTATGAAGATACAAGATTGAAGACTACGTCCCGTGTCCGGATGGGACTTTCCTTGGCGTGGAAGGCAAGCTTGGTGATGCGGATATTCAAGATCTCCTACCATTGTAACCGACTTTATGTAACCCTAACCCTATCCGGTGTCTATATAATCCGGAGGGTTGTAGTCCGTAGGCAATCAACTCCATACACAACAATCATACCATAGGCTAGCTTCTAGGGTTTAGCCTCCTTGATCTCGTGGTAGATCTACTCTTGTACTACCCATATCATCAATATTAATCAAGCAGGAGTAGGGTATTACCTCCATCGAGAGGGCCCGAACCTGGGTAAAACAAAGTGTTCCCTGCCTCCTATTACCATTCGGCCTAGACGCACAGTTCGGGACCCCCTACCCGAGATCCGCCGGTTTTGACACCGACACCGACCAAGCTGCAACGGCATTTATCACACCATACGGCCCCTTCTGTTTCAACACAATGCCTTTCAGGCTCAAAAACGCCGGCGCAACATATCAACGCATGATTCAGACATGTCTGAATAAACAGATCGGCAAAACAGTAGAGGCGTACGTAGATGACGTGGTCGTCAAAACCAAGCACGTCGACTCTCTAATAGACGACTTGAGGCTCACATTCGACAACCTCCGAAAATGCGACATCAAGCTCAATCCGGAAAAATGCGTTTTCGGCGTACCGGCCGGAAAGCTCATGGGCTTCATTGTCTCCAATAGAGGAATTGAAGCTAATCCGGCCAAAATCCGAGCTCTGTCACAGTTAGCTACCCCATCAGACCACAAACAAATCCAGAAATTAACTGGATGTGTGGCGGCTCTAAGCCGCTTTATCTCCCGCTTAGGAGAAAAGGCATTACCCCTTTATCGCCTCCTTCGACGCAACAACCACTTCGAGTGGACGGACGCTGCCACAGCCGGATTGGAAGAAATAAAAGCCATACTAGCAACCAACCCAATCCTGGCCGCGCCAAACATCGGCGAACCAATGCCGTTGTACATTGCGGCAACTCACCAGGTTGTAAGCGCAGTGCTCGTCGTCGAACAAGAAGCGGACGGACATAAATCCCCCCTTCAAAAGCCGGTATATTATGTATCCACTGTCCTCACTCCATGCAAGTCACGGTACCCACATTATCAAAAGATAGCCTATGCGGTATTCATGGCATCCCGAAAGCTGCGACACTACTTTCAAGAGTGTTCGATTACAGTAGCCTCGGAAGTGCCACTTAATGATATTATAAACAACCGCGACGCCACGGGCCGAATTGCCAAATGGGCCATTGAGATCCTCCCGTTCGACATAACATACAAACCCTGGCAAGCCATTAAATCGCAAGTATTGGCCGACTTTGTCGCCGAATGGACGGAAGCCGAACTACCTAAAGAGTACGACGCATGCTCCAATTCAATCATGCACTTCGAAGGCTCCAAAATGTTGGCTGGTCTGGGGGCTGGCGTCGTCCTTACGTCCCCAACCGGAGATACAGTTCAATACGTACTACAGATACTGTATACGGACTCCAACAATGTAGCCAAATACTAAGCCCTGTTACATGGTCTCCGGATGGCAGTTGCCATGGGCATTCAACGCCTGGAGGTGCGTGGGGATTCGAACCTCACAATATCCCAAATAAATGGAGACTTCGATGCCAAGTATCCGAAGATGGCGGCCTATCGCAACACCGTCCTAAAGATGTCAGCTCGGTTCAAGGGGCTCGAATTTCACCATGTGGCTCGGGAAAACAATCAGGCGGCAGATATCCTCGCCCGCATCAGCGCAAAACGCGATGCGATCTCCCCAACATCTTTTTGGAAAGGTTGTTTAAGTCATCCGTGGTATGGGAAGGGGACACCGGTAACAATAGTCCGGACCCGACCAAAATGCTCGATACCGAACACTCTGACATGATCGGAGGCTCTGCCACCGAAATAACACCTTCAGCCCACGTAATAATGGCCATCATCGCCCCGTGGACAGAACCATTCCTGGCCTACCTAACTAGGCAGGAACTTCCCAAGGACCAAAATGAGGCACGCGGCATAGTCCGGTGATCTAAAGCCTACAGGGTCCATGAGGGAGAGCTGTATAAAAAAAGCACTACCGGAGTCCTTCAAAGGTGCATCTCCGAAGAGGAAGGGCGAAAACTTTTGGCAGAAATTCACGCCGGACTTGGCGGCCACCACGCCGCAGCCCGAGCCCTTGTAAGCAAGGCCTTCCGTATAGGTTTTTATTGGCCGACGGCCCGGGTAGATGCACAGGACTCGGTCCAACGCTGCGTCGGTTGCCAGCTTTTTGCAAACCAAAGCCACATGCCACCCACCGCCCTCCAAACAATCCCCATTACCTGGCCCTTCGCGGTCTGGGGGCTTGACATGGTTGGACCCCTTAAAGGGGAACCCATAAGAAAAAAATACTTACTGGTCATGGTGGATAAATTCACCAAATGGATAGAAGCCAAACCTGTTAAAACGGCTGAATCTGTACCGGTGATAGACTTCATATCCGGGGCTGTACACCGTTATGGCGTCCCCCACGGCATCATCACTGACAATGGCACGAACTTTATGGCCGACGAGGTAAAACTCTGGTGCAGCAACATGGGCATCAAGCTCGATTATGCTTCTGTCTATCACCCACAAACCAACGGCCAAGTTGAGCAAGCAAATGGTATTATCATGAGCGGCATCAAACCCAGATTAGTGCTGTCCTTAAAGGAGTCTAACCCGCACTGGGTAGAGGAGCTCGACTTCGTACTCTGGGGGCTGCGAACCACGCCGAATCGTACTACCGGACACACACCCTTCTTTATGGTGTACGACGCAGAGGCGGTTCTGCCCTGCGACATAATTCATGACTCTCCTCGAGTGCGCATGTACGAAGAAAGAGAAGCCGAGCTCGATCGGCAGGACAGTCTGGACACCCTGGAGGAGGAGCGCGACGTGGCAAAAGCCCGTCCCGCATTCTATCAGCAACAGGCTCGAAGATACCAAAGCAGAGAAGTACGGGCCAAAACTTATAACATTGGCGAGTTAGTTCTACGCCTGCCGGAGAAGAAAAAGACCAAGCTCGAGCCCAAATGGGAAGGTCCCTTCATTATTGACCAAGTTCTAACCGGTGTAGCATGCCGTCTGCGGGATGCATCAAATAATCGACTTGAGCCGAACCCATGGAACGCAGCCAGGCTCCGAAGATTCTACGCCTAGTGCCGGACTCTATGTTTGTCTCCTTCCTCTGTCCATTTTTCGCATTTACATTATCTGTCTTTTTTCTCTTTCTTTCTTTTATTCTTTCTCAAGGCCTTCAAGGGCCAACTTGTGCCTTGCTTGCACACTATTGACGCGCTAACCGCACTCGTTATACCTGGGGGCTTCTTACACAGAAGCTTTATTATTTATCTGGGCTTCATGCCCCGCACATGTGTTATTCTTCCGCATGTACCTTTTCTTCGCCATTATATGCATCAATATGACTTAAGTTTTGGCCAAGCTGGGTTGCCTGGATCTTGTATTTATGCCCTATGTTCCCGTTAATTCGGCTAGGGCATAAGGGGAGCACCTCTGCTATTGTTACTGCCAGGTCAGCCGGATGTGTACCTCAGACTGGGTGAAGCCGAAAGCTAGCATTCTTAAGGGAATATTCGGTCGGTGAACAAAAGATGATTTTTATTTATTTTCCATATGTGCCCCCAGATGTTTTTGCCTGCGTTTCCTCTCGCAGCCCGAACATGCACTGTAGGGCATGCGTACCCAGGGAAAGGAACCCTTAACATAACTATTCTCCCTGGAAGATGTTTCTTACTACCCATGTAATATAACATAACTAGTTGGGTACTTGTCTGTTCAAGCACTAATGACCCCTATGCCTGGTTTCCACGCATACCCCGGTTCTTATATAACTGAGCGGGTATTCGGATACACTCCGGACTATCGGGTCCCGAGGTTGAAGCAAAAAGGTCCGCCATGACAAATGATTTACAATCCGGCTAGAAGGCATTATACATGTCACTTTAATTACATAGTCATGTAGACTGACTAAATTCCTCTTCTATACCATCCAACAGGCTGTCTAGCCTACAATCCTGTTGGGGATACTTTGCGGCTAATTATACTTGCCCATACACTAAGCTAACAGGGATCTCTTTCCCATCGGGCCCCATAGGTCCGACCTCGGCCATGTGGTTTGGGTCAGCCTTGGTATACCGCGTCTTCACCATGGCCCAGGCTTCCCTGGCACCTTGACGGCATGCCGATATCTTCCATAATCGGAAGCGCCGCCGTGCTCCCTTGAGCTTCTCCGCAAGCTCTCCAATGCCTTCTGGCAGGGAGACGGATGGCCACAAGGCCTGGGCAATACCTTGCATCACCTGCCGAACTTGTCCGTGCAGTCGTGAGAGCTCGGGTAGAAGATCACCCGCAGACCCGGGCATCTCCTCCGTGGGATGACCCGTCAGCATACCTGCAGACATAATTCTGTTAGCCAGCTTCTCCGCCGCCCCCTTTTAAGGGTTCATCCAAGCACTTACTGAAAATGCCGCGTCGAAGCCGCTTATTCTCCTTCTCGGAGTCCGCAAGCTGGGCTCGAACATCCTTCAGTTCCACGCTCAGCTTGGTATTGGCGTCTTGGAGATTGTTTTTCTCCCGCCTGACCTCAGTCAGCATGCGTTCGCCAGCCTTTAGCTGTCGTACGACATGCTGGTCCTCCGGATTCTCTCTGGATTCATCTGCAATATCTATTGTTAGATCTGCAGGCACAACCGCATGCTATATGTAACCTATCATTCTTTGAAAGAAATGTTACCAACTAGGGACTTTTTAGGTTCCTTCAATGCGGCAACGGCGGCCCAAAGTTGAGTCTTGCATTCCTCCAGCTCCTGTGACAGTCGAGTATTCTTCTCTGTAAGAACCTGCATAATAGATGATCCTTAAATCAGTTTTGCTAACTGTTTCAAGTCTCAGGGGCTACCGATACATATAATCGTCAGATTTGCTTACCCGTACATCCCTTACATACTGGTCCATGGCTCTGGCTAGACCATTTTGAGCAGCACGGAGGTACGCGTCTCCAGAATTGAAGGCATCAAATGCCTCTGGTGAGAAGCAAGCGTCACAGAGTATGGACCGGCGACGCCTATGATTCATGGTGCTCTCCACTTCTGAATTTGTAGCGGATAGTCTATCTGCATCCTCTGTAGGGGGAGTATCCGACGTCCGCCCCATGTCGGCTTCCGCCTCTATGTCCGGTCCTGGAGCCCGACTGGTGGAAGCATGATCGGCAGCCTCACCGGACATATTCCGGCGAGCATTTTTTCTGTTAAAGAAACATGGACGTCATTAAATTTTGAGAAAGACGACAACCACGGAGCGGGGTTTTTGTCATACCTCTGCGTCGGCGTCTCCGTCCTGACCGCCTTCCTTTTTGGCCTGCCCGGCCTCGGTGCCTCTTGTTGGAGAGTTGCTGCGGGTTCGTCACGGCGTCCCGAACGCCTTCCCTATAAAACACCATATGTATATGGTAGGTGAAGTGTCTAAAAGGGGATCCTAGTTTTTGGAGTTGGGATTTTTTGGTTTTTCTTACGTGCGACGCATGAAGCAGTCCGGGATAGTCGGTTGTAATGGCCACCATGGCGTCATCACAGCTTAATTAATAGAACTGCCGGTCTATCAGCTCCACGAATATGTCCGGATCTTCTTCAAGTCCGGGACCGAGGGCCCGGTCAGGGTCCTCTGGTTGTGGAGATGGGATGTTGACCTCCCTTATGGCTTTTCGCAGTTCCTGCCATAAAATGGCAAGGTGAGTACCTACGACAAAGAATGCGGGAAGAATGGGAGTAAGGAGATATAACTCACCCAACTTGGAGGGTTGTACATGGAGAATCCATCCCGTGGCTTGATGCGTATGAACTCCTCTTCCTCTCCCTTGAACAACTCGGACAAACTTTTTGCTAAAGCAGCAGCGTTGTCCGGACCCTTACGCCCGCAACGGGTGGCATCATCTTCCCCATTAAAACACCACAGGGGTGCCCTCAATATTGAAGTGGCTGCACTCCCCGCATTATGCATATTGACATAACCTTGATTACTGTCAATCCTGATTGAGCCAACGCTTTAATCTGGTTCATCAGGTAAAGGACTTCTCCGTTGTCTTCCTCCTGGGGGCTCCGTGGGCGCCAACTTCGGTGTTTCTTCAGAGGAGCATTGTTGAACTCAGGAAGACCCCACCGAACAGGGTCCGGAAGGGGGACGTCCCCCATATAAAACCATTCCGAAGGCCAGTCTTCGGACGTCTTCTTCGGAGTACCGGACAGGTATCCGGTTTCGGCGATGCGCCATATTTCGGCTCCGCCCACTTGATAAAGTGACCCCTTCTATGTGCGGGGGACGAGGCAAAATAACCTTTTCCACAGCTCGAAATGAGCCTCGCAGCCCAGGAATAACTCGCAGAGGGCAACATAGCCGGCGATGTGTAATACGAAAGCAGGGGTGAAATTATGCAGTTGGAGGCCGTAAAACTCCAGGAGCCCGCGGAGGAACGGATGAATTGAAAATCCGAGTCCCCTTAATAAGTAAGGAAAAAGGCATATCCGCTCCCCCGTAGAGGGGCTGGGGAAGCTCTCCACTTTCTCCCCGCCATTGTAGGTGGCGAGCCCGGCTCGGACGGGAACCATATACGCTGGAGGGAGAAATCCCTTGGTCTGTAGTTCGACTAATTGACTGTGTGGGACAGAACACCTCTCCCAATCACCGGGCTTAGGGCTACGGGGGCGGGAGGAGGAGCTGCGGAGGTCGGCCATGCTGGAGTGGATTTTTCCGAAGCGCGCTCCGATGGATTCTCGCTGGGGGAGGATGGTATGGATTGGATCTAAGAATCCCCATCCCTTTAATAGACAATTTATTTATCTGGCTAGGGGGCGAATGTAAAGACGCCCTGGCTCCTCGTATTCATTCGATGCATGGAAGATAGCCCTTATTGGGCGCAGAAACCAAGAAGTCCAACATTTATGGTGCCGGACACTACTTGACAAACATTCAAAATTTGGAGAAGAACACGTCTTGCAATGCCGAAGACAATCTGCGCGCCGGACTCATCGTCATTGAAGCCTGGTTCAGGGGCTACTGAGGGAGTCCTGGATTAGGGGGTATCCGGACAGCCGGACTATATCCTGTGGCCGGACTGTTGGACTATGAAGATACAAGATTGAAGACTTCGTCCCGTGTCCGGATGGGACTCTCCTTGGCATGGAAGGAAAGCTTAGCAATACGGATATGTAGATCTCCTTCCTTGTAACCGACTCTGTGTAACCCTAGCCCCCTCCGGTGTCTATATAAACCGGAGGGTTTTAGTCCGTAGGACAACATACAATCATACCATAGGCTAGCTTTTAGGGTTTAGCCGCCCTGATCTCGTGGTAGATCAACTCTTGTACTACTCGTATTATCAAGAATAATCAAGCACGACGTAGGGTTTTACCTCCATCAAGAGGGCCGGAACCTGGGTAAAACATCGTGTCCCCTACCTCCTGTTACCATCCGCCTTAGACGCACAGTTTGGGACCCCCTACTCGAGATCCGCCGGTTTTGACACCGACAGGTGGGTTTATGGTACCGGCGAAAGTTGCACGGTACTAGAGAGGCTAGCAATGGTGGAAGGGTGAGAGTGCGTATAATCCATGGACTCAACATTAGTCATAAAGAACTCACATACTTATTGCAAAAATCTATTAGTTATCGAAACAAAGTATTACGCGCATGCTCCTAGGGGGGGGGTAGATTGGTAGGAAAATATCATTGCTCGTCCCCGACCGCCACTCATAAGGAAGACAATCAAAAAATAAATCATGCTCCGACTTCATCACATAACGGTTCACCATATGTGCATGCTACGGGAATCACAAACTTTAACACAAGTATCTCTCAAATTCACAACTAATCAACTAGCATGACTCTAATATCACCATCTTCATATCTCAAAACAATCATAAAGAATCAAAAATCTCATAGTATTCACTGCATTTTATATGAAAGTTTTTATTATACCCCTCTTGGATGCCTATCATATTAGGACTAATTTCATAACTAAAGCAAATTACCATGCTGTTCTAAGAGACTCTCAAAATAATATAAGTGAAGCATGAGAGTTCATCTATTTCTTCAAAATAAAACCACCACCGTGCTCTAAAAAGATATAAGTGAAGCACTAGAGCAAATGACAAACTACTCCACAAGATATAAGTGAAGATCAATGAGTAGTTTAATAATTATGTAACTATGTGAAGACTCTCTTACATTTAAGAATTTCAGATCTTGGTATTTTATTCGAACAAGAAGCAAAACAAAATAAAATAAAATGACGCTCCAAGCAAAACACATATCATGTGGTGAATAAAAATATAGCTCCAAGTGAAGTTACCGATGAACGAAGACGAAAGAGGGGATGCCATCCGGGGCATCCCCAAGCTTAGACTCTTGTTTGTCCTTGAATATTACCTTGGGGGTGCCTTTTAAATCCCCATGCTTATGCTCTTGCCACTCCTTATTCCATAGTCCATCGAATCTTTACCCAAAACTTGAAAACTTCACAACACAAAACTTAACAGAAAACTCGTAAGCTCCGTTTGTATAAGAAAATAAATCACCACTTAGGTACTGTTGTGAACTCATTATAAATTCATATTGGTGTAATATCTACTGTATTCCAACTTTTCTATGGTTCGTACCCTCCGATACTACTCATGGATTCATCAAAATAAGCAAACAACACAATGAAAACAGAATCTGTCAAAAACAGAACAGTCTGTAGTAATATGTATCAAACGTATACTTCTGTAACCCCCAAAATTCTCAAATAAATTGGTGGACGTGAGGAATTTGTATATTAATCATCTTCAAAAAGAATCAACCTAATCGTACTCTCCATTAAAAAATGGCAGCAAAACTCGTGAGCGCTAAAGTTTCTGTTTTTTACAGCAAGATCGCAAAGACTTCACCCAAGTCTTCTCAAAGGTTCTACTTGGCACAAACACTAATTGAAACATAAACCACATCTAAATAGAGGCTTTATAAATTATTTATTACTAAAAATGAACAAAAAGCAAAGAACAAAAATAAAATTGGGTTGCCTCCCAACAAGCGCTATCGTTTAACGCCCCTAGCTAGGCATGATGATTTCAATGATGCTCACATAAAAGATAAGAATTGAAACATAAAGAGAGCATCATGAAGAATATGACTATCACATTTAAGTCTAACCCACTTCCTATGCATAGGGATTCTATGAGCAAACAACTTATGGGAACAAGAATCAACTTGCATAGGAAGGTAAAACAAGCATAACTTTAAAACTTTAAGCACATAAAGAGGAAACTTGATATTATTGCAATTCCTACAAGCATATATTCCTCCCTCATAATAATTTTCAGTAGCATCATGAATGAATTCAACAATATAACCATCACATAAAGCATTCTGTTCATGATCTACAAGCATAGAAAATTTACTACTCACCATATAAGCAAAATTCTTCTCATTCATAATAGTGGGAGCAAACTCAACAAAATAACTATCATGTGAGGCATAATCCAAGTGAGAACTAAAATCATGATGACAAGTTTCATGGTTATCATTATTCTTTATAGCATACATGTCATCACAATAATCATCATAGATAGCAACTTTGTTCTCATAATCAATTGGAACCTCTTCCGAAATAGTGGATTCATCACTAAATAAAGTCATGACCTCTCCAAATCCACTTTCATCAATATAATCATCATAAATAGGAGGCATGCTTTCATCATAATAAATTTGCTCATCAAAACTTGGGGGACAAAAAAATATCATCTTCATCAAACATAGATTCCCCAAGCTTGTGGCTTTGCATATCATTAGTATCATGGGTATTCAAGGAATTCGTACTAACAACATTGCAATCATGCTCATCATTCAAATATTTAGTGCCAAACATTCTAATGCATTCTTCTTCGAGTACTTGAGCACAATTTTTTGTCCCATCATTTTCACGAAAGACATTAAAAAGATGAAGCATATGAGGCAACCTTAATTCCATTTTTTGTAATTTTCTTTTATAGACTAAACTAGTGATAAAACAAAAAACTAAAAGATTCGATTCCAAGATCTAAAGTTATACCTTCAAGCGCTAATCTCCCCGGCAACGGCGCCAGAAAAGAGCTTGATGTCTACTACACAACCTTCTTCTTGTAGACATTGTTGGGCCTCCAAGTGCAGAGGTTTGTAGGACAGTAGCAAATTTCCCTCAAGTGGATGACCTAAGGTTTATCAATCCGTGGGAGGCGTAGGATGAAGATGGTCTCTCTCAAACAACACTGCAACCAAATAACAAAGAGTATCTTGTGTCCCCAACACAACCAATACAATGGTAAATTGTATAGGTGCACTAGTTCGGCGAAGAGATGGTGATACAAGTGCAATATGGATGGTAGATATAGGTTTCTGTAATCTGAAAATATAAAAACAGCAAGGTAACTAATGATAAAAGTGAGCGAAAACGGTATTGCAATGCTAGGAAACAAGGCCTAGGGTTCATACTTTCACTAGTGCAAGTTCTCTCAACAATAATAACATAATTGGATCATATAACTATCCCTCAACATGCAAAAAAGAGTCACTCCAAAGTCACTAATAGCGGAGAACAAACGAAGAGATTATTGTAGGGTATGGAACCACCTCAAAGTTATCCTTTCTGATCGATCTATTCAAGAGTCCGTAGTAAAATAACACGAAGCTATTCTTTCTGTTGAATCTATCCTAGAGTTCATACTAGAATTACACCTTAAGACACAAATCAACCAAAACCCTAATGTCACCTAGATACTCCAATGTCACCTCAAGTATCCGTGGGTATGATTATACGATATGCATCACACAATCTCAGATTCATCTATTCAACCAACACAAAGAACTTCAAAGAGTGCCCCAAAGATTCTACCGGAGAGTCAAGACGAAAACGTGTGCCAAACCCTATGCATAAGTTCACGAGGTCACGGAACTCGCAAGTTGATCACCAAAACATACATCAAGTGGATCACGTGATATCCCATTGTCACCACAGATAAGCACATGCAAGACATACACCAAGTGTTCTCCAATCCTTAAAGACTCAATCCGATAAGATAACTTCAAAGGGAAAACTCAATTCATCACAAGAGAGTAGAGGGGGAGAAACATCATAAGATCCAAATATAATAGCAAAGCTCGCGATACATCAAGATCGTGCCGACTCAAGAACATGAGAGAGAGAGAGAGATCAAACACATAGCTACTGGTACATACCCTCAGCTCCGAGGGAGAACTACTCCCTCCTCATCACGGAGAGCACCGGGATGATGAAGATGGCCACCGGAGATGGATTCCCCCCTCCGGCAGGGTGCCAGAACGGGTCTAGATTGGTTTTCGGTGGCTACGGAGGCTTCTGGCGGCGGAACTCCCGATATAGGTTTCTTTCTGGAAGTTTCAGTGTATATAAGAGGTTTTGGCGTCGAGAACAAGTCAGGGGGGTCTCCGGGCTGTCCACGAGGTAGGGAGGCTCACCCAGGGGGGTGGGTGCGCCCCCCCACCCTCGTGGGCAGCCCGGGACTCTTCCGGCCCAACTCTTTTACTCCATGGCCTTCTTCTGGTCCAAAAATAAGTTCCGTGAAGTTTCAAGTCAATTGGACTCCGTTTGATTTTCCTTTTCTATAAAACTCAGAAACAAGGAAAAAAACAGAAAACTGGCACTGGGCTCTAGGTTAATAGGTTAGTCCCAAAAATCATATAAAATAACATATAAATGCATATAAAACATCCAAAGTGGATAATATAATAGCATGGAACAATCAAAAAATTATAGAAACGTTGGAGACGTATCATTGAGACGATACCGTATGAACTGTGGTTTGGCAAGAAACCAAAGCTGTCGTTTCTTAAAGTTTGGGGTTGCGATGCTTATGTGAAAAAGTTTCAAACTGATAAGCTCGAACCCAAATCGAAGAAGTGCGTCTTCATAGGATACCCAAAAGAAACTGTTGGGTACACCTTCTATCACATATCCGAAGGCAAGATATTTGTTGCTAAGAATGGATCCTTTCTAGAGAAGGAGTTTCTCTCGAAAGAAGTGAGTGGGAGGAAAGTAGAACTTGATGAGGTAATTGTACCTTCTCCCGAATTGGAAAGTAGTTCATCACAGAAATCAGTTCCAGTGATTCCTACACCAATTAGTGAGGAAGCTAATGATGATGATCATGAAACTTCAGATCAAGTTACTACCGAACCTCGTAGGTCAACCAGAGTACGGTCCTCACCAGAGTGGTATGGTAATCCTATCCTGGAATTCATGTTACTAGACCATGACAAACCTACGAACTATGAGGAAGCGATGATGAGCCCAGATTCCGTGGAATGGCCTGAGGCCATGAAATCTGAGATGGGATCCATGTATGAGAACAAAGTATGGACTTTGATTGACTTGCCCAATGATCGGCGAGCCATTGAGAATAAATGGATCTTCAAGAGGAAGACGGACGCTGATAGTAGTGTTACTGTCTACAAAGCTCGAATTGCCGCAAAAAGGTTTTCGACAAGTTCAAGGTGTTGACTATGATGAGACTTTCTCACTCGTATCGATGCTTAAAGTCTGTCCGAATCATGTTAGCAATTGCTGCATTTTATGAAATCTGGCAAATGGACGTCAAATCTATATTCCTTAATGGATTTATTAAAGAAGAGTTGTATATGATGCAACCAGAAGGTTTTCTCAATCCTAAAGGTGCTAACAAAGTGTGCAAGCTCCAGCGATCCATCTATGGACTGGTGCAAGCATCTCAGAGTTGAAATATACGCTTTGATGAGTTGATCAAAGCATATAGTTTTATACAGACTTTTGGAGAAGCTTCTATTTATAAGAAAGTGAGTGGGAGCTCTGTAGCATTTATGATATTATATGTGGATGACATATTGTTGATTGGAAATAATATAGAATTTTTGGATAGCATAAAAGGATACTTGAATAAAAAAATTCAATAAAAGACCTCAATGAAGCTACTTACATATTGGGCATCAAGATCTATAAAGATAGATCAATACGCTTGATAAGACTTTTGATGAGTGCATACCTTGATAAGATTTTGAAGGAGTTCAAAATGGATCAGTCAAAGAAGGAGTTCTTTCCTGAGTTGTAAGGTGTGAAGTTGAGTAAAGACTCAAAACCCGACCACGGCAGAAAATAGAAAGAGAATGAAAAATCATTCCTTATGCCTCAATCATATGTTCTATAAAGTATGCTGTACTGTGTACCAGACCTATTGTGTACCTCACCATGAGTTTGGCAAGAGAGTACAATAGTGATCCAAGAGTGGATCACTAGACAATGATCAAAATTATCCTTAGTGGAATAAGGACATGTTTCTCGGTTATGGAGGTGACAAAAAGTTCGTCGTAAAAGGTTACGTCGATGCAAGCTTTGACACTGATCCAAATGACTCTAAGTTTCAATCTGGATACATATTGAAAGTGGGAGCGATTAGCTAGAGTAGCTTCGTGCAGAGCATTGTAGACATAGAAAATTTGCAAAATACATACGCCTCTGAATGTGGCAGACCCATTGACTAAACTTCTCTCACAAGCCAAACATGATCACTCTTTGGGTGTTAATCACATAGCGATGTGAACTAGATTATTGACTATAGTAAACCCTTTGGGTATTAGTCACATAGAGATGTGAACTAATCACATAAAGATGTGAACTATTGGTGTTAAATCACAAAGGACATATGAACTAGATTATTGACTCTAGTGCAAGTGGGAGACTGAAGGAAATATGCCCTAGAGGCAATAATAAAGTTGTTATTTATATTTCCTTATATCATGATAAATGTTTATTATTCATGCTAGAATTGTATTAACCGGAAACTTAGTACATGTGTGAATACATAGACAAAACAGAGTGTCCCTAGTATGCCTCTACTTGACTAGCTCGTTAATCAAAGATGGTTAAGTTTCCTGACCATAGACATGTGTTGTCATTTGATGAACATGATCACATCATTAGGAGAATGATGTGATGGACAAGACCCATCCGTTAGCTTAGCATAATGATCATTTAGTTTTATTGTTGTTGCTTTCTTCATGACTTATACATGTTCCTATAACTATGAGATTATGCAACTCCTGAATACCGGAGGAACAACTTGTGTGCTATCAAACGTCACAACGTAACTGGGTGATTATAAAGATGCTCTACAGGTGTCTCCAAAGGTGTTTGCTGGTTGGCATAGATCGAGATTAGGATTTGTCACTCCGAGTATCGGAGAGATATCTCTGGGCCCTCTCGGTAATGCACATCACTATAAGCCTTGCAAGCAATGTGACTAATGAATTACTTGCGGGACGATGCATTACGGAACGAGTAAAGAGACTTGCCGGTTGATACGTCTCCAATGTATCTATAATTTTTTATTGTTCCATGCTATTATATTATCTATTTTGGATGTTAATGGGATTTATTTTACACTTTTATATTATTTTTGGGACTAACCTATTAACCGGAGGCCCAGCCCAAATTGCTATTTTTTTTGCCTATTTTAGTGTTTCGCAGAAAAGGAATATCAAACGGAGTCCAAACGGAATGAAACCTTCGGGAGCGTGATTTTTGGAACAAAGGTGATCCAGAGGACTTGGAGTGGACGTCAAGAAACAATCGAGGTGGCCACAAGGCAGGGGGCGCGCCTACCCCCCTGGGCGCGCCCTCCACCCTCGTAGGCCCCTCGTTGCTCCACCGACCTACTTCTTCCTCCTATATATATCTACGTACCCCGCAAACACCCAGGAGCACCACGAAAACCTAATTCCACTCCCGCAACCTTCTGTACCCAAGAGATCCCATCTTGGGGCCTTTTCCGGAGCTCCGCCGGAGGGGGCATTGCTCACGGAGGGCCTCTACATCAACTCCATGGCCTCTCCGGTGATGTGTGAGTAGTTTACCTCAGACCTTTGGGTCCATAGCTAGTAGCTAGATGGCTTCTTCTCTCTCTTTGGATCTCAATACAAAGTTCTCCTCGATTCTCTTGGAGATCTATTGGATGTAATCTTGTTTTGCGGTGTGTTTGTCGAGATCCGATGAATTGTGGGTTTATGATCTAGATTATCTATGAACAATATTTGAATCTTCTCTGAATTCTTTTATGCATGATTGGTTATCTTTGCAAGTCTCTTCGTATTATCAGTTTGGTTTGGCCAACTAGATTGATCTTTCTTGCAATGGGAGAAGTGCTTAGCTTTGGGTTCAATCTTGCGGTGCTCGATCCCAGTGACAAAGGGAAACAACACATATTGTATTGTTGCCATCGAGGATAAAAAGATGGGGTTTATACCATATTGCATGAGTTTATCCCTCTACATCATTTCATCTTGCTTAAAGCGTTATTCTGTTCTTATGAATTTAATACTCTAGATGCATGCTGGATAGCGGTCGATGTGTGGAGTAATAGTAGTAGATGCAGGCATGAGTCGGTCTACTTGTCACGGACGTGATGCCTATATGCATGACCATGCCTAGATATTCTCATAATTATTCGCTTTTCTATCAATTGCTCGACAGTAATTTGTTCACCCACCGTAATACTCATGCTATCTTGAGAGAAGCCAATAGTGAAACCTATGGCCCCCGGGTCTATTCTCCATCATATAAGTTTCCAATCTACTTTATTTTGCAATCTTTACTTTCAATCTATATCATAAAAATACCAAAAATATTTATCTTATTATTATCATCTCTATGAGATCTCACTCTTGCAAGTGGCCGTGAAGGGATTGACAACCCCTTTATCGCGTTGGTTGCGAGGTTCTTATTTGTTTGTATAGGTACGAGGTGACTTGCACATGGTCTCCTACTGGATTGATACCTTGGTTCTCAAAAACTGAGGGAAATACTTACGCTGCTTTGCTGCATCACCCTTTCCTCTTCAAGGAAAACCAACGCAGTGCTCAAGAGGTAGCAAGAAGAATTTCTGGCGCCGTTGCTGGGGAGATCTACGCCAAGTCAAGACATACCAAGTACCCATCAAAAACTCGTATCCCTCACATTACATTATTTGCCATTTGCCTCTCGTTTTCCTCTCCCCCACTTCACCCTTGCCATTCTATTTGACCTTCTTCTGTTTGTCTTTCCAATTTCTTTGATGTCTTATTTGGCTCGTTTGCTTGTTTGGTTGGATTTGTTGTTTATTTATTTCTAAATAGAGAACCTAAGATCTATGGATCCTCATCCGCTTGCTAATCTTTTTAAGAGATCCAATTATTATGAACCAATTGCTAATGAGTTTTGTGCACTAGATTATCTTTATGAAGTTTTGCTTGAAATTCATGAATCTGAAAATTGTGATGAAGTACCTTATGGAGTGATTCACGATGGATCTTTGAATAGAAAGCATGATTGCAATGATGATAGTATAAATTCTATTAATGTCAATTGTGCTTATAATATGCAAAATCCTAACCTTGGGGATGCTAGTTTTGCTATGTCTACTACTTGTTGCAATGATCATGATTGGTGTGATTCTTCTTTTGATCTTGAAAATTTATTTAAGACCCATGATGAATATGAGATTGATAATAGTGTTTGCAATATTATTGAAAGTGGGTCTGGAAGAGTTTCAACTTTAGATCCCACATATTTGGAGAACGTTCAATCTTATGATTTTTTTTATAAAAGTGGGTTTGGAGAGGTCATGACTTTAGTTAATGTTAATCCCACTATTTTGGAAGAGTGTCAAATTTGCATGCATGTGGATCGTGTTGAAGATATTTTATGTGATAGATATTTTGTTGAATTTTCTTATGATCCCACATGCAATTATTATGAGAGAGGAAAATATGATGGTAGAAATTTTCATGTTACTAAATTACCTCTCGTTATGTTGAGATTGCTATTGTTTCTTTCCGCTTCCTTGCATATGCTAGTTTTTGCTTGCCTTGATAATTTGTTTGCCTATAAGATGCCTATGCATAGGAAGTATGTTAGACTTAGATGTGTTTGTCACGTGTTTTATGATGCTCTCTTTGTGCTTCAATTCTTGTCTTTCATGTGAGCATCGTTGAAATCTTATGCCTAGCTATAAGGCTTCAAAGAAAAGCGCTTGTTGGGAGACAACCCAATATTTTTCCTTGTTTTTATTCAATAAATAATTTATCTAGCCTCTGTTTTGGTTGTGTCTTTTGTGTTTAATGAGTGTTTGTGCCAAGTAGAACCGTTGGGAAGACTTGGGGAAAGTCTTTTTGATCTTGCTGTAAAAACAGAAACTTTAGCGCTCATGAGAATTGCTGCCATTTTTTTATTGGAGAGTGCTATTTAGTTAATTCTTTTTGCAGATGATTAATAGATAAATTCCTCAGTCAGAAATTTATTTTAGAATTTTTGGGGTTCCATAAGTTTGCGTTAGTTACAAATTACAACAGACTGTTCTGTTTGTGACAGATTCTGTTTTTCATGCGTTGTTTGCTTATTTTCATGAATCTATGGCTAGTAATAGAGTTTATAAACCATAGAGAAGTTGGAATACAGTAGTTTTAACACCAATATAAAGAAAAAATGAGTTCATCACAGTACCTTGAAGTGGTGTTTTGTTTTCTTTCGCTAACGGAGCTCACGAGATTTTCTGTTAAGTTTTGTGTTGTGAAGTTTTCAAGTTTTGGGTAAAGATTTGATGGATTATGGAACAAGGAGTGGCAAGAGCCTAATATTGGGGATGCCCAAGGCACCACAAGGTAAATCCAAGGACACCAAAAATCCTAAGCTTGGGGATGCCCCGGAAGGCATCCCCTCTTTTGTCTTTGTCTATCGGTAACTTTACTTGGAGCTATATTTTTATTCACCACATGATATGTGTTTTGATTGGAGCGTCTTGTATGATTTGAGTCTTTGCTTTTTAGTTTACCACAATCATCCTTGCTTTACACACCTTTTGAGAGAGACACGCATGAATCAGAATTTATTAGAATACTCTATGTGCTTCACTTATATCTTTTCAGCTATATAGTTTTTGCTCTAGTGCTTCACTTATATATTTTAGAGCACGGTGGTGGTTTTATTTTATAGAAATAATTGATCTCTCATGCTTCACTTATATTATTTTGAGAGTCCTTTAGAACAACATGGTAATTTTCTTTTAGGAATAATAAAAACTTTCATATAAGTGCATTGAATACTATGAGAAGTTTGATACTTGATAATTGTTTTGAGATATGGAGATGGTGATATTAGAGTCATGCTAGTTGAGTAGTTGTGAATTTGAGAAATACCTGTGTTGGAGTTTGTGATTCCCGTAGCATGCACGTATGGTGAACCGTTATGTGATGAAGTCGGAGCATGATTTATTATTGATTGTCTTCCTTATGAGTGGCGGTCGGGGACGAGCGATGGTCTTTTCCTACCAATCTATCCCCCTAGGATCATGTGCGTAGTACTTTGTTTCGATAACTAATAGATTTTTGCAATAAGTATGTGAGTTCTTTATGACTAATGTTGAGTCCATGGATTATATGCATCCTCACCCTTCCACGTTTGCTAGCCTCTCTATTACCGCGCACTTTTCGCCGGTATCATACACCCACCATATACCTTCCTCAAAACAGCCACCATACCTACCTATTATGGCATTTCCATAGCCATTCCGAGATATATTGCCATGCAACTTTCCACCGTTCCGTTTGATATGACACGCTTCATCATTGTCATATTGCCATGAATGATCATGTAGTTGACATCGTATTTGTGGCAAAGCCACCGTTCATAATTTTTCATACATGTCACTCTTTATTCATTGCATATCCCGGTACACCGCCGAAGGCATTCACATAGAGTCATATTTTGTTCTAAGTATTGAGTTGTAAGTAAAAAGAAGTGTGATGATCATCATTATTAGAGCATTGTCCCAGTGAGAAAAGGATGATGTAGACTATGATTCCCCCACAAGTCGGGATGAGACTCCGGATGAAAAAAAAAAGAAAAAAAGAAAAAAGAAAATAGGCCAAAAAAAAGAAGGCCCAAAAAATGATGAGAGAAAAGGAGAGAAGGGACAAAGTTACTATCCTTTTTCCACACTTGTGCTTCAAAGTAGCACCATGATCTTCATGATAGAGAGTCTCCTATATTGTCACTTTCGTAAACTAGTGGGAATTTTACATTAAGAACTTGGCTTGTATATTCCAATGATGGGCTTCCTCAAATTGCCCTAGGTCTTTGTGAGCAAGCAAGTTGGATGCACACCCACTTAGTTTCTTTTGTTGAGCTTTCATATACTTATAGCTCTAGTGCATCCGTTGCATGGCAATTCCTACTCACTCACATTGATATCTATTGATGGGCATCTCCATAGCCCGTTGATACGCCTAGTTGATTTGATACTATCTTCGCCTTTTTGTCTTCTCCACAACCACCATTCTATTCCACCTATAGTGCTATGTCCATGGCTCACGCTCATATATTGCCTGAAAGTTGAAAAAGTTTGAGAACATGAAAAGTATGAAACAATTGCTTGGCTTGTCATCGGGGTTGTGCATGATTTAATATTTTGTGTGATGAATATAGAGCATAGCCAGACTATATGATTTTGTAGGGATAACTTTCTTTGGCCATGTTATTTTGAGAAGACATGATTGCTTAGTTAGTATGCTTGAAGTATTATTATTTTTATGTCAATATTAAACTTTTATCTTGAATCTTCGGATCTGAACAATCATGCCACAATAAAGAAAAATTACATTGAGAAATATGTTAGGAAGCATTCCAGAACAAAATTCTGTTTTAATCATTTACTTACTCGAGGACGAGCAGGAATTGAGCTTGGGGATGCTTGATACGTCTCCAACATATCTATAATTTTTAGTTGTTCCATGCTATTATATTATCTATTTTGGATGTTAATGGGCTTTATTTTACACTTTAATATTATTTTTGGGACAAACCTATTAACCGGATGCCCAGCCCAAATTGTTGTTTTTGCCTATTTTAGTGTTTTGCAGAAAAGGAATATCAAACGGAGTCCAAACGGAATGAAACCCTCGGGAGCGTGATTTTTGGAACAAAGGTGATCCAGAGGACTTGGAGTGGACGTCAAGAAACAATCGAGGCGACCACGAGGCAGGGGGGCGCCTACCCCCTGGGCGCGCCCTCCACCCTTGTGGGCCCCTTGTTGCTCCACCGACCTACTTCTTCCTCCTATATATATCTACGTACCCCGCAAACACCCAGGAGCACCACGAAAACCTAATTCCACCGCCGCAACCTTCTGTACCCAAGAGATCCCATCTTGGGGCCTTTTCCGGAGCTCCGCCGGAGGGGGCATTGATCACGGAGGGCCTCTACATCAACTCCATGGCCTCTCCGGTGATGTGTGAGTAGTTTACCTCAGACCTTCGGGTCCATAGCTAGTAGCTAGATGGTTTCTTCTCTCTCTCTTTGGATCTCAATACAAAGTTCTCCTCGATTCTCTTGGAGATCTATTGGATGTAATCTTGTTTTGCGGTGTGTTTGTAGAGATCCGATGAATTGTGGGTTTATGATCTAGATTATATATGAACAATATTTGAATCTTCTCTGAATTCTTTTATGCATGATTTTTTATCTTTGCAAGTCTCTTCGAATTATCAGTTTGGTTTGGCCTACTAGATTGATCTTTCTTGCAATGGGAGAAGTGCTTAGCTTTGGGTTCAATCTTGCGGTGCTCGATCCCAGTGACAGAAAGGGAAACGACACGTATTATATTGTTGCCATCGAGGATAAAAAGATGGGGTCTATATCATATTGCATGAGTTTATCCCTCTACATCATGTCATCTTGCTTAAAGCGTTACTCTGTTCTTATGAACTTAATACTCTAGATGCATGCTAGATAGTAGTTGATGTGTGGAGTAATAGTAGTAGATGCAGGCAGGAGTCGGTCTACTTGTCACGGATGTGATGCCTATATACATGATCATGCCTAGATATTCTTATAATTATTCGCTTTTCTATCAATTGCTCGACAGTAATTTGTTCACCCACCGTAATACTTATGCTATCTTGAGAGAAGCCACTAGTGAATCTTATGGCCCCCGAGTCTATTCTCCATTATATAAGTTTCCAATCTACTTTATTTTGCAATCTTTACTTTCAATCTATATCATAAAAATACCAAAAATATGTATCTTATTATTATCATATCTACTAGATCTCACTCTTGCAAGTGGCCGTGAAGGGATTGACAACCCCTTTATCACGTTGGTTGCGAGGTTCTTATTTGTTTGTGTAGGTACGAGGTGACTTGCGCGTGGTCTCCTACTGGATCCATACCTTGGTTCTCAAAAACTAAGGGAAATACTTACGCTGCTTTGCTGCATCACCCTTTCCTCTTCAAGGAAAACCAACGCAGTGCTCAAGAGGTAGCACCGGTAACGAGATTGAACTAGGTATGATGATACCGACGATCGAATCTCGGGAAAGTAACATACCGATGACAAAGGGAATAACGTATGTTGTTATGCGGTTTGACCGATAAAGATCTTCGTAGAATATGTAGGAGCCAATATGAGCATCCACGTTCCGCTATTGGTTATTGACCGAAGATGTGTCTTGGTCATGTCTACATAGTTCTCGGACCAATAGGGTCCGCACGCTTAACGTTCAATGATGATTTATATTATGAGTTATGTGATTTGATGACCGAAGTTTGTTCGGAGTCCTGGATGAGATCACGGACATGACGAGGAGTCTTGAAATGGTCGAGAGGTAAAGATCGATATATTGGAAGGCTATATTCGGACATCGGAATGCTTCTGAGTGATTCAGGTATTTTTTGGAGTACCGGAGAGTTACGGGAATTTGCCGGGGAAGTTAATGGGCCTTATTGGGCTTTAGTGGAGAGAGGGAAGAAGGGCCACGGGGTGGCGCACGCCTCCCCCCTGCCCAAACCGAATTGGACAAGGGTTGTGGGCACGGCCCCCCCTTTCCTTTTCCTCTCCCTCCTTTCCTTCTTTCCTACTCCAAAAAGGAAAGGGAATCCTACTAGGACTTAGGAGCCCTAGTAGGACTCCCTACACTTGGCGCGACCCTAGGAGGGCCGGCCTCTCTCCCTCCCTCCTTTATATACGTGGGCAGGGGGCACCCCGAAGGCACTAAAAAGATTTGTCTTAGCCATGTGCCCCTCCACAGTTACACACCTCGGTCATATCGTCGTAGTGCTTAGGCGAAGCCCAGTAACGGTAACTTCATCATCACCGTCACCATGCCGTCATGCTGACGGAACTCTCCATCGTCCTCAACTGGATCAAGAGCTCGAGGGACGTCATCGTGCTGAACGTGTGCTGAACACGGAGGTGCCGTATGTTCGGTACTTGGGTCGGTTGGATCGTGAAGACGTTCGACTACATCAACCACGTTACTAGACGCTTTCGCTTTCGGTCTACGAGGGTACGTGGACACACTCTCCCGTCTCGTTGCTATGCATCTCCTAGATAGATCTTGCGTGATCGTAGGAATTTTTTTGAATTACTACGTTCCCCAACACTTGATATGTATTTACTTATTTTTTAACCACATGATGAAACCTAGTTCATGTTCATGTTTAAAAAATCTTCATATGCTTATTGAATGATTGAACTCATAGGTTTTTTTGGATGTGATGAACCTTTGTGATCCATCTCACCCATATGAACCTTTGGGATGAATCTATATGTTTCCTAGTTCATGATGAAGAAATAATTCCTTATTTGACACTGTTTTAAATTTCGTTTTCCTATTTAACATCGATGAAATATTTATTCCCTATTTAACACCAACTTTAAATTTTGTTCACAATACAACACTTATGTCCATTTGTTGACCAAACGGTGTTAAATGACATGTGAAATGACAAGTTTACCCCTGGCACTAGAAGCACCTAAGTCAGATCAAGGTCGCTGTCATTGGCTTCACCCGGCACATAATCCCCTCGCACATGAACACAGATGTTGTAATTAAGCCCAATTTATGTGCCCGTTTCATGTACATATACATGTGTATGCATTGAGTTTGTGTAGGACTAGAGTTTGACACTAAATAGTGTTGGCAGCTGATATATATAGGTATGTGCCCTTTGTAAACACCGAACCGTAACCCCACTCAGAAATCTCTACTCCTAATGAAGCAGTACGTAGGTCGTTTTGTTCGTTCGTTACACCTCCCCCGATCGCACGATCCCACCTCCCACCGATTTTTATTCCACCTTGAATCTTTTTTTTTCAACAAAGGCACAACCCCCACCGATCTTTTTGGAGAGAACCCCACCTTCGACTGGGATTTTTCTCCTCTCAGATTGTTTCCGCTTCATTCCGATTTCTTTCCATCAATCCCTCCCGATCCATTCTCAATTCTGTTTTTCTTTCCAAACCCAACGCCAACGTCCATCTGATCTGGATCTACATGAGGTTCCTCCCGTCCCTTCTGCAAGCCATGGAAGAGAGAACAAGGAGAGCAAAGGCGAGCACGGTGGCCTCTGGTCCATCACGCGGTAAAAGGAAAGGCAGTGGCACGATCGCTCATCGCACCGCCGCTGCTGCGTGTGTGCTCGTTCCCCTCCTTTCACCCCTCCCTCCAACTCGATCCGGCTGTCGTGACACGCTCCAACTTCCTGCCGCCGCTGCAGTTCGCTGTCTACTCTTGCCACGGCCACTCACGACCGGAAGGAGGAGGTGCGTGAGGCGGCGAGGGCGAGCAGGAGAATTGCATGATTGCATCGTTTGTGGAACATGGTGCAGGTCAAGAGCCACTAACATCGGCGGTAGGGTCAGCAGTATGTAAGCACTCTTTCCTCTCATCTCCCCCTCACAACGTCCTTGCTGTTTCGAATTTTTGTCTAAAAGAACCTGCCCAGTACAATTGACAAAAAAGACCACCCTGAATCACATTGACAGAAAAGACCATCTGAACCGTGACGACAGGCGCGCCAGCCGACACGTGGCACCTGTTGCCACGCTGGGAGACGGCAGCCCCTGCCGCCGCCACAGGGCCAGGAGGCAGGCGTTGCGTTACAGGATTTAGCTGCACTCGCGGAACGCAACGGAAAGAGATCAGCCAGTGGGCCTTGCCGCCACACAGCTAGATGGTACGCAGTGTTGGCTGGTGGGCCCTGCCGCCACTCCGTGAGGCGGCAACCCCTCATATGTCGGACATGAGCCATTGCCCTCTCTCAGTTTTCAAACATCCCTCTCCTCGACAATTAAAAACTCCATAGTGCTCACTAGTACATTGACTACGAACACATCCGTGCACTGTATTTAGTAGATTGGTTTTCTTTTCTCTTCTGTGCATCGTTTCTTTTTTGAGGTAATATCACCGGGAGGCATAGAACTTGCGCTCGATGTTTAGTTTGATACTAAAATTTTGAAAATACGGATTTGTGATCATTCAACTTGCGTTCTAGTGCAAATACGGTCACTTTGCTGGTATTTAGATGAATCTTGCACTTCTGTGGCATGCCAGCATGGCTATGACCCATTGTCATTGACCGGAACAGATCTGGCAATGCGTGTTTTCTTTTCTGCAGAAGCACTGCTCATTCTATATTTAATTAAGAAAAAGCTGCTGAATAACATGTGTGGGTTTCACTTGTCAGCATGAGGCGGCCGGAGAAATGAGAATAAAAAGAGTGCGCAAGGATTCAAACTCCTAACCTCATATACACGCATGCGCTAGCCAACCACTGCACCAACTACACATTCATGCCTATAGAGAGATACATTTGGTTATATATTTGACGTAGGTTTTTTCTAGATTCCTTTTTTCCCGGGTTCGGCAGAAAACCATTTTTCGAAAAATCTCACCTTTTTTCACCAAATTTTTTCAAATGAAATTCAAAATAAAAGACCGCGTCAAAATGTATAATGTTCAACCTATAATGTATGAAACTTTTCCAGGAGCAAGATTTTTTCAGTTCCCTTTTTCTTATCGAAGGGACCGGAAAATTCGGGTTTCAAAATATCTCGGCAATTCCAGTTTTTTCACCCAAAATTTTGAAACGAATTTTGAATTCAAATATTTTTAATGTCTAAATATATTTATTTTAACAAACAATTTAAGTAAGTGCTTCCTATTACAGTGGTCCGCTTGATCACTCTCTTATAGAAGATTGCAAGTTCAATTCATTGTTGCAGCACCAAGAACATTTTTTTTCTAAATAAGCATGACCAACCTACAAATATATATTTCACAATACCGGAATAGAACATAGACCCTACCACTAAGCTAACTGCGTCGTTCTGATATTGTATGCGGACGAAAGATATTATATTTGACATAGTTTCTATCGTTTAAATTCAAAAAAATTGGGCGATCACAAATTTTCAGGGGACCACCAAAATTTTAGGTGACCGACTGGTTAACAGAAATTTGGTCCGGCAAAAAAAAACTGAATATGAGTAGTTGTCGTGGTCAAAATATAAAATTCAGTGTTTCTCTTTACAGAGATAGTACTTGGTGTAGTGGTTAGCTCCTGCTGTTCCATTCCTGAGGTTGGGAGGTCCAATCTATTTGCACCCTTTCTTTCTGCAAAATTATCCATACGCCCGATGGTTAACCCACTGACAGGTAGGAATTGTGTTGATTAGGCTAACCAGTTGTTAGTATCTCACTGACTAGTGTCCTACCCCCAAATTACCCTGGTAGACATGTGGGCCTATTTATCTGAGTAGGCCTGGACAAACTTCAGTGTAAATAAATAAACATATTTTAGTTGTATATTTCAGCGTCAACTTGCACTGATGGGATGGATGTACGTTTGAGTGTTTAATTAGCAGGTCGTGGGTTCAACCCCACCTGTCTAAACCCTTTTTTTCCTGACATTTGATGTCTTTTGTGCATAGTTAAATAAATTGCGAGGATGTTTTCTGCAAAAAAAATTGCAAGGGTCACCCAACGTCTTCTGTACCCCAGCCATTGACAGGTGGACTTTTGCCAGCCTGGCACGTCATGTGGGCATGCCATATGGCTGGGTACGAGAGGAAGCACCGTATTTGCACGAGAATGCAAGTTGAATGATCACAAATCCGTATTTTTGAAGTTTTAGTACCAAACTGAACATCAAGAGCAAGTTCTATGACTACCAATGATATTACCTTTTCTTTTTTCCTATGCTCTTTCCATGTGCAGCCACGCACACTGTCGTTGCACATCGAACATGCACCAACTGTGCCAGCCAGACAGTGCGCGGCATACGAGGGGCCGCCGCCTGTTGGCATGGCGGCAGGGCCCACCGGCCAGCATTGCGTGTCGCCTGCTGTGTTGTGGCTAGGCCCACCGGCCGACCCCGTTCTGTCGTGCTCCATAAGTGCTGCCGAATCCTTTGTGGCGGCAGGGGCTGCCGCTTCCCTGCGTGGCGGCAGGTGCCACGTGTCGGCCGGCGCGCCTGCCGCCATGATTCAGTTGGTCTTTTTCTGCCAATCTGATCTAGGGGTGGTTTTTTCTGTCAATTACATTGGGCAGGTGGTCTTTTTGGACAAAAAATCTGCTGTTTCTCCTCTCTCCTCTCTCCGTGTTGTGGCAAAAGGGCAAGTGGTGGCGGGATAAGGGCGCAAGCAGAAGCATCTACGAGGGTTCGATGGATGGGTAAGGCAGGCATGGCGAGGACTGTATATGTGTTTGCCAACATACTTCAAGCATGTGTGTCCAGCCAGACTTGGAACATGCAACAACGAGCATGGTGCTTACTGCTTAGGAGAATGTTGGAAGCTTGGCCCTCATTGATAAGGAGCGTGTAAAAGGTACACACATGCAATGATGGGCAGTGACACCAATGGTCAGGCGGGTGAGAAGATGGAAGATGAAGCCACCCGTCCGCGTGAGGCATGTATAACTGATCCATGGTCATGCATATTTGTGTCAGAATGGTTCAACTTGTGTTAATTTGGTGCAGTCTATTTGTACAGGTCTATGATTTTTGTGATTTCAGTGAGTCAACAAACTCAAGAGAAAACTTTAAAACAAAAGGTACGTGTGTCAGTATATGTTCTGCAATATTGTTTAAATTATGAAGTTACAAAATATTAATTGTGACCTCGTGATAAGTTATATTCTTCTTTAAAATCATTATCACATGTTAATCCTTAATTAGTTCTAACATTGTCATAGTTTCCTTACCTCATTTTTATTTTTGCAATAGAGTGGAAAGCTAGACCAACTTGTTAGGGCGACACATATGTTCACTTGACTGATAACGCCGCCATGTATTCTTTCTGGCCAAATCATGTAAAATTTCACCAAATTGAGTCAAATTCTACGAATTAGTCCAAATATGTTTGACAACTACCACTACCTATGTTGTGACATATGTTGTTCAATTGTTTCTAACTTGAATAAATTCATATGTATGGTGTTTGAATATTTCATAATCTACTGCAGCATATTGCCTAGAACATCACTTTTTCGTTGTATTAAAGAATGCAGGCGTACTCATGTCCTCGTACCATTTGGAATTAAAGGATAAGTTGTTATGACTATTTCCTCATGTGGAGAGAAGACCTATTATCACTTACAATAAACTGCGCTGGAGAATTCTTTTGGCAGCATTATTTCAATTTAATATGTGTTGAGCTACTTATGTATGTTTGATTCATGGATTCTTTTGCCAGTATCATATCTTTTTAATATAGTGTTGAGCTACATATGTAAGTATGGTTCATGAATGCTAGGACCAAGGAGGAGCAGATAATATGCTTTATAAATAAGATCTGAGTTAACGGTGACTTCCTATGCTTAAATTTTGTAGAGATGTGAAGGTAAGTGTTGGTATTATTTGCAGGAACAAAGGATGATGTAGAGGTGGATGTGATTTTGCTGGTGCCTTGGTGGTGGCTACTACACTGTCACATCAGTAGACCAATGTTATAGGGTGCGTTCATACACATCGATGTCTTTGGACTAAAAATGCAATTTGGTTTTAGTTATGGAACCTTCTGGATACTCGTATGGACTATCATGGGTCCTTATGTATGAACTTTTGATTCATGTATAGTGTTGCCAGGGCGGAATTTCCGGTTTATGTGTAATCAAGGGATGCCGAGCTACAATCAATGCGCAAGGAATATTTTCCAAATATGACACCGCAACTTGTGTGCCAAAGGAGATCTTCGAGCAATCCGCCATCGAGATCAGTGTTGAGGACACATATCTATCAGACTCACTTAATTTGGATCAGAGGAATACCTTCGATGAAATTATGTCTGTTGTTGATAGTGACGAGGGTGGCGTCTTCTTTGTGGTGGGCCTAGAGGCACCGAGAATAGTTTTCTGTATAGGGTAGTGCTCGCAACTATACGCGGGCAGAGTAAGATTGTTGTAGCAACAACTACATCGGGAGTTGGAGCTTCCATAGTGCCCAGAGGGAGAACAACACATTCACGATTCAAGATTCCGAGTAGCATTGATGTTGATGGGTTTTGTAGCTTCACTAAATGGCATTATTGCTTTACAAGCACTACAATCTCCACGTAGCTATTTACTTCACTTGGAACTTCTTACATGATTTTTATCTTGTTTTTCAATTTTATATTATCAAATAAGCTCTTCATTTTTGTATGAATGGTCAAATGCAATTCAAATAATTAAATTATTGTCCAAGGAATATTTTCTGAAATGATGTATTTATTATCCCAGATAAATATTCATTATACAGTCACATTTCCCATTTTGTATTTGAGAATAGAAGAAACTACATTTCCTTTTTTGCTTGAAAACGACATACTGCATTTCCTGGTAGTTTCAGCTCATGGTGGCCACTACTTGCGAAGAAAATGATATACTTTAACTTGATTAGTTTATATATATTGTTGTCACCCGTAGCAACGCACGGGTATTTAACTAGTAGCGATAAAAATCCAATGACATGACACAGTCCTTTTGCGATCAACTTGGTGTGTACTCGAGTTGTTCGCGTGTGCATGTTTCGTCGAGTCAAGCCGTCCATCAAGCAAGCCGATGGCCTTCTTGTTTCATACGTGCGTGTGCAAGCTAGCTTAAGGAATCCATTCAACAGGGAGATAGCTTGATTGGTATTCCCTCTGTTCTAAATTACTTATCTTTGATTTGTCTAGATACGGATGTATCTAAACTCATTTTAGTGCTAGATACTTCCATATCTAGACAAATCCAAGACAAGTAATTTGGAACGGAGGGAATACGTGTGATGTCCAGGAATAAGACACCGGCTTATTCTTACTCCACCCTTAAATAAGACACTAGAATAACGAAAATGATTGAATAGATGTTTGAGGGCATAATTGTCCATTCATGTGCCATTTAACATTGTTTGCACAAAAAATAGACGAAGGTGTTGTATTGGGAACAAAATTTAAAGACTATGTTAGATGAGAAAATTCCTTATTTGACACTATCTTAAAATCTGCTTCCTTATTTGATACTGGAAAAGTTTTTCTTCTCTATTTGACACAAGTTTTAAATTTTATTCCCTATATGACATTTTCGTCCATTTTGAGCCTAAATGACACCTGAAAAGACTCTTTTGCCCCTCATGTGGTATGTGTGTGGGGGGCAATAGCGCACACACGCAGCATCAGTGCGAGGGCAGGAGCACACACGCAGCAACACATACACATGCACCAACATACAACGCACGCGCACACACACGCAACAACATGCGCGCGCGTGCACACACACACAAGCAACAACACACATTCACGCGCACACACACGCAGCAACACACACTTCACGCAGCACACACACATACACACACACGCAACAGCAGCACACACGCAGGCAACACATAGGCACACAACCGCACACACACACGCGCGCGCACGTACACACGCAGTAGCAAACACACGCAGCAGCACACATGCATCAGCAGCACACACGCAAGCAGCACATAGGCACGCAACAGCACACACACACACGCACGCACGTACACACGCAGCAGCAAACACACACGCAGCAGCACACATGCACACACACATGCAGCAGCAGCACACATGTGCGCGTGTACCCACACACGCAACAGCACTCGCGCGCGCGCACACACATACCACATGAAGGGCAAAATCGTCTTTTCAGGTGTCATTTAGGCTCAAAATGGACGGAAGTGCCGTATAGGGAATAAAATTTAGGACTAGTGTCAAATAGGGAAGAAAAACTTTTCCAGTGTCAAATAAGGAACCAGATTTTAAGACAGTGTCAAATAAGGAATTTTCTCATGTTAGATAGGGAAGAAATATTTTTTTAGTGTCAAATAGGGAATAAAAGTTTAGGACATTGTTAAATAAGGAATTCTCTCCATGATGAACCCTAGTTCATGTTAAAAAAAATCTTGATATGCTTATTGAAGGAATGAACTCATATGCTATTTGAAGGAATGAACTACATGATGTGATGAACCTTTGTGATCAACCATATGCATAAAAACTGTACAAAATGAATGAATAATGTTAAAACAATCTTATGCAAAATGAATGAATGAATATGAGAATCATGTTTACAACTAAATGAATAAAAATTGTACAAATGTGTGTTCAATTATGCTTATGCTATTCTAATTATGCGTATGCTTATATTTATGCAATTTTTAGGAGGCCACCTCTTGCGGACGACATCGACACTAAGTATACCATACTTGACCCTGCGTTCGACAAGGGTCATCGTGCCCATTTCATTGAGAATGGAGTGGTAATTACCATTCTTAAACCAGATCTTTTGAATTTATGAAAACAAGTTGCTTTCTTCATTTTGACAGATGCTCCCGCCACTGCGGATGAGGGGTCACAAGACGACCGTTAAGATGGAGTTCGACGAGCGGTACACACCGTTCTAAAGGAGAGCCTGACTGTTGGGTTTCGTCCTGCAGTTCAAGCGTAAGCCGTCAACGCTCATCCACTCAGCTCTCACGGCTTTGATCGACCGGTGGCGGCTAGAGACGCGCAATTTCCATCTTCCATGTGGGGGGATGATTACGACCCTATCGCTCAAGGGTCATGCTCTCACAGGATGAGTGGAGAGGAAGAACTAGCATGATAGGGTTATCACCCTCATCAGCGACTGCCCCCCCCCCCCGCCATTAAGAATAACCGGACTTCCGGCGTACCACTGCCCTTGCTCCTGAAGTACCAGAGCAAGTGCTCGGAAGGTGCCGAACCTCGGGTGGTGGAGCAGTATGTCAGGGCCTACTCGTGGTATCTGAAGGAAATATGCCCTAGAGGCTATAATAAAGTTGTTATTTATATTTACTTATATCATTATAAATGATTATTATTCATGCTAAAATTGTATTAACTAGAAACTTAGTACATGTGTGGATACATAGACAAACAGAATGTCCCTAGTATGCCTCTACTTGACTAGCCCGTTAATCAAAGATGGTTAAGTTTCCTAGCCATAGACATGTGTTGTCATTTGATGAACGGGATCACATCATTAGAGAATGATGTGATGGATAAGACCCATCCGTTAGCTTAGCATAATGATCGTTTAGGCCTCTTTTGGTTCATAGGATAGGATTATCGTAGGAATAGGAATCTTGTAGGAAATGAGATGACATGTATCTCAAATCCTATGAGTAGGAATAGGAAACAAGATGTCATTTGGTTGACACCAAAGGAATTTTTCCATTGAGTCTAGGCTCATTTTTATTTTGCTATGAAATGTGGAGGATAGGAACCAATCCTATGTAGGAATAGGAATCCATTCCTATGAACCAAAGGGCTCTAAAGGAAAAAAATCCTATAAGAATCCTATCCTCTAGAATTCCTATGAAATTCCCCCAAACCAAAGGAGGCCTTAGTTTTTCTACTATTGCTTTCTTCATGACTTATACATGTTCCTCAGACTATGAGATTATGCAACCCCCGAATACCGGAGGAACACCTTGTGTGCTATCAAACGTCACAACGTAACTGGGTGATTATAAAGTTGCTCTACAGGTGTCTCTGATGGTTTTTGTTGAGTTAGCATAGATCGAGATTAGGATTTGTCACTCTGTGTATCGGAGAGGTATCTCTAGGCCCTCTCGGTAATGCACATCACTATGAGCCTTGCAAGCAATGTGACTAATGAGTTAGTCATGGGATGATGCATTACGGAATGAGTAAAGAGACTTTCCGGTGATGAGATTGAACTAGGTATGATGATACTGACGATCGAATCTCGGGCAAGTAACATACCGATGACAAAGGGAACAATGTATGTTGATACGCGGTTTGACCGATAAAGATCTTCGTACAATATGTAGGAACCAATATGAGCATCCAGGTTCCGCTATTGGTTATTGACCGGAAATGTGTCTCGGTCATGTCTACATAGTTCTCGAACCCATAGGGTCCGCACGCTTAACGTTCGATGACGATTTGTATTATGAGTTATGTGTTTTCATGAACCGAAGTTTGTTCGGAATCCCGGATAAGATCACGGACATGACGAGGAGTCTCGAAATGGTCGAGAGGTAAAGATTCATATATTGAAAGGTTACATTCAGACACCAGAATGGTTCGGGTTGTTTCGGGTGAAATTTGGAGTACCGGGAGGTTACCGGAACCCGCCGGGGAAGTAATGGGCCTTAATGGGCTTTAGTGGAAAGGAGAGGAGGGCCTCAAGGGGTGGCCGCACCCCCTGGGCTGGTCCGAATTGGACTAGGAGGGGGCGGCGCCCCCCTCTTTCCTCCCCCCTTCTCCCTTTCCTTCCTTCTCCTAGTTGGAATAGGAAGGGGGGGGGGGGCGAATCCTACTTGGACCGAGTGTCCAAGTAGGACTCCCCCCTTGGCACGCCCCTCTAGGGCCATCCTCCTCCCCCTTTATATAAGTGGGAGGGGGGCACCCCAAAGGCACACCAAGTCTTCTCTTAGGCATGTGCGGTGCCCCCCTCCACAGTTACACATCTCAGTCATATCGTCGTAGTGCTTAGGCGAAGCCCTCCGCCGGTAACTTCATCATCACCGTCATCACGCCCTCATGCTGACGGAACTCTCCCTCGTCCTCAACTGGATCAAGAGATCAAGGGACATCATCGAGCTGAACATGTGCTGGACGCGGAGGTGCCGTACGTTCGGTGCTTGGATCGGTTGGATCGCGAAGACGTTCGACTACATCAACCGTGTTACTAAACGCTTCCGCTTTCGGTCTACGAGGGTACGTGGACACACTCTCCCCTCTCGTTTTTATGCACCACTGATAACCCACAAGTATAGGGGATCGCAACAATTTTTCGAGGGTAGAGTATTCAACCCAAATTTATAGATTCGACACAAGGGGAGCCCAAGAATATTTGAAGGTATTAGCAGCTGAGTTGTCAATTCAACCACACCTGGAGATTAATTATCTGTAGCAAAGTGATTAGTAGCAAAGTAGTTTGATAGTTTCGATAATAGTGACAGCAGCAACGGTAACAGTAATAGTGATAGCAGTAATTTGTAGCAAGTGTAACAGTGATGATAGCAATAGTAACGCAGTAAGATCAATAAGGATAAATTCGTAGGCATTGGATCGGTGACTTGTTGGATGATATTCTTCATGTGACAGTTATAACCTAGGGCGATACGGCACTAGCTCCAGTTCATCGATATAATGTAGGCATGTATTGCGTAAATAGTCATACGTGCTTTATTAAAAGAACTTGCATGACATCTTTTGTCCTACCCTCCCGTGGCAGCGGGGTCCATATTGGAAACTAAGGGATATTAAGGCCTCCTTTTAATAGAGAACCGGAATAAAGCATTAACACATAGTGAATACATGAACTCCTCAAACTACGGTCATCACCGGGAGTTGGCCCGGTTGTTGTCACTCCGGGGTTGCCGGATCATAACCGTAGTAGGTGACTATAACTTGCAAGATCGGATCTAAAACATGGATATAATGATGAATTCATAAATGGTTCAGATCTGAAATCATGGCACCCCGGCCCAAAGTGACAAGCATTAAGCATGGCAAAGTCATAGCAACATCAATCTAAGAACATAGTGGATACTAGGGATCATGCCCTAACAAAACTAACTCGATTACATGATGAATCTCATCCAACTCCTCACCGACCAACGAGCCTACGAAGGAATTACTCACTCCCGGTGGGGAGCATCATGGAGTTGCCGATGGAGAAGGGTTGGTGATGACGAAGAACGAAGATCCCCCTCTCCGGAGCCCCAAACGGACTCCAAATCTGCCCTCCCGAGGAAGAACAGGGCTTGGCGGCAGCTCCGTCTCGTGGATCACAATAATTCGTTCTCCCTGATTTTTTCTGAAATAATGTGATTTTATAGTATCAGGGGGGTCATCAGTGGGGCCACCAGGTGGGTACAACCCACCTGGGCGCGCCAGGGGAGGGGGCACGTCCTGGTGGGTTGTGCCCACCCAGGGGCCCCTCTTCGGTGGGTCTTGGCTCCAGAAATTCTTATTATTGGTATAAAAAATCCTCAAAAAGTTTCGTTCCATTCTGAGAACTTTTATTTCTGCACAAAAACAACACCATGGTAGTTCTGCTGAAAATAGCGTCAGTCCGGGGTTAGTTTCATCCAAATCATGCAAATTAGAGTCCAAAACAAGAGGAAAAGCGTGAGAAAAAGTAGATACGTTGGAGACGTATCAACTCCCCAAGCTTAAACCTTTGCTTGTCCTCAAGCAATTCAGTTGATAAACTGAAAGTGAGAAAGAAAAACTTTTACGAACTCTTTTGCTCTTGTTTGCATATATAAGCTTAAACAGCACCCAGGTTTTCAGCCAACATTATAACTAACCATGTCCACAATAAGTCTTAAATATTATAATGATTCATATCAATGACATAATCAGCTAGCGAGCAATAATAAGATATCTCAAACAACAACACGTTGTCAAAACAACCATGATATAATATGATAATAATGGTATCTCGCTAGCCCTTTCTGAGACCGCAAAACATAAATGCATAGCACCTCCGAAGTTCAAGCAGCGACTAAACATTGTAATTCATGGTATAAAAGATCTAGTCATGATGCACCCAACATTAGCTATACACAATGCATAAATCATGACCGCTGTGCTCTACTTAGTTTCTGGCGCTTGTTTATAGAAGGTGATGACACAACATAAAAGTAAATAGATAGTCCCTTCGCAGAGGGAAGCAGTGATTTGTAGAGGTGCCAGAGCTCAATTTTTAAAACAGAGCTAAATGATATTTTGAGACATTCACCCTTCTCATTCACTTCACGACCATCAGTTATCAACATCTTCCATGCTAAGCACGCTAGTGGTGGTTCCCAAGCGATAAAAGTAAAGGTTTAATCCCCCTCCACCATCAATCACACTCCACGGCTTGTCCGAAACAACGGGTGTCGTCCATACCAACATCAGTCCCACGGGAGTTTTGTTTAATTATTTGCATTTTTGAGTTCGGGACTGGGAATCCCTATTACCGCCCATTTCCTCGTGCGATGACGAGTGAATAAACACTTGACCTGAGGATAACATACTTAGCATGGAAGATATCGACAACCTCCTGTCGTTCCATGAATGATCCAAGCACACAAAACGGATAATTTTTTTAGAAGTTTTTAGAGGTGGCACATGCAAATTTACTTAGGACGACAGGGTAATACCGTATATAGGTAGGTATGGTGGACTCATCTGGAATAACTTTGGGTTCGAGGTTTTTGATGTACAAGCAAAATGCCCACTTAGTACAGGCGAAGGCAAGCAATTTTAAGATTGGGAAGCGGCCAGCTAGAGAGCAACAACGATCATAACCAGGCATTATGCATAAGTAACATTGGACACTAGCATGAGTAGTATATGAACACCATGAACATAAATATTATAGAGGCTATTTTGGTTTTGATTCAACTACATGCATGAACATGTACCAAGTCATGCCACTCAAACATTCAGAGGAGGATACCATATCATCATACTACATCACAATCATTTTAACGCTATGTTGATACACAAGATAAATCATTATCCACTCCCAGCTACTTATGCATGGCATGAGAAACTATAATCTCTAATTGTCATTGCAAACATGTTTAATCATAATGGGTTGAAGCCTGGATACTAGGTTAAACATATTTACACAGACATAACAAGTCGAGTTCATACCAGTTTCTCCTTGCCACGACCAGCTCATCGCATATCGTCATTATTGCATTTCACTTGCACGACCGAATGATATGAAAATAATAATAGTGCAAGAGTGCCATGGACTAAGCTGGAATCTGCAAAACATTTTATTCAACAGGAGAAGACAAGGTAAAATGGACTCTTATTAGTTCAATAGTTATTCATATGAGAGCCACTCAACATTTTCATCGTGGTCTTCTCCTCGGTACAACTCGAATAAAAGAAAAGAAATTCAGAGAAACACACTGAAATATTTTTAGAGTTTTTGGTTTTCTTCAGCAAGCAAATAAAAAAACAAAAACGAGAACAACTATTTACACGGGAAAGCTCCCAACAAGCAAAAGAAGAACAAGGAAATCTTTTTGGATTTTATTTTTAGTACTACTACTAAGCATGCATAGAAAGTACATTACTACAACTAATTTTTTTGGTTTTTCTAAAGTTTTTCAAACACACAAGAAGAAAGCAAGAAAAATAGATCTAAGCATGGATGATACAATGAAAAAGTATGAACACCGATAAATGGAATAAGTGGACATGAATATAATGTCGGTGGAAACACGTACTCCCCCAAGCTTAGGCTTTTGGCCTAAGTTGGTAGTGAATCAATAGCCTGGAGGGTAGTAGTTGACGTGGTAGCTCACGGAGGCTCTCAGCGCGGAGGCCTCAGCACGCCGTGCCGCCAACACTGCTGCGTTGTGAGCTCGGGCCTCGCTCTCAAGAACAAAATATCTTTCCTTGCTGTGATAATCAAAGAGAGCAGGCACGGGCAAATATGTGTCCACAACATGTGATTGGTTAAACAACAAATTGTAAGTGAAGTTATCAGCCCTCCCCTTGAGAATCTTATGCTCCTTTAAGGCATCAAAATCTAAATATCAAGTGGGTAGGATAGGGTCAAAGGGCAAAGGTGAAACACCCCGTCCTCGTGCTAAACGTGTGGCATAAATTCCACCATAGAACCAGCCACTTCTGGCGTTATGCTGAAGTATACGTGCAACAATCGCTCCAAGGTTATAATTCCTTTCACCAGTGAGAGCGGTGTGAATGAGGCTCAAGTCTGGCGAACAAAGTATGCTACAGTCTTGCTTGCCTACTATGCATTTCCCGTTAAATAATGCAAGGTACTAAATTGTGGAAAAGTGAATGCTCTTTATTCTTCCTTGCCTTACTCCCCTATTTTCACCATAACAAAGGCTAGTCAAGAAGGTCTCATACTCAGTCTTTGTTGGCTCATCAAGCGAACCCCAAAATGGAAGTTTGTAATGGTAGGCAAAATTTTCTAGTGGAATAGTAAATGGTTCATCATAAAGCATAAATGACACCCTAGACTCACGTGGAAAATATTTAAATCCTTTGGCAAATGATTCAGTGAGAAGACGGCGATGTTCACATTTATCTGAGAGGTAGGGACCGAGACCGGCATTGTGAACATATTGCTCAAATTCCTCCTTGATGCCCACCTGCATCATATACTCATAACAAGGCCATAAGCATATTTTGGTGGCTGCATCTCGCGTGGAACTTTCACTTGGTTCAACGTAAGACCGGTGAGCAGAGCTGTCACTAGAGGATGCCCCCGAGGATCGTCTACTCGAGGAACTCCTTCCAAACAGGTTCATCATGTCCGCGTACAATTTTCCCTATGAACAAAAATCTGAATTTTTAGTTCACAAAATTTTTCCAACAAAACTTCACAAAACTAATAGCAACTACTCATAGGGATACATAGAGGCCATATCAAGCATTCAAACTACTTAGACCACTAAGAATTCAATATGCAAGCACATCTACAGCAGCACCTAGAGTAGCTAATTATTCAAAGTATAAACCACTAAAACAAAAACTAATTGGACAAATGGTGGAGTCACATACCAAGCAACAATCTCCCGAAACAGTTTCAGAAATGGAGCTTTGAGCAAAGAGATCGAAAATGGCAGCAAAATGAGCAAGAACACAGGAGAGAGAGAAAGAGTGATTTTTTTCTGGAGGTAGGTGACAATGTGGGCTAAAGAGATAAGAGAGGGGGGCCACATGGGGACCACAACCCCCCAGGGCGCGCCAGGGGGTGCTGGCTCGCCCAGGTGGGTTGTGCCCACCTGGTGCACCTCTCTCTGATTATTTTTGCACCAAAAATTCTTAAATATTCATGAAAAAATCATATAAAATTTTCAGAGCATTCTGAGAACTTTTATTTTTGGGTCATTTTTTATTGCACGGGAAATTCAGAAAACAGACAAAACATGGCATTTTATTTTATTTAACTAATAAAAACAGAGAATAAAAAGTAGGGATAGAAAGTAGTGCTTACTAAATTCATCAACTTCATACCATTAAAAAATGATTCATTAATAAGGTTGATCAAGTCTTATTAACAACCACTTTCGGTTAACGTGAAACCAAAGAACTTTCGTAAATCACTAAGTTACTTCAACGGGGATATGCATTTCCCCAACAATAAGCATTTCATATTTCTTTTTGACAGTAGGTAGAGGTATTTGAAAACTTCCAATAGTGATTGTCGAAGATTTTTCAATAATATTAATACCATTCACTTGGAATTGTTTCTTCGGAAAGTGCACCGTATGCTCATTACCATTGATATGAAAAGTGACCTTGCTTTTATTGCAATCAATAACAGCCCCTGCAGTATTCAAGAAGGGTCTACCAAGGATAATCGACATGTTGTCGTCCTCGGGCATCTCAAGTATAACAAAGTTAGTCAAAATAGTAACATTAGCGACAACAACGGGCACATCCTCACATATACCGATAGGTATGGCAGCTGATTTGTCAGCCATTAGCAAAGAAATTTCAGTAGGTGTGAGTTTATTCAAGTCAAGTCTTTTATATAAAGAGAAAGGCATAACACTAACACCAGCTCCTAAATCACACAAAGCAGTTTTCACATGATTCTTCTTGATGGAGCAAGGTGTAAGGGCATGTTTATCCCTAAGTAGTTTTGGTGATTGATGACAATGCTTTTGCGGACTAATCGTGTGCATTGAGCATTTCAGATATATCATGTCTAGGCACAAGATGATTTGGTGCCCCTCGAAGCCTATTGAAGACGACGCTTCTTTACGTTTCTTTTCGGTGGATTTGAGTTGTAGGAAAGCCGTACTATTAAGAGGGGGTCCGATTTGGAAAGGTTTGGGTGGAATCATCACGTACACGTCTGTTCCTTTTGCACCACCTTTCCTTTGGCTCTTTGGAGCATCCTTCGTTTTTCCATGTCTCTACAAAATGAAGGACTCCTAGTGTTGTTGTGCTGGGGCATGCGGTAGTACTGCTCTTGGGAGCGGTAGTACCGCAAGCCCTTGCGGTAGTACCGGGCAGGGGCACGGTAGGTAGTACCTCTCCATGGGCGCGGTAGTACCGTGGCCTCAGGCCAGGCACAGCAGCACGAGTGGATGTAGGGGCGGATGTAATTTTTTACATCCGCGCCCTACGCGGTAGTACCGTGTCGTATTCTTGCACAGATCGGAACTCATCGGAAGTAGTCACGGATGTAATTTTTTATGTATGTGCCTTCCCAGCCTAGACAATCCCTGCCTTGCGGTAGTACCGCTCTGGCGGTTCTACGGCTCTTCGCTTCAATGCATCAGGGCTGGTCTAGCCCCTACCACGCAAAGGTAGTATCGCGGTGCCTCGTGGTAGTACTGCAGGCCCTTGCAGTAGCACCGCATGTCTGGTGCGGTAGTACCTCAAGTCGCGGGCTGAGTAAGTAGATAACGGTTGTATTTGTCCTATCACTATAAAGGGGGGGTCTTCTTCTCCGAGTTGACTACCTCTTCCATCCCTAAGCTCCATTTTCGCCCGATCTCTCTCCCTAGCCAATCAAACTTGTTGATTTTCTAGGGATTCATTGAGAAGGCTCCGATCTAAACTTCCACCAAGAGAAATTTGATTCCCCCACTAATCCCTTGCGGATCTTGTTACTCTTGGGTGTTTGAGCACCCTAGATGGTTGAGGTCATCGCGGATCCATAGTCCTTTGTGGTGAAGCTTCGTGGTGTCGTTGGGAGCCTCCAATTAAGTTGTGGAGATTGCGCCAACCTTGTTTGTAAAGGTTTGGTCGCCGCCTCCAAGGGCACCAATAGTAGAATCACGGCATCTTGCATTGTGTGAGGCCGTGAGGAGAATACGGTGGCCCTAGTGGCTTCTTGGGGAGCATTGTGCCTCCACACCGCTCCAACGGAGACATCTTCCTCTCAAAGGGAAGGAACTTCGGTAACACATCCTCGTCTTCACCGGCTCCACTCTTGGTTATCTCGTACCTTTACTTGTGCAAGCTTATATTGTGTTGCATCCCTTGCTTGCTTGTGTGCTTGTTGTTGTTGCATCATATAGGTTGCTCACCTAGTTGCATATCTAGACAACCTACTTTGATGCAAATTTTAAATTGGTAAAGAAAAGCTAAAACTATTAGTTGCCTATTCACCCCCCTCTAGTCAACTATATCGATCCTTTCAATTGGTATTAGAGCCTTGTCTCTTTATTAAGGACTTTGTCGTCCGAAGAGTATGGTTGACACCGTAGACGGTGAGGAGGAGCACCCCGGTGTGATTCCATCCTCGTCTACGGCCGATTGGGGAACCTCGGTCTCACGTGAGGAGATCAATGTGGCCTTGGACACATTTAAAACCTCCATGATGGCTGAGGTCAAAGGCGTGCTTAAGAACTTTCTTGATGGTCTTAAATTGTCCATCGCACCGCTGGAAGTGGTCGATCCCACTAACAAGGTGACGGATGCTAACTCCGACAAGGGGGAAGCTTCTAGTGATAAAGTTCCTTTGTCTAGTGGTAAAAGTGGAAACGGCATCTTTGCCCATGTTGAACCTCCTCTCACTTATGGAGGACCGGTTCCCTCCACTCACTTAAATCATGCGGGTCCTCCTCCTAAGATTGTAAAAAATGAGGATTTTGACTCTTGGGTCTATCGCTTTAAATGTCATTTAAATCATGTCAATACTAAATTTTGGAGAATCATTGAGCAAGGTTTCTATCCGCATGACCCAAACAACTTCACCCCTAGAGAAGCCGCGGATCATCAATTCAATGAGAGTGCTCTCTTCATCATACAAGATGCAATTCCATCTGAAGATATTTCACATCTTCGACCTTTCACCGTGGCCAAGGAAGCATGGCACCATGTTGTTTACGTTTACAAGGGAAGCGCAAGCATTCGACGCTCCAACTATGAAGTGGTGCAAGATGAAGCCGATGAATTTGCAATGAATGAAGGTGAAGAGCCTCGTGAGCTTTATCGGAGATTAACCACTCTCGCCGTCTCACTATGAGATCATGGGAGCAAGGACACAAATGACAATTGGATCAAGCACAAGTTTCTCAAAGCCATGATGCCTTACCATAAGGCCATGTCCTCCGTCATTCGTCAAAGGCCGGACTTCCACACCTTGTCCTCAAGTGAAGTGTTGGATGAGTTTGTGGCAATGCATATCTTGGACAAGACCACCGACAATGCGGTGTTTATTTCTCAAAGAGCAAAGAAACCCAACCTTGCTTTGAAGGCCAAGGCGAGTGTGGAAGAAGAGTATGAAGAGGAAGAAGAGGAGAGCAACCCCGAAGATACAAAATATGCTTATCATGAGCACATGGCTCTCGCTTCAAGACAATTTTGGAGCAAGAAGAACACAAGGCCCAACTTCAACAAGAACAACTCAAGTGGCACGAAGGGCAAGCAACGTGTGAGGACTTGCTATAACTGTGGCAATGCGAGCCATTTTGTTGCGGAGTGCCCATATGAGAAGAGGGAAGACAACGGTAGCAAGCTCATCCGAAAAGACAAGGCCAAGTCCTTCCCCAGCAAGAGCAACTTCACCAAGAAGACTCCTCCCAAGGGGTTGGTGGCACAAGAAGAGTACAATGAGGATGATGAAGATGGTGAGACGGTGGCCATGGCCTCTGTTGCCATTGCAACAACTCCACGGGTGTCCCTCTTCGACTCACCCAATAAGAACATCACCGCCAAGTGCCTCATGGCCAAAGCCACCAACAAGGTAACCCCCAACATCAAAACTACCATCACTACTAATCCCTCTTTGATGGATTGCATTGATGAAAGTGAAGGGTCTAATGAGGAAGAAAATTAATTTGAGTCTTTTATGAGTAAGCTCAAGGGTAAATCCAAGAAGCACTTTGTTGCTCTCTTGGAACAACTTGGTAAAGCCAATGACATGATCAGGGCTCACGAGATACCATCTCTAAGATGGAGGGACATAGTCGTGACTATGCCGATGAGATATCAGATATATCTAATGCTCCTGAGGAAGAGCATGTTCATCCTTTGTCTCTTGAGGAGTCACCCAACGATGAGCATGCTGCATTAAAGAAAGATCTTGATCATGCACTTGTTGTATCTTGTGTGCTCAACTCCGAGAAGGCCAAACTTGGGGTTGATATTTCTAGACTCAAGGAGGAGTTTGATTTACTCAACAAGTCTCACAAATCCTTGAAGGGTGTTCATGCTAACCTTAAAGAGTCTCATAATCAACTCCAAGTGAAGCTAACTAAGGAAAAGGCCACTTTTCCTCATATGGTCTTAATTGATAATGCAAATGCTACTAACCCATGTTGTGAGCATGTGCATCTTGTGGAGGAGAATGCTAAGTTGAAGGAGCAACTTGAGAAAGGCCTTGTGTCTTGCATACAAGGTGAGAAGAACCTCAACGACCTTTTGAGCAATCAAAGGGAAGTTGTGGGCAAGGAGGGAATTGGGTTTGCTTCCAAGCCCAAGAACAAGAAGAATAATGACAAGGCCAAACGACCTCCTCCTCTCAAGCAAACTTTTGTGAAGGAGGGAGAGGGTGCTTCTAAGGAGAAGAAGAACAATGAGAAGGGTGGTGGTGTCAAGAAGGGCAATGCCACCCCTTCCAACAAAGTGGGCGACTTTAACCCTTCTTATGTGTTGTGTCGTGCTAGTGATGGGCATGTTTATGCTAAATTTGTTGGTTCTCCTTATGAGTACACTGAATGGTCTATTTGGGTTCCTATGACCCTTGTTACTAACATCAAAGGACCCATTACAAAATGGTTACCTAAAACCAAGCATTGATCTCTTGTAGGTGTTTACTTCTGGTGGGGGATCATGGTTGCTCGATAGTGGAGCCACTAATCATATGACCGGAAGCAAGGACTTGGTGGTGGACATGCACAAGATTCCATCTATGCCCACCAACGTCGAGTGGGGTGATGCCTCATCTTCTAAGGTATTGGGACTTGGCAAGGTTGTCATTTCTCATTATATCACGATCGAGAAAGTCATGCTTATTGAGTCCCTTGCATACAATTTACTTTCCGTTCGTCAACTTGCACTCATGGGCTTTGCCACTTTCTTTGATATTGATACCGTGGCCCTCTTGTGGAGCAAGACTCTTAAAGTAGCCTTTGTTGGGCATGTCCAGAATGATCTCTATGTGATTAACTTCTCGGAGCGACCCACTAAGACTGCGACATGCCTAATGGCTAAAGTTGATGTGGGATGGCTTTGGCATCACCGTTTAGCCCATGTCAATATGAGATCTTTGCAAAGTCTTCTCAAGGGGGACCATGTTCGTGGACTAACAAATGTTAGTTTTGCCAAAGATCGTTCTTGTAGTGCTTGTATCGAAGGAAAGCTACATGAGAAGGCTCACCCTCCCACGACTATCATTTACTTGAAGAGGCCTTTGGAGCTCCTTCATTTGGATCTCTTTGGGCCTCCATATTTTGATAGTCTTGGGGGTAGAAAGTATTGCTTGGTGATTGTGGATGATTATTCAAGATACACCTGGGTATACTTTTTCAAGAGGAAGAGTGAGACCCAACAAACCATCATTGATTTTGCAAATGAAGCTCAGCGCCAACACAATGCAAAGATCTTGACAATAAGAAGTGATAACGACATCGAGTTCAAGAACTACACCTTGGATGAGTTTCTTAGTGATGAGGGGATTAAGCATCAATATTCCGCACCATACACCCCTCAACAAAATGGTGTAGCGGAGAGGAAGAACCGGACGTTGATGGATGCGGCAAGGACCATGATGGCGGAGTTCAAGTCTCCATACAACTTTTGGGCCGAAGCCATCAACATCGTGTGTCATGCATCCAATCAGCTTTATCTCCGCAAAGGCTTGAACAAAACTCCATATGAGATACTCACCGGTAACAAGCCCAACCTCAAGTACTTTTGGGTGTAAGTGTTTCATTCTCAAGAAAGGTGTTTGTTTATCTAAATTTGAGGCTAGAGCTCAAGAGGGCATATTTGTTGGTTATGCTACAAAATCTCGCGCTTACCGTGTCATCAATAAGTCTACGGGACTTATTGAGGAGACGTGTAACGTGGAGTTTGATGAGAATAACGTCTCCCAACTGGAGCAAAGTGGCACTTGTGATGTAGGTGATGAAATTCCTCCCCAAGCCATAATAAGAATGGATGTTGATTTTATCCTACCCATTAAGGAACCCCTTATGGCCGTAGGAGAAGGAAAATGCTCCATTCAAGTGGAACCATCACCAACCCAAGGCCCACACGCTTCCGAAGAACAAAGTGAAGGCCCTCAACCTCATGAACAAGACCAAGGGCAAGATCAACCTCAAGATGGTGTTGAACCATCAAGTGATGCCCAATGTCAAGTTCTATCCTCCGAGCAAGGTCAAGATCAAGAGCAAGCTCTCAATCAAGAACAAGCTCAAGACGACGCTCAAGATGATCAAGTGACCGCTCCTCAACTCACTCCTGAGGAGGAATTGGAGCGTCGTGCCGCCAAGATTGCATCCAAGCTCACTACCAAGGATCATCTCATGATGAATGTGCTTGGAAGCATACGAAAGGGGGTAAGCACTCGTAGACAATTGACAAACTATTGTGAACATCACGCGTTTGTCTCTTGTGTTGAACCCCAAAAGGTCTATGAGGCACTCGAAGATCCGGATTGGCGTAATGCCATGCATGAAGAACTCAACAACTTTGAGCACAACAAGGTGTGGATATTGGTGCCAAGGCCAACGGGGAACCATAATGTCATTGGAACCAAATGGATATTCAAGAACAAGCAAGATTCTCATGGAATTATTGTTCTCAACAAGGCTCACTTGGTAGCACAAGGCTACTCCTAAGTCGAGGGTATCGACTACGGTGAAACCTTTGCCCCTATTGCTCGCCTTGAATCTATTTGTTTGATGATTGCTTACGCTTCTCATCATAACTTCAAGTTGCAACAAATCGATGTGAAGAGTGCTTTTCTTAATGGTCCTATTGATGAGTTGGTGTATGTCAAACAACTCCCCTAGTTCGAGGATCCCTATTTCCCCGATCATGTGTACCAACTCGATAAGGCACTCTATGGCTGAGGGAGTGCTGGATTAGGGGGTCTCCGGACAGCCGGACTATATCCTTTGGCCGGACTATTGGACTATGAAGATACAAGATTGAAGACTTCGTCCCGTGTCCGGATGGGACTCTACTTGGCGTGGAAGGCAAGCTAGGAAATACGAATATGTATATCTCCTCCTTTTTAACCGACCTTGTGTAACCCTAGCCCCTTCTGGTGTCTATATAAATCAGAGGGTTTTAGTCCGTAGGACAACAGACAATCATACCATAGGCTAGCTTCTAGGGTTTAGTCTCTCCGATCTCGTGGTAGATCAACTCTTGTACTACTCATATCATCAAGAATAAATCAAGCAGGACATAGGGTTTTACCTCCATCGAGAGGGCCCGAACCTGGGTAAAACATCATGTCCCCTGCCTCATGTTAGCATACGCCTTAGACGCACAGTTCGGGACCCCCTACTCGAGATCCGCCGGTTTTGACACCGACATTGGTGCTTTCATTGGGAGTTCCTCTGTGTCATCACCGTTAGGCTTGATGGCTCCTCCGATCATCGATAGCGATGCAGTCCAGGGTGAGACTTTTCTCCCCGGACAGATCTTTGTATTCGACGGCTTCGCACTGCGGGCCAACTCGCTTGACCATATGGAGCAGATCGAGAGATACGCCCCTGGCCACTAGGTCAGGTTTGGAAGCTTAAACTACACGGCCGACATCCGCGGAGACTTGATCTTCGACGGATTCGAACCCCTGCCGAGTGCGCCACACGATCTCGATGAGCATGATTTAGCTCTACCATCGGACAGTGTTCAGGAGATCGCACCGGCAACCACTCCGACCCTCAATTCGGAGCCAATCGCGCCATCCATGGACTGATGGATAGACCCCGCCACGGAGGCCATACTCTCAGCAGCGATCGAGCCGAGGATCGACCTTACCCTTTACGGGAGTCGTGATGCCGAACTATCGGATTCTTCCCCGGCCACGGACTCCGAACCACATGCGCCCATGCCTATCGAATCCGACTAGGCGCCGATCATGGAGTTTACCTCTGCGGATATCTTTTAGCACTCGCCCTTCGGCGACATACTGAACTCCTTAAGGTCTCTCTCCTTGTCAGGAGAGTCCTGGCCGAACCATGTTGGGCAGGATTGGGATGCGGATGATGAAGAAATTCACCGCCCACCCACCACCCACTTAGTAGCCACTGTCGACGATTTAACCGACATGCTCGACTTCGACTCTGAAGATATCGACGGCATGGACGACGATGCAGAAGGTGAACAAGAACCACTGCCCACAGGGCACTGGACAGCCACCTCATCATATGACATATACATGGTGGACTTACCCAAAGAAGGCAATGGCGATGGGACAACAGAGGATGACCCCTCCAAGAAGCAACCCAAGCGCCGGCGTCAGCGGCGCCGCTCTAAGTCCCGCCAAGGCAAAAGCGGTGATACCGGCACCGGAGATAATAGCACTCCGGACAGTGCCGAAGACAACAACAATCCCCTCCAGCATGATTTAGAGCAGGAGGATGGAGAAGCCAGCCCTCCCGAGAGAGCGGCAGATGGAGAGGCGGAGGATGATAATTACATGCCTCCCTCCGAAGGCGAGGCAAGCCTCGACAATGACGAATTCGTCGTGCCTGAGGATCCCGTCGAACAAGAGCGCTTCAAGCGCCAGCTTATAGCCACGACAAATAGCCTTAAGAAAAAGCAGCAACAGCTTCAAGCTGATCAAGATTTGCTAGCTGACAGATGGACTGAAGTCCTTGCGGCCGAGGAATATAAACTCGAACGCCCCTCCAAGAGTTACCCAAAGTGCAGGTTGCTACCCCGACTGGAGGAGGAAGCACCAAAACCTACATCTCCAGCGTATGACGCGGCTGATCGGCCACCTCGTGGCCGCGACAGAGAGGTACTTCAGCCAAAAGCTCAGCTCGCACCCTGATGCCAGTCAAATAAAAATGTCAGGGCATGGGGAAATACGCCAGACCTGCGAGACGTATTGGAGGACAAAGCAAAACACGCAAGATCGATCTACGGATCAAGAGGGTGCGCCACTGTGCGAGACGATAACCGTCACGCTGGATACAGTAAAAGTAAATCCGGCCGTGTCGAACACAGCGGATAAGACTCATTTGAGCTGCGTCGTGATATAGCCCAGTACAGAGGCGCCGCACACCCCCTATGCTTCACAGACGAAGTAATGGATCACCAGATCCCAGAGGGTTTCACTCCCGTAAATATTGAATCATACGACAGCACAATAGATCCTACGGTATGGATCGAGGACTTCCTCCTACACATCCACATGGCCCGCGGTGACGATCTACACGCCATCAAATACCTCCCACTCAAACTCAAAGGACCAGGTCGGCATTGGCTCAACAGCCTGCCAGCAGAATCCATTGGTTGTTGGGAAGATCTGGAAGCCACATTCCTTGACAACTTCCAGGGCACTTTTGTGCGACCACCAGATGCTGATGACTTGAGTCACATAATTCAGCAGCCAGAGGAATCGTCCATGCAATTCTGGACACGGTTCCTAACAAAGAAAAATCAAATTGTCGACTGTCCGGATGCAGAGGCCCTAGCAGCTTTTAAGCACAACATCCGCGACGAGTGGCTCGCCCGACACCTTGGCCAAGAAAAGCCGAAATCCATGGCAGCCCTCACGACACTCATGACCCGCTTTTGTGCGGGAGAGGACAGCTGGCTGGCTCGCAGCAATAACATATCAAAGAACCATGGTACTTCAGATACCAAGGACGACAATGGCAGGTCACGTCGCAACAAACATAAGCGCCGCATCAACAACGACAATACCGAGGATACGGCAGTCAATGCCGGATTCAAGGGCTCTAAACCCGGTCAGCGGAAAAAGGCATTCAAAAGAAGCACTCCGGGCCCATCCAGTTTGGACCGTATACTCGATCGCTCGTGTCAAATACACGGCACCCCCGACAAGCCAGCCAACCACACCAACAGAGATTGTTGGGTGTTCAAGCAGGCCGGCAAGTTAAATGCCAAAAACAAAGATAAGGGGTCACATAGCGATGACGAGGAGGAGCCCTGGCAGCCGAACACCAGAGGATAGAAGAGGTTCCCCCCACAAGTGCGGACGGTGAACATGATATACGCAACCCACATCCCCAAGAGGGAGCGGAAGCGTGCGCTAAGGGACGTATATGCATTGGAGCCAGTCGCCCCAAAGTTCAACCCATGGTCCTCTTGTTCGATCACCTTCGATCGCAGGGACCACCCCACTAGTATCCGTCATGGCGGATTCGCCGCACTAGTCTTAGACCCAATCATTGACGGATTTCACCTCACTCGAGTCCTTATGGATGGCGGCAGCAGCCTGAACCTGCTTTATCAGGACACAGTGCACAAAATGGGCATAGACCCGTCAAGGATCAAACCCACAAAAACAACCTTTAAAGGTGTCATTCCAGGCATAGAGGCTCATTGCACAGGCTCAGTCACACTGGAAGTGGTCTTCAGATCCCCGGATAACTTCCGAAGCAAGGAGTTAATCTTTGATATAGTCCCGTTCCGCAGTGGCTATCATGCACTGCTCGGGCGAACCACATTTGCCAGATTCAATGCGGTACCACACTATGCATATCTCAAGCTCAAGATGCCAGGACCTCGGGGGGTCATTACAGTTAATGGAAACACAGAACGCTCTCTCCGCACGGAGGAGCACACTGCGGCCCTTGCAGCAGAAGCACAAAGCAGCCTCTTAAGGCAATCCACCAGTTCGGTGATTAAAGACCCGGACACCTTCAAGCGCGCCCGGAGTAATCGGCAACAAGACCACCTGGCACGTTCCGAGCTCGCATAGCAATGCGGCCCCCACCCCAGTCCCAGCCAAACGGCTAAATCCGTGCCCCGCGTACATAATTATGCATTGAAAATACCATGGGCACAGGTGGGGAGGGGGGCACGACTACGGCACGCCCCAAGACGCGGCTCAACCGCACTAGGGGCTTCCCGCCTTATTATTTTTTCTCTATTTCAGGACTTTACTCTCTGGAAACACCATCCGGCAGTATGTTTGCCGGACACATGATACAACAACCAAGGAGGCAGAAAGCTACGTCGCATCATGGAATTCCCAGGTCGTCTCTGATAATGAGTGAAATACCTGCTTTAAATAACATTCCTCAGCATGTCCTTGGAAGGGACATGTCAAATAGTCCCACTTTTTGCTTATCGCACTACTTGTATCCTTTTGCTTTAACGCACCTTTTTGAATAAACAATGCATAGCACTAGACTATTATCGCATTCTCTATTCTTCTTTCTATATATGCATATATGTTCATTCATGACATTCAAGACCCGTACACTCTGGTACGGCCAATACGCCAGTGGCTTAAATGTACCCCATAATACGACGTTAGAAGTCCGAACACTTTCGACAGTGCAGCACCCCGAACTTATAGCATTATATGCATCAGCTCCGAATCATGTCTTGGGTCAATAGTTGGGTTTGCCCGGCTCCCATGTTTTGGTACCTTACGTTTCGCTATATCGGCTAAGGTAGCACTGGGAGAACTACTGCGATTGTGCCCCGGTTCAGCTGGGCTAAGCACCTCAGTAGAGAAAGCTAAAACTGACTGTCATGATAAGGCGAGAGACTGGTCGCTGTCGAGAGGTTTCGAGTCCCTAAAGATTTATGCCGCTTAGAGAAAGGAGTCGGCTTTGTCTGGCTTCAGGCGTGTATAGCGCCCTGAATTCGGCCTTCCGAATACTAGGGGCTTTGCCAAAATTTAAAATTATAGAATTCTATGGCTAAGTGAGAGTGATAAAGCATCATAGTTCGATTGCCTTGTTCGTTGTGCTGAGCACCTCCCTCGAAGGACCCAAAAATGGGAAAAAGAGTGCTCATGTTTATCCCGAACACCCCAGCACTCGTGGCATGGGGGCAGAAGCCGACGGCTGGCCATCTCTCGGATTTGATAAACATCCGCACAGAAGGTAATATTTTAAATTCAAACAAGCGTTGCATAGCGCATATGAACAAGTTTTCATAATACAGGATCACACGAGAAATTTTATTCAAAAATTACATCCTTCGCGCACTCGTTCGCCACAAGACGGGCACCCTTCAGGACACCCTCATAATACATCTCAGGGTGGCGATGCTCCTTGCCCTGCGGCGGCCCCTCCTTCACCAGCTTCACGGTGTCCATCTTGGCCCAGTGCACCTTAGCACGGGCAAAAGCCCAGCGGGCACCTTCGATACAGACGGACCGCTTGATGACTTCTAGTCGTGGGTAGGCATCTACAAGCCGCCGTACCAGGCCGAAGGAGCTGTTGGGGAGGGAGTCGCCAGGCCACATCCGGACTATGAAGCCCTTCATGGCCTGTTCGGCCGCCTTGTGCAGCTCGACCAGTTGCTTTAGCTGGTCGCTCATAGGCATCGGGTGTTCGGTCCCAGTATACTGAGACCAGAACAACTTCTCCATCGAGCTTCCCTCATCGGCCTGGTAAAATTTTGCGGCATCCGACACGCTGCGGGGCAAATCTGCGAATGCTCCTGGTAAGTAACAAGTAATTTACTCTCACATGCTTGCTTTGCATATTGAATGCCTTACCCTCCGCTATCTTCCTCATCGCCTCAATATCCTGGAGGGCCTTTTGGGCTTCAGCCTTTGCATTCTTTGCGCTCTCGAGGGCCGCGGCAAGCTCGGACTCTCATGTCTTCGAGTCAAGCTCCAAAGCCTCGTGTTTCTTCATGAGAGCCTGGAGCTCTTGCTGCACCTCGCCCACCCGTGCCTCTTGCCTTCCCCGCTCTGTGCGCTCCTTGGACGCTTTGTTTTCGGCCTCGGACAGTGCTTGCTTCAGGGTCGCCACTTCGGTCGTGGCCCCTGGCACATTCATGATGATCCTGTCATTTCACAATCACATCTTTTTTGTATATATATATATATATAGACAAGGTATTACTCACCTTTGTTCTCTTTGAGCTGCCTCTTGGCAAGGCCGAGCTCTTTCTCGGACCCCTCGAGGTCCTGCTTCAGTGCGGCGACCTCCGCAGTCAGTGCGGCAGAGGTCAACAGCGAAGCCTGCATACACATATAGACATACTTATATTAGACTCCGGCAGATATTATTTGATCCTCTATTCGGCTTTTCCTTGTGAACACCAAACAGAGCATCAGGGGCTACTGTCTATGCGGTAATATTTTTCCTATATTTTAAACACTTACCTCAAAGCCTATTAGAAGGCTGGCATAGGCTTCAGTCAGTCCGCTCTTGGCGGACTGAACCTTCTTGATCACCGCACTCATAATAGTGCGGTGCTCTTCGTCGAGGGAAGCACCGTGAAGCGCTCCCAGCAGGTTGTTCGGTGCCTCTAGATGGACAGAGGTCACCGGCACGGGCGTCTTGCCCCTTTTGGAAGGAGGCCGCCTGCCCGAGTCCGGAACCACTGGAGGTTCCGGCGCGGTGTTCGGCTGAGGGCCGAACTCGGAGCCCTCGGGAGCCTTACTCCCTTTGCTCCCGCAGTCCGAAAGGTCGCCTTGAGGCGCCTCTGGGACTGTCTCCCCTCGACCCGAAGCCTCTTGAGACAATACCTCGGCATTGTCCATAGGGCAAGGGGAGGAGGCGGTCGGAAGTGGATCGCTATCCATATCCGACGAGTCCAAGGAGCCGTCCGATGAGGATACGTCGATACGGGCTTGGGGCAGTCTGCATAATCATATTCGGCGTTAGGAGAAGCAGTGCGACAAAGGTATGCTATGAGTTACTCTGGTATTTGAATACTTACGACTTCACCAGGGGCTTGGCCCTGAGCAGCCACTCATCTTCGCCTTCGGCGGCGGTGGTGGAGCAGTCCGGAAGGAGAGTCCTTCCCTTCTTGGACCCTTCGCCCCCCCCCCCCGGTTGGGGCGGTCTTCCTTTTCTTGTCTCCCCCGGCTGGAGGGGGAGCATCTTCATCCTCCTCCTCGTCTTCGTGGGAGGAGTGCGTCGCGGAGTCATCAGATGATGAGTCCGATACCACCTGGCGCCGAGAACTCTTTTGGGTTCCCTTGGCCTTCTTCTTGGTCTTCTCTGGCACCTTTTAAGGAGCTGGAGTCAGCATCTCCACCAGGAGAGCATCCACATTATCTTCGGGCAGAGGGGCCAGACAGTTAATCTGCCCCGACGTCTCCACCTAGTCCTGTCAAAGGCATGGAGCTCAGACCCCGCACATGGTTAAGCTATGGGAAATAAATATCCTACCGGATGTATAGAACTCACCGAATTCGCAGGGCGCTTCGCGCTTAGCCCGCGGTCCTCGGTAAGAGAAGGAGGGACCTCGGCACCCTTGAACAGCACCCTCCAGACGTCCTTGTGCATCGTGTCGAAGAGCTCACTTAGAGTCTGGTGCTGGGCCGGGTCAAACTCCCATAAATTGAAATCCCGTTGTTGACACGGGAGGATCCGGTGGAAGAGCATGACCTGGACTATGTTGACAAGCCTAAGCTTCTTGCTTATCATATTCCGGATACATTTCTGGAGTCCGTCCAGCTCCACCGATGAATCCCGGGACAGGCCCTTCTCCTTCCAAGAAGTGAGCCGCGTGGGGATTCCGGATCGAAACTCGGGGGTTGCCACCCAGTTGGTGTTGCGCGGCTCGGTGATGTAGAACCACACCGATTGCCACCCCTTTATGGTCTCCATGAAGGAGCCCTAGAGCCATATAACATTGGGCATCTTGCCCACCATGGCTCCGCCGCATTCCGCTTGTTGGCCGCCCACCACCTTCGGCTTGATATTGAAGGTCTTCAGCCACATACCGAAGTGGGGCCGGATGCGGAGGAAAGCCTCGCACACGACGATGAACGCCGAGATGTTGACGATGAAATTCGGGGCCAGATCATGAAAGTCGAGCCCGTAGTAGAACATAAGGCCGCGGACGAATGGATGGAGGGGAAATCTTATTCCGCGGAGGAAGTGATGGAGGAAAACCACCCTCTCGTGAGGTTCCAGGTAGGCACGATCTGCCCCGCAGCTGGCAGCCGATGCGCGATATCCGCGGCTAAGTATCCGGCTCCGCATAGCTTTTTGATGTGTCCCTCCATAACAGAGGAGGCCATCCACTTGCCTCCCACTCCGGACATGTTTGGAGAAGGATGTGGACTTGGGCGTTAGATCTCGAGTGCGCGAGAATGGATGAGCAAGTAGGAAGAAGGCGTGGGTAGAAGAAGGTTAAACCTTATCCCTTTATAAGGGCAGACGAAACTATGCACCCCCACTAGCCTGGTAAAACTCGCTTATCCCCCAAGCGCCGTAATTAATGGTGCGGTCCCGTATTGATGAGAATCCCGTAATAAGGGGGACATGATCTCTGCTTTGACAAGACGTTTCAAGAAACCGCCTCGCGTTATGTGCGGGGCTGGTTAAAGAAAAACGGTTCGAATAATTACCGGGCCATGGCATGATGTCATGTTGCGAAAACGTGTCAGCATATTAGATTTGTGGAAATATTATTCTCTCTACGGTGGTACGTGGAACTTATTTTGCAGGGTCGGACACTATCCTTGTATTCAAACTCTACTGTGGTGTATTCGGAGGAGGAACCCACCTTGCAATGCCGAAGATAACACTGCGCGCCGGACTCATCGTCATTGAAGCCTGGTTCAGGGGCTACTGAGGGAGTCCTGGATTATGGGGTCTCCGGACAGCCGGACTATGTCCTTTGGCCGGACTATTGGACTATGAAGATACAAGATTGAAGGCTTCGTCCCGTGTCCGGATGGGACTCTACTTGGCGTGGAAGGCAAGCTAGGCAATACGGATATGTATATCTCCTCCTTTGTAACCGACCTTGTGTAACCCTAGCCCCTTCTGGTGTCTATATAAACCGGATGGTTTTAGTCCGTAGGACAACAGACAATCATACCATAGGCTAGCTTCTAGGGTTTAGCCTCTCCAATCTCGTGGTAGATCAACTCTTGTACTACTCATATCATCAAGAATAAATCAAGCAGGACATAGGGTTTTACCTCCATCAAGAGGGCCCGAACCTGGGTAAAACATCGTGTCCCCTGCCTCCTGTTACCATCCGCCTTAGACGCACAATTCGGGACCCCCTACCCGAGATCTGCCGGTTTTGACACCGACAATGGCCTTAAACAAGCCTCGCGTGCGTGGTATGACCACCTTACCGAGTTGTTGCAAGATCGTGGGTTTGAAATTGGTAAAATCAACCCCACTCTTTTTACTAAGAAGGTCAAAGGGGAGTTGTTTGTGTGCCAACTATATGTTGATGATATTATCTTTGGTTCTCCTAACAAAGCTTTCAAGGAGGAATTTGCTGCTCTTATGACCTCAAAGTTCAAGATGTCCATGATGGGAGAGTTGAAGTTCTTTCTCAGGTTCGAAGTCAAGCAACAAAGAGAAGGAACCTTCATCAACCAAGTCAAATACACTCAAGACATGCTCAAGAGATTCAAGCTAAGTGATGTCAAGCCGACTTCCACTCAAATGCCCGTGAAATGCCAACTTGACATAGATCCCAATGGTAAAGTTGTGGATCAAAAGGTGTATCACTCCATGATTGGCTCCTTGCTTTACCTTTGTTCATCTAGACCGGATATCATGTTGAGTGTGGGAATTTGTGCACGGTTTCAAGCCGCACCTAAGGAAAGCCACTTTGTGGCGGTCAAGTGAATCTTTCGATATTTGGCTCATACCCCAAACTTTGGCCTATGGTACCCAAGAGGAGCAAGCTTCAACCTTGTAGGCTATTCGGACTCTGATTGGGCAGGAGACAAAGTGGATAGGAAGTCAAATTCCGGAGGGTGCCAATTCCTTGGTTGCTCTTTGGTATTGGTCTTAGAAGAAGCAAAGTTGTGTGTCTCTCTCGTCCACCGAAGCGGAGTATGTGGCCGCCGGTAGTTGTTGTGCACAACTTCTATGGATGAGGCAAACTTTAAAGGATTACGATGTCATTTGTGACAAAGTGCCTCTTTGGTGTGACAATGAAAGTGCCATCAAGATTTCTCTCAACCCGGTGCAACACTTCAAGATGAAGCATATTGAGATCCGGTACCACTTCATCCAGGATCATATTAGGCGAGGGGAGATCGAGCTCAACTATGTCAACACTCATGATAACCTTGCAGATATCTTCATGAAGCCCTTGGATGAAGCAAGATTTTGCGAGTTAAGGCATGAGCTAAATATCATTGATTCGAGCAATGTGGCTTGAACCCTTGCACACCCTACCATACGCATCTTGATATCTTATTTAGGTGTAGGCATGGACATAGGGGGAGTGTTGTTCTCTCAATGAACTCCCCCCCATTGTGCATAAATTGATCAACTCTTTCACATTAGCCATTTTTTATGGTACTTGTGCTTCAAAGACGAGTTTTGGTCATGGGACCAAGGATAATTCTTCGTGGTGCCATACCAATTAACTCAAACATAGATGGCTCCGGCCACCTCCCTCTCTCTAGGGAGGTTGTGTCTCGTGTTTGGTCCTTGGTGTCTTTTGACTTTCTCTCTTCGAGCCGAGCTTGTGTTTGAGTTGCCTCGTGGGTTAGCTCTTCGGTGTGTTTGTTTTGCTTGAAGGTTGCATTGCAAAGGCCGTTTTCCTCTCTTTTTGCGAAACATGCATTTTCTTGGGTCTACGGTACTACCGTGGTTTGCCACAGTACTACCGCAGGAGATGTGCATGGTACTACCGCAACCAGCATGATAGTATTTTTTTACTGCTACTGGAGGAGCGGTACTACCGCCCTGCGTGCGGTACTTCTGCCCGGGCGGTACTACCGCGATAACCCGCTGTACTACCACGCCGTCATGGGCGGGTGGGGGTCAAGAGTGGGCTGGGGGAGTTCCAACTCCCCCATACCCATTCAACTCCCTTTCCCCACGTCGTCTCTCTCTCTCCTGCCCAAGAACGGCGCTGGAGGACCTCGCCGGATCTCCGTCTCCGGCCGCTCTTGCAACCTCTTGAGCACTACGTTGGTTTTCCCTTGAAGAGGAAAGGGTGATGCAACAAAGTAGCGTAAGTATTTCCCTCAGTTTTTGAGAACCAAAGTATCAATCTAGTAGGAGGTAACATGCAAGTCGCCTAGTACCTGCACAAACAAACAAGAACCTCGCAACCAACGCGATAAAGGGGTTGTTAATCCCTTCACGGTCACTTACGAAAGTGAGATCTGATAGAGACAATAATAATAAGATAAATATTTTTGGTATTTTTATGATATAGATTGAAAGTAAAGATTGCGAAATAAAATAGATTGGAAACTTATATGATAAAAGATAGACCCGGGGCCATAGGTTTCCCTAGTGGATTCTCTCAAGATAGCATAAGTATTACAGTGGGTGAACTAATTACTGTCGAGCAATTGATAGAAAAGTGCATAATTATGAGAATATCTAGGCATGATAATGTATATAGGCATGATGTCCGCGACAAGTAGACCGAAACGATTCTGCATCTACTACTATTACTCCGCACATCGACCGCTATCCAACATGCATCTAGAGTATTAATTTCATAAGAACGGAGTAACACATTAAGCAAGATGACATGATGTAGAGGGATAAACTCAAGCAATATGATATAAACCCCATCTTTTTATCCTCGATGGCAAAATACAATATGTGCCTTGCTGCCCCTACTATCACTGGGAAAGGACACCGCAAGATTGAACCCAAAGCTAAGCACTTCTCCCATGGCAAGACATATCAATCTAGTAGGCCAAACCAAACTGATAATTCGAAGAGACTTGCAAAGATAATTAAATCATACATGTAAGAATTCAGAGAAGAACCAAATATTGTTCATAGATAATCCTGATCATAAACCCACAATTCATCGGATCTCGACAAACACACCGCAAAAAGAGTTACATCGAATAGATCTCCAAGAAGATCAAGGATAACTTTGTATTGAGATCCAAAGAGAGAGAAGAAGCCATCTAGCTAATAACTATGGACCCGAAGGTCTGAGGTAAACTACTCACACATCATCAGAGAGGCTATGGTGTTGATGTAGAAGCCCTCCATGATCGATTCCCCCTCCGGCGGAGCTCCGAAAAAGGCCCCAAGATGGGATCTCTTGGGTACAGAAGGTTGCGGTGGTGGAAATAGGGTTTCGTGGTGCTCCTGGATCTTTTCGGGGTATATGGATATATATAGGAGGAAGAAGTAGGTCGGTGGAGCTACGAGGGGCCCACGAGGGTGGGGGCGCGCCCAGGGGCAGGCGCGCCTCCCTGCCTCGTGGCCTCCTCGTTGATTTCTTGACGTCTACTCCAAGTCCCCTGGATCACGTTTGTTCCAAAAATAACTCTCCCGAAGGTTTCATTCCATTTGGATTCCGTTTGATATTCCTTTTCTGTGAAACACTGAAATTGGAAAAAACATCAATTTGCACTGGGCCTTGGGTTAGTAGGTTAGTCCCAAAAATAATATAAAAGTATATAAATAAGCCCATTAACATCCAAATAAGATAATATAATAGCATGGAACAATAAAAAATTATAGATACGTTGGAGACGTATCAAGCATCCCCAAGCTTAATTCCTGCTCGCCCTCGAGTAGGTAAATGATAAAAACAGAATTTTTGATGTGGAATGCTACCTAGTATAATTCTTTATGTAATTTTCTTTATTGTGGCATGAATATTCAGATCCGAAAGATTCAAGACAAAATTTTAATATTGACATAAAAATAAAAATACTTCAAGCATACTAACTAAGCAATCATGTCTTTTCAAAATAACATGGCAAAAGAAAGTTCATCCCTACAAAATCATATAGTTTGGTCATGCTCCATTTTCGTCACACAAGAATGCTCTCATCTTGCACAACCCCGATGACAAGCCAAGCAATTGTTTCATACTTTAGTAATCTCAAACTTTTTTCAACTTTCACGCAATACATGAGCGTGAGCCATGGATATAGCACTATGGGTGGAATAGAATAATATGATGGGGGTTATGTGGAGAAGATAAAAGGAGAAAGTCTCAAATTGATGCGGCTAATCAACGGGCTAGGGAGATGCCCATCAATTGATGTCAATGCAAGGAGTAGGTATTGCCATGCAACGGATGCACTAGAGCTATAAATGTATGAAAGCTCAACAAAATAAACTAAGTGGGTGTGCATCCAACTTGCTTGCTCACGAAGACCTAGGGCATTTGAGGAAGCCCATTGTTGGAATATACAAGCGAAGTTCTGTAATGAAAAATTCCCACTAGTTTATGAAAGTGACAAAACAAGAGACTCTCTATCATAATGATCATGGTGCTACTTTGAAGGACAAGTGTGGAAAAAGAGGATAGTAGCACTGTCCCTTTTTTGGGCCTTTTTATTTGGCCTTCCCCCTTTTTTATTGGGACAATGCTCTATTAATGATGATCATCACACTTCTATTTATTTACAAATCGATACTAGAACAAAATATGACTCTATATGAATGCCTCCGGCGGTGTACCGGGAAGGGCAATGAATCAAGAGTGACATGTATGATAAATTATGCATGGTGGCTTTGCCACAAATACGATGTCAACTACATGATCATGCAAAGCAATATGACAATGGTGAAGCATGTCATAAATGAAATGGTGGAAAGTTGCATGGCAATATATCTCGGAATGGCTATGGAAATGTCATAATAGGTAGGTATGGTGGCTGTTTTGAGGAAGATATAAGGAGGTTTATGTGTGACAGAGCATATCATATCACGGGGTTTGGATGCACCGGCGAAGTTTGCACCAACTCTCAAGGTGATAAAGGGCAATGCACGGTACCGAAGAGGCTAGCAATGATGGAAGGGTGAGAGTGCATATAATCCATGGACTCAACATTAGTCATAAAGAACTCATATACTTATTGCAAAAATCTACAAGTCATCAAAAACCAAGCACTACGCGCATGCTCCTAGGGGGATAGATTGGTAGGAAAAGACCATCGCTCGTCCTCGACCACCACTCATAAGGAAGACACTCAAAGAACACCTCATGTTTCAAATTTGTTACACAACGGTTACCATACGTGCATGCTACGAGACTTGCAAACTTCAACACAAGTATTTCTAAAATTTACAACTACTCAACTAGCACAACTTTAATATCACCATCCTCATATCTCAAAACAATTATCAATCATCCAACTTCTCATAGTATTCAACACACTTTTTATGATAGTTTTATTATACCCATCTTGGATGCCTATCATATTAGGACCAATTTTATAACCAAAGAAAATTACCATGCTGTTCTAAAGGACTATCAAAATAATATAAGTGAGGCATGAGAGATCAATAATTTCTATAAAATAAAACCACCACCGTGCTCTAAAAGATATAAGTGAAGCACTAGAGCAAAATTATCTAGCTCAAAAGATATAAGTGAAGCACATAGAGTATTCTAATATATTCCAATTCATGTGTGTGTCTCCCAAAAGGTGTATACAGAAAGGATGATTGTGGTAAACTAAAAAGCAAAGACTCACATCATACAAGATGCTCCAAGCAAAACACATATCATGTGGTGAATAAAAATATAGCCTCAAGTAAAGTTACCGATAGAAGAAGACGAAAGAGGGGATGCCTTCCGGGGCATCCCCAAGCTTAGGCTTTTGGTTGTCCTTGAATTTTACCATGAGGTGCCTTTGTCATCTCCAAGCTTAGGCTCTTGCCACTCCTTATTCCATAATCCATCAAATCTTTACCCAAAACTTGAAAACTTCACAACACAAAACTTAAACAGAAAATCTCATGAGCTCCGTTAGTATAAGAAAACAAACCACCACTTAAGGTACTGTAATGAAATCATTCTTTATTTATTTTGGTGTTAAATCTACTGCATTCCAACTTCTATATGGTTCATAACCTCCGATACTAGCCATAGATTCATCAAAATAAGCAAACAACACGCGAAAAACAAAATCTGTCAAAAACAGAACAGTATGTAGTAATCTGTAGGTTTCGAATACTTATGGAACCCCAAAAATTCTAAAATAAATTTCTGGACGTGAGGAATTTATCTATTAATCATCTTCAAAAAGAATCAACCTAATCGCACTCTCCAGTAAAAAAATGGCAGCAAATATCGTGAACGCTAAAGTTTCTGATTTTTACAGCAAGATCGTGAAGACTTTCCCCAAGTCTTCCCAAAGGTTCTACTTGGTACAAACACTAATTAAAAGCATAAAACCACATCTAAACAGAGTCTAGATGAATTATTTATTACTAAACAGAACCAAAAAGCAAGAAACAAAAATAAAATTGGGTTGCCTCCCAACAAGCGCTATCATTTAACGCCCCTAGCTAGGCATAAAAGCAAGGATAGATTTATGTATTATCATATTTGGTATGCAATCCATAAGTGGCTCTTATAATAGAGTCATAAGGTAATTTAATTTTCTCTCTAGAAAAGTGTTCCATTCCTTTCCATAATGGAAATTGGAATCTAATATTCCCTTCTTTCATATCAATAATTGCACCAATCATTCTAAGGAAAGGCCTACCAAGAATAATGGGACATGTAGGATTGCAATCTATATCAAGAACAATGAAATCTATGGGCACATAATTCCTATTTGCAACAATAAGAACATAATTAATTCTTCCCATAGGTTTCTTAATAGTGGAATCCGCGAGGTGCAAATTTAAAGAACAATCATCAAATTCACGGAAACCTAACACATCACACAAAGTTTTTGGAATCATGGAAACGCTAGCACCCAAATCACATAAAGCAAAGCATTCATGATCTTTAATTTTAATTTTAATAGTGGGTTCCCACTCATCATAAAGTTTTCTAGGGATAGAAACTTCCAATTCAAGCTTTTCTTCATAAGATTGTATTAAAGCATCAACGATATGTTTAGTAAAAGCTTTATTTTGATTATAAGCATGCAGAGAATTTAGCATGGATTGCAACGAGGAAATGCAATCTATTAAAGAACAATTATCATAATTAAATTCCTTGAAATCCAAAATAGTGGGTTCATTGCTATGTAAAGTTTTGACCTTTCCAATCCCACTTTTACCAATTTTAGCATTAAGATCTAAAAACTCTGAATCATTGGGACGCCTTTTAACTAAAGTTGACTCATCTCCAGTCCCATAATTATCAAGATTCATATTGCAAAACAAAGATTTAATAGGGGACACATCAATCACTTTTAGATATTCATCCATATTATCATGAAAACTAGAAGAACACGCTTTCACAAAGCAATATTTTTTAGCACGCATCCTAGCGGTTCTTTCTTTGCACTCATCAATGGAAATTCTCATAGATTTGAGAGACTCATTGATATCATGCTTAGGTGGAATAGATCTAAGTTTCAAAGAATCAACATCAAGAGAAATTCTATCCACGTTCCTAGCCAACTCATCAATCTTAGATAGTTTTTCTTTAATCAAAGCATTTAAACTCTTTTGCAAACTAATAAATTATTTAATATTAGATTCAAAATCAGAGGGCATCTTATTATAATTTCCATAAGAATTGCTGTAGGAATTACCATAATTATTAGAGGAATTACTAGGAAACGACCTAGGATTAAAATTACCTCTATACGCGTTATTACCAATATTGTTCCTACCAACAAAATTCACATCCATAGATTCATTATTATTCTCAATCAAAGTAGACAAAGGCATATCATTAGGAGCAGAAGAAACACTCTTATTAGCAAACAATTTCATAAGTTCATCCATCTTTCCACTCAAAACATTAATTTCTTCTTTTGCATGCACCTTTTTATTAGTAGATCTTTTAGTATGCCATTGAGAATAATTAACCATAATATTATCTGGGAGTTTAGTAGCTTCTCCTAAAGTGATTTCCATAAAAGTGCCTCCCGTGGCAGAATCTAAAAGATTTCTAGAAGCTAAATTCAATCGGGCATAAAAAATTTGTATAATCATCCAAAGATTCAAACCATGTGTAGGGCAATGCTATGTCTTGAGCTTGCGTTGGATTTCCCCGAAGAGGAAGGGATGATGCAGCAGAGTAGCGTAAGTATTTCCCTCAGTTTTTAAGAACCAAGGTATCAATCCAGTAGGAGGCCACGCTCAAGTCCCTTGTACCTACACAAAACGATAGCTACGCGCAAACAACGCGATTAGGGGTTGTCAATCCCTTCATGGTCACTTACGAGAGTGAGATCTGATAGATATAATATTTTTGGTATAAAGATGCAAAGTAAAAGTAAAAGGCAAAGTAAAAAGCAAAGCAAGATTAAAGTGATGGAGATTAATATGATGAGAATAGACCCGGGGCCATAGGTTTCACTAGTGGCTTCTCTCAAGAGCATAAGTATTCTATGGTGGGTGAACAAATTACTGTTGAGCAATTGAAAGAATTGAGCATAGTTATGAGAATATCTAGGCATGATCATGTATATAGGCATCACGTCCATGACAAGTAGACCAAAACGATTCTGCATCTACTACTATTACTCCACTCATCGACCGCTATCCAGCATGCATCTAGAGTATTAAGTTAAAAACAGATTAACGCCTTAAGCAAGATGACATGATGTAGAGAGATAAATTCATGCAATATGAAATAAACCCCATCTTGTTATCCTCGATGGCAACGATATAATACGTGCCTTGCTGCCCCTTCTGTCACTGGGAAAGGACATCGCAAGATCGAACCCAAAGCTAAGCACTTCTCCCATGGCAAGAACTACCAATCTAGTCGGCCAAACCAAACGGATAATTCAGAGAGACTTGCAAAGATAACCAATCATACATAAAAGAATTCAGAGAAGATTCAAATATTATTCATAGATAGACTTGATCATAAACCCACAATTCATCGATCTCAACAAACACACCGCAAAAAGAAGATTACATCGAATAGATCTCCACGAGAGAGGGGGAGAACTTTGTATTGAGATTCAAAGAGAGAGAAGAAGCCATCTAGCTACTAATGATGGACCCGAAGGTCTGAGGTAAACTACTCACACTTCATCGGAGAGGCTATGATGATGTAGAAGCCCTCCGTGATGACTGCCCTCTTCCGGCGGATCTCCGGAACAGGCCCCAAGATGGGATCTCGTGGATACAGAAAGTTGCGGCGGTGGAATTAGGTTTTTGGCTCCGTATCTGTTCATTTGGGGTACGTAGGTATATATAGGGGGAAGGAGTACGTCGGTGGAGCTCTGAGGGGCCCACGAGGCAGGGGGCGCGCCCTAGGGGGGGCGCCCCCACCCTCGTGACCGCCTCTTTTGTTCCTTGAAGCAGGGTCCAAGTCTCCTAGATCACGTTCGGTGAGAAAATCACGTTCCGAAGGTTTTATTCCGTTTGGACTCCGTTTGATATTCCGTTTCTTCGAAACACTGACATAGGCAAAAAACAACAATTCTGGGCTAGGCCTCCGGTTAATAGGTTAGTCCCAAAAATAATATAAAAGTGGAAAATAAAGCCCAATTTAGTCCAAAACAGTAGATAATATAGCATGGAGCAATCAAAAAATTATAGATATGTTGGAGACGTATCAGGCATCCCCAAGCTTAATTCCTGCTCGTCCTCGAGTAGGTAAATGATAAAAAAGAATTTTTGATGCGGAGTGCTACTTGGCATAATTTCAATGTAAATCTTCTTAATTGTGATATGAATATTCAGATTAGAAAGATTCAAGACAAAAGTTTATATTGACATAAGAAATAATAATACTTCAAGCATACTAACAAAGCAATTATGTCTTCTCAAAATAACATGCCCAAAGAAAGTTATCCCTACAAAATCATATAGTCTGGCTATGCTCTATCTTCACCACACAAAATATTTAAATCATGCACAACCCCGATGACAAGCCAAGCAATTGTTTCATACTCTAACTTTTTCAAAACTTTTTCAATCTTCACGCAATACATGAGCGTGAGCCATGGACATAGCACTATAGGTGGAATAGAATGGTGGTTGTGGACAAGACAAAAAGGGAGAAGATAGTCTCACATCAACTAGGCGTATCAACGGGCTATGGAGATGCCCATCAATAGATATCAATGTGAGTGAGTAGGGATTGCCATGCAACGGATCCACTAGAGCTATAAGTATATGAAAGCTCAAAAAGAAACTAAGTGGGTGTGCATTCAACTTGCTTGCTCATGAAGACCTAGGGCAATTTTGAGGAAGCCCGTCATTGGAATATACAAGCCAAGTTCTATAATGAAAGATTCCCACTAGTATATGAAAGTGATAACATGAGAGACTCTCTACTATGAAGATCATGGTGCTACTTTGAAGCACAAGTGTGGTAAAAGGATAGTAACATTGTCCCTTCTCTCTTTTTCTCTCATTTTTTATATTTTTATTTGTTTTTTTATTTGGGCCTTTTCTCTTTTTTTTATGGCCTCTTTTTTTCCGTCCGGAGTCTCATCCTGACTTGTGGGGGAATCATAGTCTCCATCATTCTTTCCTCACTGGGACAATGCTCTAATAAGGATGATCATCACACTTTTATTTTTCTTACAACTCAACAATTACAACTCGATACTTAGAACAAAATATGACTCTATATGAATGACTCCGGCGGTGTACCGGGATATGCAATATGACAATGATGGAGTGTGTCATAATAAATGGAACGGTGGAAAGTTGCATGTCAATATATCTCGGAATGGTTATGGAAATGCCATAATAGGTAGGTATGGTGGCTGTTTTGAGGAAGGTATATGGTGGGTGTATGATACAGGCGAAAGGTGCGCGGTATTAGAGAGGCTAGCAAAGGTGGAAGGGTGAGAGTGCGTATAATCCATGGACTCAACATTAGTCATAAAGAACTCATATACTTATTGCAAAAATCTAGAAGTTATCAAAGCAAAGTATTACGCGCATGCTCCTAGGGGGATAGATTGGTAGGAAAAGACCATCGCTCGTCCCCGACCGCCACTCATAAGGAAGACAATCAATAAATAAATCATGCTCCGACTTCATCACATAACGGTTCACCATACGTGCATACTACGGGAATCACAAGCTTCAACACAAGTATTCTTTAAATTCACAACTACTCAACTAGCATGACTTTAATATTATCACCTCCATATCTCAAAACAATTATCATGCTTCAATCTTTTCTTAGTATTCAACACACTCCAAAGAAAGTTTCACAAATCTTGAATACCAAGCATATTATTATTAAGCAAATTACCATGCTATTAAGAGACTCTCAAAATAATTTAAGTGAAGCATGAGAGATCAATAGTTTCTTTAAAACAAATCTACCACCGTGCCCTAAAAGATCTAAGTGAAGCATATAGAGCAAAATTACTTAGCTCAAAAGATATAAGTTAAGCACATAGAGAAAAACTACTTAGCTCAAAAGATATAAGTGAAGCACATAGAGCAAAACTACTTAGCTTAAAAGATATAAGTGAAGCACATAGAGTATTCTATCAAATTTTAATTCATGTATGGCTCTCTCAAAAGGTGTGTACAGCAAGGATGATTGTGGCACACTAACAAACAAAGACACACATAATACAAGACGCTCCAAGCAAAACACATATCATGTTGGTGAATAAAAATATAGCTCCAAGTAAAGTTATCGATAGAAGTAGACGAAAGAGGGGATGCCTTCCGGGGCATCCCCAAGATTTGGCTTTTAGGTGTCCTTAGATTATCTTGGGGGTGCCATGGGCATCCCCAAGCTTAGGCTCTTGCCACTCCTTGTTCCATAATCCATCAAATCCTTACCCAAAACTTGAAAACTTCACAACACAAAACTTAAAGCAGAAAACTCGTGAGCTCCGTTAGCAAAAGAAAACAAAACACCACTTCAAGGTACTGTAATGAACTCATTATTTATTTATATTGGTGTTAAACCTACTGTATTCCAACTTCTCTATGGATTATAAACTATTTTACTAGCCATAGATTCATCAAAATAAGCAAACAACACACGAAAAACAGAATCTGTCAAAAACAGAACAGTCTGTAGTAATCTGTAGATTTCGAATACTTCTGGAACCCCACAAATTCTAAAATAAATTGCTGGATGTGAGGAATTTATCTATTAATCATCTCAAAAAATTATTAACTAAATAGCACTCTCCAGTAAAAAAAATGGCAGCTAATCTCGTGAGCACTAAAGTTTCTGTTTTTTACAGCAAGATCGCAAAGACCTTCCCCAAGTCTTCCCAAAGGTTCTACTTGGCACAAACACTAATTAAAAGCGCATGATCTGTAGCTAGCGCATGATCTGGAACCCCAAAAATTCTAAAATAAATTTCTTGGCCTGAGGAATTTATCTATTAATCATCTTCAAAAATAATTAACTAAATATCACTCTCCAAATAAAAATGACAGCAGTTCTCGTGAGTGCTAAAGTTTCTGTTTTTTACAGCAAGTTCAACAAGACTTTCCCCAAGTCTTCCCAACGGTTCTACTTGGCACAAACACTAATTAAACACAAAAAAACACAACCAAAACAGAGGCTAAATAATTTATTTATTACTAAACAGGAGAAAAAAGCAAGGAATAAAAATAAAATTGGGTTGCCTCCCAACAAGCGCTATCGTTTAACGCCCCTAGCTAGGCATAACAAGCAATGATAGATCTAGGTATTGCCATCTTTGGTAGGCAATCCATAAGAGGCTCTCATGATAGTTTCATATGGTAATTTTATTTTCTTTCTTGGAAAGTGTTCCATGCCCTTTTTTAATGGAAATTGAAATCTAATATTCCCTTCCTTCATATCAATAATCGCACCAACCGTTCTAAGGAAAGGTCTACCAAGAATAATAGGGCAAGAAAGATTGCAATCTATATCAAGAACAATGAAATATACGGGCACAAAATTCCTATTTGCAACAATAAGAGCATCATTAATCCTTCCCATAGGTTTCTTAATAGTAGAATCCACAAGATGCAAGTTTAGAGAGCAATCATCAAAATCGCGGAAATCTAGCAAATCACACAAAGTTTTAGGGATGGTGGAGACACTAGCTCCCAAATCACACAAAGCATAAAACTCATGATCTTTAATTTTAATTTTAATAGTTGGTTCCCACTCATCATAGAGTTTTCTAGGGATAGAAACTTTCAACTCAAGTTTTTCTTCATAAGATTGCATCAAGGCATCAACAATATGTTTGGTGAAGGCTTTATTTTGACTATAAGCATGTGGAGAATTTAGCACGGATTGCAACAAGGAAATACAATCAATTAAAGAGCAACTTTCATAATTAAATTCCTTGAAATCCAATATGGTGGGTTTAGCAACATCTAGATTTTTATTTCTTTCAATCCCACTTTCATCAATTTCATCACAAAGATCTAAATACTCCAAATTTTTAGAACGCCTTCTAGGTAAAGGAAGATCATATTCAGTTTCATCAAGATTTATATTGCAAAACAAAGATTTAATAGGAGACACATCAATAACTTTTAGATCTTCATCTTGATTTTCATAGGAATTGGAAGAACACGCTTTAATAAAGGTATCTTTGGAAGCACGCATCCTAGCGGTTCTTTCCTTGCACTCATCAATGGAAATTCTCATGGCTTTGAGAGACTCATTGATATCATGCTTAGGAGGAATAGATATAAGCTTTAAAGAATCAACCTCAAGAGAAATTCTATCAACGTTCCTAGCCAAATCATCAACTTTAAGCAATTTCTCTTCAAGCAAAGCATTAAAATTCTTTTGTGAATTCATAAACTCTTTAACACTATTCTCAAATTCAGAGGGCATCTTATTACAATTTCCATAAGAGTTGTTGTAGGAATTCCCATAATTATTAGAAGGATTACTAGGATATGGCCTAGGATTAAAATTCCCTCTATAAGCGTTGTTACCAAAATTATTCCTACCAACAAAATTCACATCCATAGATTCATTATTATTCTCAATCAAAGTAGATAAAGGCATATCATTAGGATCAGAAGAAACACTCTTAGTAGCAAATAATTTCATAAGTTCATCCATCTTTCCACTCAACACATTGATTTCTTCTATCACATGCACTTTTTTTTATTAGAAGTTCTTTCAGTATGCCATTGAGAATAATTAACCATAATATTATCTAGGAGTTTAGTAGCATCCCCTAAAGTGATTTCCATAAAAGTGCCTCCCGTGGCCGAATCTAAAAGATTTCTAGAAGCAAAATTCAATCCGGCATAAAAATTTTGTATAATCATCCACAAATTCAAACCATGAGTAGGGCAATTATGTATCATTAATTCCATTCTCTCCCAAGCTTGTGCAACATGTTCATGATCAAGTTGTTTAAAGTTCATAATATCGTTTCTAAGAAAGATGATCTTAGCAGGAGGGAAATACTTAGAGATAAAAGCATCTTTGCACTTGTTCCAGGATTCAATACTATTTTTAGGCAAAGACGAAAACCAAGCTTTAGCACGATCTCTAAGCGAAAAAGGAAATAGCTTCAATTTAACGACATCATTATCGACATCTTTTTTCTTTTGCATATCACATAAATCAACGAAGTTATTCAGATGAGTAGCGGCATCTTCACTAGGAAGGCCGGCGAATTGATCTTTCATAACAAGATTCAACAAAGCAGCATTGATTTCACAAGATTTAGTATTGGCAAGAGGAGCAATCGGAGTGCTAAGGAAATCATTATTATTGGTATTGGTGAAGTCACACAATTTGCTAGTATCTTGAGCCATCACGACAAACAAGCAAACAAGCTAGCACACGAGCAAACAAGAGCAAACGGGCAAAAGAGGCAAATAGAGAGGGAGGATAGAGAGAGAGGGCGAATAAAACGGCAAGGGTGAAGTGGGGGAGAGGAAAACGAGAGGCAAATGTCAAATAATGTAATGCGAGAGATAGGGATTGTGATGGGTACTTGGTATGTTGACTTTTTGCGTAGACTCCCCGGCAACGGCGCCAGAAATCCTTCTTGCTACGTCTTGAGCTTGCGTTGGTTTTCCCCGAAGAGGAAGGGATGATGCAGCAGAGTAGCGTAAGTATTTCCCTCAGTTTTTGAGAACCAAGGTATCAATCCAGTAGGAGGCCACGCTCAAGTCCCTTGTACCTGCACAAAACGATAGCTACTCGCAACCAACGCGATTAGGGGTTGTCAATCCCTTCACGGTCACTTACGAGAGTGAGATCTGATAGATATAATATTTTTGGTATTTTTGGTATAAAGATGCAAAGTAAAAGTAAAAGGCAAAGTAAAAAAGCAAAGCAAGATTGAAGTGATGGATATTAATATGATGAGAATAGACCCGGGGGCCATAGGTTTCACTAGTGGCTTCTCTCAAGGGCATAAGTATTCAACGGTGGGTGAACAAATTACTGTTGAGCAATTGACAGAATTGAGCATAGTTATGAGAATATCTAGGCATGATCATGTATATAGGCATCACATCCGTGACAAGTAGACCGAAACGATTCTGCATCTACTACTATTACTCCACTCATCGACCGCTATCCAGCATGCATCTAGAGTATTAAGTTAAAAAACAGAGTAACACCTTAAGCAAGATGACATGATGTAGAGAGATAAATTCATGCAATATGAAATAAACCCCATCTTTTTATCCTCGATGGCAATGATACAATACGTGCCTTGCTGCCCCTCATGTCACTAGGAAAGGACACCGCAAGATCGAACCCAAAGCTAAGCACTTCTCCCATGGCAAGAACTACCAATCTAGTCGACCAAACCAAACGGATAATTCGAAGAGACTTGCAAAGATAACCAATCATACATAAAAGAATTCAGAGAAGATTCAAATATTATTCATAGATAGACTTGATCATAAACCCACAATTCATCGGTCTCAACAAACACACCGCAAAAAGAAGATTACATCGAATAGATCTCCACGAGAGAGGGGGAGAACTTTGTATTGAGATTCAAAGAGAGAGAAGAAGCCATCTAGCTACTAACTATGGACCCGAAGGTCTGAGGTAAACTACTCACACTTCATCGGAGAGGCTATGATGATGTAGAAGCCCTCCGTGATGACGGCCCTCTTCCGGCGGAGCTCCGGAACAGGCCCCAAGATGGGATCTCGTGGATACAGAAAGTTGCGGCATTGGAATTAGGTTTTTGGCTCCGTATCTGTTCGTTTGGGGGTACGTAGGTATATATAGGAGGAAGGAGTACGTCGATGGAGCTCCAAGGGGCCCACGAGGCAGGGGGCGCGCCCTGGGGGGTGTCCGCCACCCTCGTGACCGCCTCTTTTGTTCCTTGGAGCAGGGTCCAAGTCTCCTGGATCACGTTCGGTGAGAAAATCACGTTCCCGAAGGTTTTATTCCATTTGGACTCCGTTTGATATTCCGTTTCTTCGAAACACTGAAATAGGCAAAAAAACAACAATTCTGGGTCGGGCCTCCGGTTAATAGGTTAGTCCCAAAATAATATAAAAGTGGAAAATAAAGCCCAATATAGTCCAAAACAGTAGACAATATAGCATGGAGTAATAAAAAATTATAGATACGTTGGAGACGTATCAGACAATTACGTATCATTAATTTCATCTTCTCCCAAGATTGTGCAACATGTTCATGATCAAGTTGCTTAAAATTTATAATACCGTTTCTAAAAGAGATGATCTTAGCGGGAGGAAAATACTTAGAGATAAAAGCATCTTTGCACTTATTCCATGAATCGATACTATTTTTAGGCAAAGACGAGAACCAAGTTTTAGCAGGATCTCTAAGCGAAAACGGGAATAGCTTCAATTTAACAATATCATTATCCACATCTTTCTTCTTTTGCATATCACACAAATCAACAAAGTTGTTTAGATGGGTAGCGGCATCTTCACTAGGAAGGCCGGAAAATGGATCTTTCATGACAAGATTCAGCAAAGCAGTATTAATTTCACAAGATTCAGCATCGGTAAGAGGAGCAATCAGAGTGCTAATAAAATCATTATTGTTGGTATTAGAGAAGTCACACGATTTAGTATTATCTTGAGCCATCGTGACAAACAATACAAAACACAAGCACATAAGAAGCAAGTGAAAAGAGACGAATTAGAAAAGAGAAGGCGAATGGAAAAAGAGGGCGAATAAAATGGGAAGGGTGAAGTGGGGGAGAGGAAAACGAGAGGCAAATGGCAAATAATGCAATGCGAGGGATAAGAGTTTATGATGGGTACTTGGTATGTCTTGACTTGTGGTAGATCTCCCCGGCAATGGCGCCAGAAATGGCTTGTTGACGGGAGATCAAATCTTGAGTTGACTTGGTGCAACCTCCCCGGCAACGGCGCCAGAAATCCTTCTTGCTACCTCTTGAGCACCGCGTTGGTTTTCCCTTGAAGAGGAAAGGGTGATGCAGCAAAGTAGCATAAGTATTTCCCTCAGTTTTTGAGAACCAAGGTATCAATCCAGTAGGAGGTAACACGCAAGTCGCCTAGTCCCTGCATAAACAAACAAGAACCTCACAACCAACGCGATAAAGGGGTTGTCAATCCCTTCACGGTCACTTACGAAAGTGAGATCTGATAGAGATAATAATAATAATAAGATAAATATTTTTGGTATTTTTATGATATAGATTGAAAGTAAAGATTGCGAAATAAAATAGATTGGAAACTTATATGATAAAAGATAGACCCGGGGGCCATAGGTTTCACTAGTGGCTTCTCTCAAGATAGCATAAGTATTACGGTGGGTGAACAAATTACTGTCGAGCAATTGATAGAAAAGTGCATAATTATGAGAATATCTAGGCATGATCATGTATATAGGCATCATGTCCGCGACAAGTAGACCGAAATGATTCTGCATCTACTACTATTACTCCACACATCGACCGCTATCCAGCATGCATGTAGAGTATTAAGTTCATAAGAACGGAGTAACGCATTAAGCAAGATGACATGATGTAGAGGGATAAACTCAAGCAATATGATATAACCCCATCTTTTTATCCTCGATGGCAACAATACAATACGTGCCTTGCTGCCCCTACTGTCACTGGTAAAGGACACCACAAGATTGAACCCAAAGCTAAGCACTTCTCCCATGGCAAGACAGATCAATCTAGTAGGCCAAACCAAACTGATAATTCGAAGAGACTTGCAAAGATAATTAAATCATACATATAAGAATTCAGTGAAGAACCAAATATTGTTCATAGATAATCCTGATCATAAACCCACAATTCATCGGATCTCGACAAACACACCGCAAAAAGAGTTACATCCAATAGATCTCCAAGAAGATCGAGGAGAACTTTGTATTGAGATCCAAAGAGAGAGAAGAAGCCATCTAGCTAATAACTATGGACCTGAAGGTCTGAGGTAAACTACTCACACATCATCGGAGAGGCTATGGTGTTGATGTAGAAGCCCTCCGTGATCGATTCCCCCTCCGGCAGAGCTTGGGAAAAGGCCCCAAGATGGGATCTATTGGGTACAGAAGGTTGCGGCGGTGGAAATAGGGTTTTGTGGTGCTCCTGGATGTTTTCGGGGTATATGGATATATATATAGGAGGAAGAAGTAGGTCGGTGGAGCTACGAGGGGCCCACGAGGGTGGGGGCGCGCCGGGTAGGCGCACCTCCCTGCCTCATGGCCTCCTCGTTGATTTCTTGATGTCTACTCCAAGTCCCCTGGATCACGTTTGTTCCAAAAATAACTCTCCCAAAGGTTTCATTCTGTTTGGATTCCGTTTGATATTCCTTTTCTGCGAAACACTGAAATATGCAAAAAAACAGCAATTTGCACTGGGCCTTGGGTTAGTAGGTTAGTCTCAAAAATAATATAAAAGTGTATAAATAAGCCCATTAACATCCAAAACAGATAATATAATAGCATGGAACAATAAAAAATTATAGATACATTGGAGACGTATCAACTCTCCTCGCATTCCGTTCGGTGGGATCGTTCCCCACCTCGCCCTCTTGCCATGGAACAAGGTTTCTCCCCAAATCCCTTTCTTTTTGCCTCGTTGTTTTGTCTCCAGGTTTGGGGAGATGCAAGTTGTTCTTGAGATTTTAGGCCAAATCTTTGCAAGAGTAGGATGTAGGAGAGTAGTAATGACGTAGAGATGCTATTTGGTATGTCGCTACTCCATATTTTTGATCAATCGTAGTACCGCTCCTTTGTTGTGGATGTGCCTAGATCTGATTCGTATCGGATCTGACCCTGAGCGGTACTACCGCACCTCCCGTACGATACTACCGCTCTGGCCGCATTCGCCTCATACGGTACTACCGCGCGTGGCGCAGAAGTAAAATTTTACTTCCGCTCTAGGCGCGGTACTACCATGCCATCCCGGCGCGGTACTACCGCGGCTAGAGCAGCAGTAGAATTTTAGTTCCGCTTCATGGTGCGGTACTACCGTTGACTTCAAACCTTCCTTGTGGCAACTACCCTATGTTATTTCTACGTGTTTTGTCAGTTCTTTTTGTTGTGGTCTTTGCATTGATCCTTCTCGTTTCTCTTGTGTGTTCTTGTGCTGTGTGTCATAGGTGGTGGCTTCGGTTCCAATGTTCATCGCTCGAACCCAACCCACGATACAGGCTCCAAGCGTCTTCGCAATCAAGAAGCTCCAGAGGGCTCCAATGCCCCACAACGCAATGTCAAGAAGGCTGCCAACCAGTACAAGGAGCCAGTTCGGGGCATGGATGAGCTAACTCAATCATAGTTCATCATTTGAAGGAGGACCAATCCCTATGTGAATCCTCGTGAGAATGTCAGAGGGAGTGAGTTGTTCTGGACCAAGCAGCAGAATCTCATATACATTGATGTGATCAAGTCCAAGCACAACCTATATGTTCCAATGCAGTGGATTGATATGAATCATCTGAGGAAGGACCAGAACTACTTTGGTGAGGAACTCGACTTGGTGCAGTTTGGCATTGAAGATTTCATCACATTCCATATGGATTTTGACCCAGAGCTAGTGGCGCAGTTCTTTGCCTCCGTCCACTTTCACACCGATCGGGAGCGGACTATGAGGGATACTCACCTCCATCTTCTAGGCCTTCTTGGGCTAAGAAGTTGAAGAGCAAGATGAAGGCTCTGTTCTGCATGCAGGCCAAGGGACAGTACATGTCTCATGTTGCTCAGAAGGAGAGTCGCCGTCACGACAAGAGGATCTTGAGGACGTTCGGCGAGGAGATATCAAGCGGGTCCGAGAAGCACATCACCCCAGAGGCTGAATGGATGGTGAAACAGGGCTATTAGTGACTGAGTATGAGGAGGATACCATTCGCGCTGCCGAGACCGACGAGGAGCGTGACGAGTGATCGCTTCAGCTTGAGCTACCACCTGTGTCGTAGGTGTCCTCTTTGCCTTTTTGGTGTCTCGATGCCAAAGGGGGAGAGAGTGTTGGATTTGCGAGTCTAGTCTTGTGTCGTGTTGTTTCGCTTTGTTGCTTTGCTTTCGTTGTGTTGAACCTTATTTGCTTTGTTTTGGTTTGTGCTCATGTGACCAACTTCTCTATCATATGGTGTAAGACATATGCTCTCTAGCGTACTTTAGTGTCTTTCATGCTTAGTAACCCATGACCCTATGCTATCTTGTGCCCTTTACTTTATGCTCATATCCATTACCTTTCCTCCTTGCTTAGTATTAGTTTTATTGTTGCATGATTTGTCTCATCTATAAAATATAGGGGGAGTGTTGATCCTAGTATGTGTGTCGTGCAGTCCAAAGCACTTCTCTAGAGTGCACACATCTAGGGGGGGCCGTCTATATTTTATAGATGTTGGGTTTGCCCATGTGTCATTTTATATCCCTATGTGGAAATCCCGTATTGTCATCAATCCACCAAAAAGGGGGCGATTGTAAGGGCATGTTTATCCCTAAGTAGTTTTGGTGATTGATGACAATGCTTTTGCGGACTAATCGTGTGCATTGAGCATTTCAGATATATCTGTAGGAGATATGCCCTAGAGGCAATAATAAATGATATTATTTATCTCCAAGTTCATGATTATGTTTATGTTCCATGCTATAACTATTGTGGTTCCCGAGCTCGTATATCCATAAAGGCTCTAGGGAAAACCCATGTGCACATGTGGAATAGTAAACGATCAAATGTATTCCTAGTCATGCCTCTAAGACTAGCTCAAGTATTGCATGATGATTAAGTTTTCCCAATCATGGGCATGTCAATGCCAGCAACTTTGAGGGCACAATGTTAGAAGAACATTTGTGTTGAATCGACCCGAATTGATGTTATGCTATGAGATACATTCGACACAAGTTTAATGGTACATAACACAGAGATGGTTAACGTTTGAATGATTCCTTAGACCATGAGAGTATCGAGTTTCTTCATGCTTGCTTCATGAACTTTGGGGTTTGTTAAACGTCATCCGTAAATGGGTGGCTATTACGGCGGCTTACAGGTTCATGGAAAAGTATGTCAAGTAACTTGATAGCTCAAGATTGCGATTTGCTCCTCCGACGATGGAGAGATATTCTCGGGCCCTCTCGATGTTACATTATCCATAATCATGGCCAGACACCTTGTGATTTGATCACTGGGATGTCGGAACACGGAAACGAGAAAAGAGAACAAAACCGGTAACGAGGTAACTTGCATGGTGGAAAAATTATTCGTCCACAGGGATGCAATAAATCTCACCTCGGGTGTTTATGACATATCGCGAAGCAACAGGAATAGCTCACTGCAACTGGAGGTTCACTCGAATATTCATTCGTGTGGGTATAGGGGTCAATATGGGTGTCCACGGCTCCGATGTTGGTCATCGATCGGAAGGGGTTCCGGGTCATGTCTATACTTCACCGAACCTATAGGGTCACACGCTTAAGGGTCATCTATCCGCTGAATACTAGAGAGGGAGTCTGAGAGAAAATCAACAAAAAAGTTTCGGACAACGGAAAAGTTCCGCAGAGAGAGGTCATCGGATGAGTTTCGGTGAAACCGAAAAGTTTTTTCAGGATATACTATTAAGTAAAATTGTTTTTGGCACATGCCTGATAATTCTTGGAGGCTGCCAGAGTCATTTTGGAAACTTTTTGGAATTTTCCAGGATAAAAGCTGGAATTGCTCCGGAGCCGCCGGAACCACTTCAGATGCTTTTCACAGATGAAAATCACTAATTCGGAATTGTTTCGGAACGTGTTGAAAATTATTTTAGTGGCTACTGGAAATGTTCTAAGCCCACATAAATATTTTCAGTTTGAATGGACGCTGAAAAATGTCGTCGTGAATAGTGAGCGAGCTTTTTGGGATATTTATGGAAAGCTACCTTTTGGGGCTTTTCCCAAAAGGCTTCTAGAAGGACTTGGGGATCAAGGAATCCCCTTTGGGCCCCCCCATGAAGGTGGGACGTTGGAGAGTGCAGCTCCTCCATGGAGCTCCACTTGTCATCCCTTTATGCCCTTCATGCCCTTTTATGTGTGACATAAAGTGTGGGCATTTTGGGTTATTCATGTTTCCCCCTACCCCTTGGGTTTTCCTATAAATAGAGGTGGATAGGCACTCTCCACATTCACTCTTTCTCACATACAAGTGCCATTGCAATGATCTGGTTTCTCTCTCCCTCCCCGCGAAATAGTTTGTAGAGCCGAAAGGCTGTCTGGGTTTCGGTGGGAACTAGTTCTCGGATAGATGACACCGTATGTGTGCAACTCTGTAGAGAGATCATAGTTTCGGTCTTAGTTCGAGAGTGCCTTCCGAAGGGCTGTCCGTGTGACCGTCCGAGTTTCAAAGGTCCTCCTGCTACCTCTTGAGCATGTGTTGGTTTTCCCTTGAAGAGTAAAGGGTGATGCAACACAGTAGCGTAAGTATTTCCCTCAGTTTTTGAGAATCAAGGTATCAATCCAGTAGGAGGTAACACACAAGTCACCTAGTACCTGCACAAAAAAACAAGAACCTCACAACCAACGCGATAAATGGGTTGTCAATCCCTTCACGGTCACTTACGAAAGTGAGATCTGGTAGAGATAATAAGATAAATATTTTTGGTATTTTTGTGGTATAGATTGGAAAATAAGGATTGCAAAATAAATAGTAAACTAGAATTGTAGATCGCAAACTTATATGATGTAAAGTAGACCCGGGGGCCATAGGTTTCACTAGTGGCTTCTCTCAAGATAGCAAATTCTGTGGTGGGTGAACAAATTACTGTCGAGCAATTGATAGAAAAGCGCATAGTTATGAGAATATCTAGGCACGATCATGTATATAGGCATCACGTCCGCGACAAGTATACCGAAACAATTCTGCATCTACTACTATTACTCCACACTGCTATCCAGCATGCATCTAGAGTATTAAGTTCATAAGAACAGAGTAACACGTTAGGCAGGATGACATGATGTAGAGGGATAAACTCAAGCAATATGATATAAACCCCATCTTTTTATCCTCGATGGCAACAATACAATGTGTGCCTTGCTGCCCCTGCTGTCACTAGAAAAGGACACCGGAAGATTGAACCCAAAGCTAAGCACTTCTCCCATTGCAAGAACGATCAATCTAGTAGGACAAACCAAACTGATAATTCGAAGAGACTTGCAAATATATTTAAATCATGCATAAAAGATTTCAGAGAAGAATCAAATATTGTTCATAGATAATCTTGATCATAAACCCACAATTCATCGGATCTCAACAAACACACCACAAAAATAATTACATCGAATATATCTCCAAGAGAATCGAGGAGAACTTTGTATTGAGATCCAAAGAGATAGAAGAAGCCATCTAGCTAATAACTATGGACCCGAAGGTCTGTGGTAAACTACTCACACATCATCGGAGAGGCTGTGGTGTTGATGTAGAAGCCCTCCGTGATCGATTCCCCCTCCGGCAGAGCGCCGGAAAAGGCCCCAAGATGGGATCTCACGGGTATAGAAGGTTGCGGTGGTGGAAATAGGGTTTCATGGTGCTCCTAGATGTTTTCGGGGTATATGGGTATATATAGGTGGAAGAAGTACGTTGGTGGAGCTGCGAGGGGCCCACGATGGTGGGGGCGTGCCTACCCCCCTAGGCGTGCCTCCCTGCCTCGTGGCCTCCTCACTTATTTCTTGACATCCACTCCAAGTCTCTTGGATCATGTTTGTTCCAAAAATAACACTCCCGAAGGTTTCATTCCGTTTGGATTCCGTTTGATATTCCTTTTCCGCGAAACACTGAAATAGGCAAAAAAACAGCAATTTGCACTAGGCCTTTGGTTAGTAGGTTAGTCCCAAAAATAATATAAAAAGGTAAATTAAAGCCCATTAAACATCCAAAATAGATAATATAATAGCATGGAACAATCAAAAATTGTAGATACGTTGGAGACGTATCAAGCATCCCCAAGCTTAATTCCTGCTCGTCCTCGAGTAGGTAAATGATAAAAACAAAAATTTTGGTGTGGAATGCTACCTAGCATAATTCTCAATGTAATTTCCTTTATTGTGGCATGAATGTTCAGATCCGAAAGATTCAAGACAAAAGTTTAATATTGACATATAAACAATAATACTTCAAGCATACTAACAAAGCAATCATGTCTTCTCAAAATAACATGGCCAAGGAAAGTTATCCCTACAAAATCATATAGTCTGGCTATGCTCTATCTTCACCACACAAAATATTTAAATCATGCACAACCCCGATGACAAGCCAAGCAATTGTTTCATACTTTTGATGTTCTCAAACTTTTTCAATCTTCACGCAATATATGAGCGTGAGCCATGGATATAGCACTATAGGTGGAATAGAATGGTGGTTGTGGAGAAGACAAAAAGGAGAAGATAGTCTCACATCAACTAGGCGTATCAATGGGCTATGGAGATGCCCATCAATAGATATCAATGTGAGTGAGTAGGGATTGCCATGCAACGGATGCACTAGAGCTATAAGTGTATGAAAGTTCAAAAAGAAACTAAGTGGGTGTGCATCCAACTTGCTTGCTCACGAAGACCTAGGGCATTTTGAGGAAGCCCAACATTGGAATATAGAAGCCAAGTTCTATAATGTAAAATTCCCACTAGTATATGAAAGTGACAACATAGGAGACTCTCTATCATGAAGATCATGGTGCTACTTCAAAGCACAAGTGTGGCAAAAGGATAGTAGCGTTGTCCCTTCTCTCTTTTTCTCTCTTTTTTGGGCCTTTTCTCTTTTTTATGGCCTCTTTTTTATTTTTCGTCCGAAGTCTCATCCCGACTTTTGGGGGAATCATAGTCTCCATCATCCTTTCCTCACTTGGAACAATGCTCTAATAATGATGATCATCACACTTTTATTTACTTACAACTCAAAAATTACAACTCGATACTAGAACAAAATATGACTCTATGTGAATGCCTCCGGCGGTGTACCGGGATGTGCAATGAATCAAGAGTGACATGCATGAAAGAATTATAAACGTGGCTTTGCCACAAATACGATGTCAACTACATGATCATGCAAAGCAATATGACAATGATGAAGCGTGTCATAATAAACGGAACAGTGGTAAGTTGCATGGCAATATATCTCGGAATGGCTATGGAAATGACATAATAGGTAGGTATGGTGGATGTTTTGAGGAAGGTAATTGGTGGGTTTATGGTACCGGCGAAAGTTGCGGAGTACTAGAGAGGCTAGCAATGGTGGAAGGGTTAGAGTATGTATAATCCTTGGACTCAACATTAGTCATAAGAACTCACATATTTATTGCAAAAATCTATTAGTTATCGAAACAAAGTACTATGAGCATGCTCCTAGGGGAATAGATTGGTAGGAAAAGACCATCGCTCGTCCCCGACCGCCATTCATAAGGAAGACAATCAATAAATAAATCATGCTCCGACTTCATCACATAACGGTTCACCATACGTGCATGCTACGGGAATCACAAAATTTAATACAAGTATTTCTCAAATTCACAACTACTAAACTATCATGACTCCAATATCACTATCTTTATATCTCAAAAAAATCATCAAGTATCAAACTTCTCATAGTATTCAATGCACCTTTTATGATAGTTTTTATTATACCCATCTTGGATGCCTATCATATTAGGACTAATTTTATAGCCAAAGCAAATTACCATGCTGTTTTATAAGACTCTCAAAATAATATAAGTGAAGCATGAGAGATAAATACTTTCTATAAAATAAAACCACCACCGTGCTCTTAAAGATATAAGTGAAGCACTAGAGCAAAATTTTCTAGCTCAAAAGATATAAGTGAAGCACATAGAGTATTCTAATAAATTCCGATTCATGTGTGTCTCTCCCAAAAGGTGTGTACATCAAGGATGATTGTGGTAAACTAAAAGGCAAAGACTCAAATCATACAAGATGCTCCAAGCAAAACACATATCATATGGTGAATAAAAATATAGCCTTAAGTAAAGTTACCGGTAGAGGAAGATGAAAGAGGGGATGCCTTCCGGGGCATCCCCAAGCTTAGGCTTTTGGTTTTCCTTGAATTTTACCTCGGGGTGCCTTGGGAATCCACAAGCTTAGGCTCTTGCCACTCCTTATTCCAAAATCCATCAAATCTTTACCCAAAACTTGAAAACTTCACAACACAAAACTCAACAGAAAATCTCACGAGCTACGTTAGTATAATAAAACAAACCACTACTTCAAGGTACTGTAATGAACTCATTCTTTATTTATATTGGTGTTAAACATACTGTATTCTAACTTCTATATGGTTCATACCCCCCGATACTGGCCATAGATTCATCAAAATAAGCAAACAACACACGAAAAACAGAATCTGTCAAAAACAGAACAGTCTGTAGTAATCTATGGGTTTCGAATACTTATGTAAACCAAAAAAATTCTTAAATAAATTTGTGGACGTGAGGAATTTGTCTATTAATCATCTGCAAAAATAATCAACCTAATCATACTCTCCAGTAATAAATGGCATCAAATCTCGCGAGCACTAAAGTTTCTGTTTTTTACAGCAAGATCACAAAAACTTCCCCCAAGTCTTCCCAAAGGTTCTACTTGGCACAAACACTAATTATAATCATAAAACCACATCTAAACAGAAACTAGATGAATTATTTATTACTAAACAGAACCCAAAAAGAAAGAAACAAAAATAAAATTGGGTTGCCTCCCAACAAGCGCTATCGTTTAATGTCCCTAGCTAGGCATGAAAACAAGAATAGATCTAGGTATTGTTATCTTTGGTAGGCAATTATTCAATAGAACACTTATAACCCTTAGGGGTTTCCTTATTTTTATTAATGATCAAACTCCTAGGCAAGAAATCAAGAAAATCATTCGTAGCAAAAGGTTCCTTAATGATAGTGATAAAGTTGGGGTGAACACTTATTGCTTTAAGATTCGCATTTTCCTTATTAGAAGATTCACCCTTTTTATTTTTAGGCACATACATAAACTTGGCAACTCTAGTAATAGGAGGATTTGGAGTGTTTTTCAGGTAAGAAAAGGCAGACCCTAAGTTGGTAATAATATCCTCAAGTTTATCAATTCTTGTGGAATCTTGATCTATTTTTTCATTGACTATGGGTTCTTTTTCTTTAAAAAAATTCAGAGTAACTCCCACCTTAGATCCATATTGGGTAATCTGGTTGTGGATCTTTTTATCCAAATTCTCAATCAACTCTACTGCGGCAACTTTATTTTCAATAATTTCAAGCCTTTGCATCACATGTTCGAAAGTTAAAATAGTTCCATTAACCAAGAGAGGTGGTGAGCCAAACAAATCTATCATAGCATTATAAGAATCAAAAGTATGGCTACCCAAGAAATTCCCTCCGGTAATGGTATCAAGAATATATCTATTCCGGGTGATGCCTACATAAAAATTGCAAAGAAGAATGGAAGTGGATTGCTTCCTAGTGGATCTATTCTGAGAATTAAAAATTCTATACCAAGCGTCTTTTAGGATTTCTCCCTCCTTTTGTTTAAAATTAAGAACTTCATGATCGGGAGTACTAACGATGATAGAAGGGCTAGCCATAATAGCAAAACCAATGATCTAACACAAGGATACACAAGAAGCAAGCAAAAAGATACGAACGGAAAAGAGGCGAGTGAAAAAGAGGGCGAATAAAATGGCAAGGGTGAAGTGGGGGAGAGGAAAACGAGAGGCAAATGACAAATAATGTAATGCGAGGGATAAGAGTTTGTTATGGGTACTTGGTATGTCTTGAGTTGATGCAACCTCGCCGGCAACGGCGCCAGAAATCCTTCTTGCTACCTCTTGAGCATGCGTTGGTTTTCCCTTGAAAAGGAAAGGGTGATGCAACACAGTAGCTGTCGTGGAATTGTCACGGCAGATGTCCTTAGTGTGAGGACTTAGTCGCGAGGCCAACGCATCTATGTGGTAGCTTGAGAGGGGTTGAGCGGAATCGAGAGACGCAACACAAGACAAGGATTTAGACAGCTTCGGGCCCCGGGAAACATCATCCGGTAATAACCCTACATGCTGTTTGTGGCTAGATCTCATTATGCTCATGAGAGAGTTATCGGTAAGCCGGCGCTTTGTGTCTAGCCCTAGAGATTATTTTCTGTCGCCCGTCCCTCTTTGGGGAGCCCTGCCCCTCCTTATATAAGTTAGAGGGGCAAGCTACATGTGGAGTCCTAGTAGGACTAGGATTAGTCTATCTTCTCTTACAAGTTGATTACAAGTCCGGGTCTTGCTTCCTCGTAAAGGAGATATTCCTCACGCCTTTCCTCTTAAGCCGGCCTACCATAACGTAGCCGGCCTTCTGGGCCTTGAGCCTCTTGGGCCCCCGGGTCTTGTCGCTCCTTTGATCCTCTTGCCAGGTCACCCATAAGTCGCCAGGCTCGGGTGGGTCACTTAGTGAGTCATTCAGTCAGGGCGGGTCATTAGTGAGTCGCCAAGTCCGGCCGGGTTATACATCTGGCCGGGTCATACCATGGGGTATATCCCTGACATTAGCCCCTAAGTTTAATTTGGATTTATCCATGTTAAACTGATCTGCAACATAAACACAAGAACAAATTGACAGGTTGCACTCCGGGTTAAATATTCTTGTAAGCCGGCACTTGATCATCCTTAAGTCCTTGTCATCTCCTCCTTCTGGAAAATCTGGGTTAATGGACCAACTTCGTAGTCAATTTGCTTGTAGAAGAAATATTGTAAATAAAGCATCCATTTGAGTCAGCCTTCAATGCTCTGACTTGATAAAAATATTGGTCTTCAAATATTCAACTTATATTCAGCCGACTTGAGATATAAAACTTGCCGGTTTATGATTACCAAAATTGCCGGGTTATAAATAGATGATGCCGAGTCATAATTGTCGCCGACGCCGGTTTATGATTTTTGCAGACACCGGGTCAATCTAATTTACTCAAACTGAAAATTTGAAGATAGTTCTCCCTTATATTCATAATACCTGTAGCCCCCAAGGGCCGGTTTAATCAGCATGAATAAGCCAGGACTTATCACCATGGCTTTAAATGAAATCCAGTTGTGTAGCCCCCATGAGTCGGCTATAGTCATAGTAGTGTAGCCGGGTCATCCTAGAATTCTCTTAAGCAAAGAGCAATATGCATTAGTCCCCAAGTGTCGGGTCATTATGTAATAATGAGCAGGGACTTTGTAAATATGATGATGTAAATTTGAGCAGTAACGTGTAGCCCCCAAGGGCCGGCTTAGTAAGATAATACTAAGCTGGGACTTTTCATTGAAAATAATATCATATGATGTAACCCCCATCCTGGGGCTTGAACCCACGTCCACAAGGTTAAGAGTTTTATGCTTTACCAACTGAGCAGTGGATCCTTCAATATATAATGGAATAAGGCTTGTGTATCTTGAATTTTAACAGGAGCAATTGGTAGCCCCCAAGGGCCGGCTCATTACAATGGGATGAGTCGGGTCTTTAATAAGGCCAATAAAAATGACTTTGCATTAGCCCCCAAGTGTCATGGTGCATGCTTGCAGCGACATGAGACTTGCATATTTGATGTAACCTCAACTTGAATAATGTAGCCCCCAAGTGCCGGGTCGTAAGCCTGCAGCGACTCGGGACTATTTCCTCCATTGTAAAATAAATCATGCCCATTGATAAAGATAATAGCTGTGGCGCTAAAGCGACTTTGAAACCTCAATCATAATACTGGTTATTGATAATCATAATAGAAATCCAGCCATGTTGGCTATTCAAAATTTGAATAATATAATCCGGTATGAAAACCTCAATCATTCAATATCATCATTGAAAATCCAGCCATGTTGGCTATTTAAAGAATTCAAATACCTTATCTGTTGACAAGTAAATCCGGAGTTTAAATACCCAGCGGCTCTTGGCCGATGGCGATTCAATACGCCTTCATTGTAAACCGGAATTTTCATGACCCGGCGGCTTATAGCCTTTTGAGAAAAATCCAGAACGGATAATCATTTTGAAGCATCAACTTTGGTAATGAGCTTGAACTTAATCATTTACATGTCATATTTCTGCAAATCCTGCAGAGAGTTTAAACAACATATGCCCTGGTGACTTAGCGTCAAAACTAGGGCGGGTCATAATATCTCACATATAACTACTGTGATATTGAATTTGTACTGCCGGCTTACATAACCTGTGCAGTAAGGGTGATAACCCAATCCTTAGAAGCCAATGCTTCCACATAGATGATGATTGTCATAAACTAGCGACTTATAGTCAAAAGTCAAGCCGGGTTAAGCATAAAACACTTATATATATTTGAGATATAATCCCAAAAAGGTCTCAAGTTAAGTAATTGTGGCTGCAATAAACTTTACCAAAGACAGAATAAAACTTTTTGAGGCTTCTGATTCAGATACGATCAGTAAACCGTTCCAAAGGGGTTAAGCTAAGATTCGAATACGATCATATAGCCCCCAGTGGCTTTGGCGATGCCGATCAAGAGGGTACCGACAGCTATGTTCTCTTTGGTTCGAATACGACCTATGTTTGAACAGGAACCCCCAAATGACCTTGAGAGTTGTTTAACGACGCTGATTTGAATACGATCCATGTCGATTCCCAAAGGGGTTGAGCTATGATTCGGATACGATCAAGAAGCCCCCAAGTAGGTTCGGCAGTTTGCCAATCAAAAGGGTATCGACAGCTATGTTCTCTTTGGTTCGAATACGACCTATGTTTGAACAGGAGGCCCCCAAGTGACCATATAAATTTTGGCATTACGCCGATCAAGAGGGTATTGATAGCTATGCTCGATGAGCAGGAAGCCCCCAAGTGATCATAATAAGATAAGCCGTAAGGCAGGATATCCAAGTTTGAACCGCGCATCATGGCAGCAAGTTCTTTTGGCAACCTTTAATTTTTCTGAGAACTCGAACTTGCGAGAGATTTAAATCTTTTTGAATCCGGAACTTTAAACCGGATTTAAAAACTTCAAAACTTTGTGAAAGACAAATTTACCTTGAGCCGGATTTTGAACTGGATTTGATAGCTTCAAAGCTTTGCAGGAGAGAGATGTCTCTTGAGCTATATTTTAAACTGGAATCTTCATTTTGAGCCGGAAATTTTTCTGACGGCCTTTAAATATTCGCCAATAAAGAGTAGCCTCCGGGGCCGGATTATCTTCCCTTCAATGACTCGGAGTTCTTGAATTCATTGAAACCGGCTAATTTTGCCGAGCCATACCATTGTAGCCCCCGAGTCTCAAGATGACTCAAAGAGTTGGCTTGAGATTCTCCATATTTGACCATAGCAGAAGGTGTATATCATTGGCGTTGATAACGCGATGTGAATCCACAGAAGGTTGAGGTGACTGCGGCGGGTTATAAATGATTCCGTATGAGCCGTGTCAGCAACTCGGCCAATGGTTCCCTCCAACTGGTTGTTTGAAGCTTAATCAAACTGTAGTGGCGGCAATTTGTGCGCCTGCCCATTGAGCCATCCAGTGCAGACGACGGTTGATAATATATGATAATTTCCTCCAATTTGTTGGAAGAGAAAACCGGCTTCCCAAGCAGTGACTTGCTCATACTCAATAAACAGCTCATGCTGACAGGTGTGGCCCAGTGTGTTGATGTAGACCAGGCCGCGAGAGACGGACGGCAGAGACGACCGCAGCATCAGTGGCAGCCCCGACAGATGAGTCGGCCGCGGCGTTGTAAGCCGGTGCGGACGGGGAAAATCTTCACCGGTGTTGTAAACCGGCACGGACGGGCGAGTTAATCGCGGGTGCGGTCCCGGTGAGTCGAAATAGTCCGGGCCACAAGGGCGGCGTCTTGCACACATATTCTTTGATCCTTGTGGCACGGTCATATGCTAGCACATGACAGTAATTACGCAATTTATATATCCATGATCCGGCCATCGACTTTGCAATGACCCATTTTTCTGCATATAAAATGCAAAGACCAAAGTAATTGCTCTATGACAAAAACAATATGTGCTAAAATTATACTTAGAGGGATATCACCTGATTCGCCCGAACAACAGATGAGTCGGCCGTGGCATTGTAAGCCAGTGCGGACGCGTGAACCGGTGCGGACGCGTGAACCGGTGCGGACGCGTGAGCCGCCGTGAGGGCAGATGGACGAGTCGTCCATGGCGTTTGTAAAGCGGCGCGAGCGGCGAGTCAAACGTGATGTTGTTTAACCAGTGTAGATGCATGAATCGGCAACAGGTGCGGACGGATGTAATCCGAACATCGGGGCGGTGACTTGCACGTATATTCGTCGAGCATCCTAGCACGGACAAACACCAATGCAAAAAGTGATGTTGATGCGCCCCCTTAGGCGACACCTTTTCGTAATGGTCCTGCAAAAATATTACCAGACCAAGTAATTGTTCTTTGATAAAAATAATATGTTTAATAAAATAAACTTAGATGGATATCACCTGGCATTTTTTTGTCAGATGATCACATATGCTGGTGTAGATAATGCTGGTCGTGCTTGGATCAAAAAATAGGCAGACCTATGCACGTCTACTATAGCACCAGCACCCACATGGGTCTTCCTCTGTCCCCCTTTTCTGAATAATAATCGGCTTTGAATGCCTTGAGATCCAAGTCGATGTGCTTGACGCATAGCAAGTGTTCACTAGTAATTGATGCATGTGGATAGCATCGCTACCACTACTGCTGAATAATGGTTTTCTCGCAGTGTATCAGACTGATCATCAGAGTCACTTATCCGGGCACAGCAATGAAAAATTGACCCAGTATCCTGTATCCCTTGGCTTGTCCCTTGTTCACATGCTAATGCACCAGAGAAGTAGCCCACAACACAAGTGTCCGTCAAGAAAACTGTCACAACTTTTCCACGCCTGCGCCTCCGCGCGGGGCGAACCCAGCGGCTCAGAGGCCATAGGAACGGCGGCTCAAGAACTCGGCAGCGGGTGACGTGGCATGACGTCAGAGGTAGTACAGTGGCTCAAGAGCTGCAGCGGCAGTGCATTGAGACGGCGGAGGTAGGCGGGTCAGAGGCGTTTCAGAGCCGGCTCGAGACACCAGCAGCAGCAGCAACGGGCAACGGCTACAGACCACGGCAAGGTGGCGGGTCAATGTGACTGACGGCTGAAACAGAGTAGGGCGGTTTGAAGTAGATGCCGGCTTGCACTTTGGAATCGGCCGGTAGGGCAGCTCGCGACAATGGCCACGGCAGCGGTTGTGGACTCAGCAGTGACCGGGTCTTCGTGCAGCCATGGCGGCAATTTTAGGCGGCTCAACGGCGGGCAACAACGATGGTCAAGCAAGGAGAGGTCGAGCGACTCGATGAGTCGGGGCCACTTGGCGAGGTGGCTGTAGCAAATCGACTTGGAAACGGCCTAGGGACGATGATCAAAAATTCCTTGGCGAAGCGAGGCGAGGCCGGCTCGGAGGCGCGAGGCCGCTACGGTGGCTCAGTCACCGTAGAAGCGGAGCGCGGGCAGGGCGGCTCGAGGCTTGCAGAGGCGACTCAACGAGGCCGCGTAGAAGGCGGCTCAGAAGCAGCTTCATGACAGGCAATGAAACGGATCAGCGGCCACGCCGACAGCTTGGCGGCGAGGCACGGCTCAGCTGGCGGCTTGAGGTGTGGCGAGGTAGAGGCAGCCTGTGGAGACCCGGCGGCCACTCGTGGGCAACAGAGGCATTGTAAGCCGACTTAGATATGGATCAGAGGCGCCCCGATGAGACGGTTTCGACGTGGCTCACGGTGACTTTGAGACGGAGATCACTCAGAGGTGAGGTTCAATGGCGGGTCAGTATGTTGAGGGCGGGGCAGCTGGGAATCAGCCATGGTGGCTCGGAATTGGCCATGGCGGCTCAACCGGTAGAGGCACACTCGGCGGCGATTTAGAGGTCGGGTCGTAGTTGGTTTGATCCCCCTGTCACTTCTGGTGTTTCCGTGATCAAAGCAGCAACAGTGATCAATCTAGCAAAAGAATCCGACCAGATATTGATGATTTGCTAAAAATAGATGTTTGTCTTGGCTTGCATGTCGGCGTATATTGATGTCTTTGGATTTGACGGATCCCCGGATCATCGGTGACTGTAACCCTAATTTCTTTTGAACCTCATGAATTGTCAATCTAGACTGATGAACTCCAAAAACCGATGCAGATCCTTCCAAACTATTTCTTCTTCATCCGGAAAGCTGTGAGCCTCTCAATCCCTAGAAGAGATCCCTCCAAGAACTCAACACCACCGTGCGCTCGCCTCACGGTGGGCGCCAACTGTCGTGGAATTGTCACGGCAGATGTCCTTAGTGTGAGGACTTAGTCGCGAGACCAACGCATCTATGTGGTAGCTTGAGAGTGTTTGAGCGGAATCGAGAGACGCAACACAAGACAAGGATTTAGACAGCTTCGGGCCCCGGGAAACATCATCCGGTAATAACCCTACATGATGTTTGTGGCTAGATCTCATTATACTCATGAGAGAGTTATCAGTAAGCCGACGCTTTGTGTCTAGCCCTAGAGATTATTTTCTGTCGCCCATCCCTCTTTGGGGAGCCCTGCCCCTCCTTATATAAGTTAGAGGGGCGGACTACATGTGGAGTCCTAGTAGGACTAGTATTAGTCTATCTTCTCTTACAAGTTGATTACAAGTCCGGGTCTTGCTTCCTCGTAAAGGAGATATTCCTCACGCCTTTCCTCTTAAGCCGGCCTACCATAACGTAGCCGGCCTTCTGGGCCTTGAGCCTCTTGGGCCCCCGGGTCTTGTCGCTCCTTTGATCCTCTTGCCAGGTCACCCATAAGTCGCCAAGCTCGGGTGGGTCACTTAGTGAGTCGTTCAGTCAGGGCGGGTCATTACTGAGTCGCCAAGTCCGGCCGGGTTATACATCTGGCCGGGTCATACCGCGGGGTATACCCCCGATAGTAGTGTAAGTATTTCCCTCAGTTTTTGAGAACCAATGTATCAATCCTGTAGGAGGTAACACACAAGTCACCTAGTACTTGCACAAACAAACAAGAACCTCGCAACCAACGCGATAAAGGGGTTGTCAATCCCTTCACGGTCACTTACGAAAGTGAGATCTGATAGAGATAATAAGATAAATATTTTTGGTATTTTTATGATATAGATTGGAAAGTAAAGATTGCAAAATAAACGGTAATAGAAATAGCAAGTTGATAGGAAAATAATATGATGGAAGATAGACCCGGGGGCCATAGGTTTCACTAGTGGCTTCTCTCAAGATAGAAAATTCTACGGGGGGTGAAAAAAATTATTGTCGAGCAATTGATAGAAAAGCGCATAGTTATAAGAATATCTAGGCATGATCATGTATATAGGCATCACGTCTGCGATAAGTAGACCGAAACGTTTCTGCATCTACTACTATTACTCCATGCATCGACCGCTATCCCGCATGCATCTAGAGTATTAAGTTCATAAGAACAGAGTAACACATTAGGCAAGATGACATGATGTAGAGGGATAAACTCAAGCAATATGATATAAACCCCATCTTTTTATCCTCGATGTCAACAATACAATACGTGCCTTGCTGCCCCTACTTTCATTGGGAAAGGACACCGCAAGATTGAACCCAAAGCTAAGCACTTCTCCCATTGCAAGAACGATCAATCTAGTAGGCCAAACCAAAATGATAATTCGAAGAGACTTGCAAAGATATTTAAATCATGCATAAAAGATTTAAGAGAAGAATCAAATATTGTTCATAGATAATCTTCATCATAAACCCACAATTCATCGAATCTCGACAAACACACCGCAAAAAGAATTACATCGAATAGATCTCCAAGAGAATCAAGGAGAACTTTGTATTGAGATCCAAAGAGAGAGAAGAAGCCATCTAGCTAATAACTATGGACCCGGAGGTCTGTGGTAAACTAATCACACATCATCGGAGAGACTATGGCGTTGATTTAGAAGCCCTCCGTGATCGATTCCCCCTCCGGCAGAGCGCCGGAAAAGGCCCCAAGATGGGATCTCACGGGTAAAGAAGGTTGCGGCAGTGGAAATAGGGTTTCGTGGTGCTCCTGGATGTTTTCAGGGTATATGGGTATATATAGGAGGAAGAAGTACGTCGGTGGAGCTGCGAGGGGCCCACGAGGGTGGGGGCGCCTACCCCCTGGGCGCGCCTCGCTGCCTCGTGGCCTCCTCGCTTCTTTCTTAACGTCCACTCCAAGTCTCCTGGATCATGTTTGTTCCAAAAATAACTCTCCGGAAGGTTTCATTCCGTTTGGATTCCGTTTGATATTCCTTTTCTGCGAAACACTGAAATAGGCAAAAAAAACATCAATTTGCACTGGGCCTTTGGTTAGTAGGTTAGTCCTAAAAATAATATAAAAAGGTAAATTAAAGCCCATTAAACATCGAAAACAGATAATATAATAGCATGGAACAATAAAAATTATAGATACACTGGAGACGTATCACCTCCCGAAGGGCTGTTCGAGTGACCGTCCGAGTTTCGAAGGTCCTCCCGAAGGGCTGTCTGCGACACCGTCTGGGGGACTGTCCGACCACCTCCCGGAGGGCTGTCCGAGGGGTAGATGAGGGTATACAACCTCGCAGTTGGGAGGTTGTAAATCCTAGCTGCGGGGATCTGCACCGCCGATCATCATCGACTCTACTTCCCGCTGCGCTACGAGTCGGTAACGGAAAAGATCAAACCTTGTATGCAGTCTCCATAGTGGTCCTGGGCTGGTGCGTAAGTCAGATTTTTTTTGCTTTCTAAGCGTTACCCAACAGTGGCATCATGAGCCGTGCTATGCGTAGATACAAGTTGCGATCTAGAATACATAGAGATGTATGGGTGTTGCACAATATAATTAGGTAGTAGATGAATTCTATTACTGAAAATTATTTGTGCGGGTAGCAGATGAAATCTGTTACCTGATGTTCCTGTTGCTTCCCTTGAATTTGCATAATCCTGATCTTGATGGCATGGTGGAATCTCAAAAAGTTCTGGCAATCCGCGATCCTTTCATGCTGCTCCTGAGTATGCTGATTAACAGATCAACGAAGTGCTAACAGTTCTTTGGGTTCCACCATAGTTAAAGAAAGATGGATCTTTCGCAGACAAAAGGGCAATGCAGATATGATCTGCACGTGGGTCATGCGTATGGCGAAGTTCGGTATGGGGCTCGATATTTTATTATCTCGTGTTTCATACACCCCGGAAAGTTAATCTAGCGACTTGAATTATCATACTTGATGATGGACGTTGGTAGCTTCGGTTTGTTTCGAAACCTTAAAAGCCACGAAAAACAAGTTTTTGCATGAACTGATTAGAGGCGTCTAAACTTGGTTTTGTAGGAGGGTTTGCATGTGCATGTGATGTGGTATAGCAGTGCTCATAATAATTTGATTATGTATGAGATGACTATATAATGTAATTAACATGACCTGCGTGTCATGATTCAGCATGATGGCTGGAGCCATATGATTGCACTTTAATGACCTGCGTGTCAACCTTAAGTAATGCATTAATTTTATACGCTATGGAGATCGCAATATTATCTAGTGCATCGACAAGGTGGTGGCAATCTTCACGAAGGTGAACACCAACGCGAATGCTGAAGACGAAGAAATGAAAGACTTCTCCGTCAGAAGGGGCTATACCATATCATGCTATTATGAATTGCTTGAGATGTTTATCCCTCTTGATGCACCCTTCTTGATTGCGTGGTAGCCTCTTTTTATTAGGGTGATCTCTCACTTCAAAATATCAAAGTAGTTAGTGTTCACCCAAGTGTAGCACCTTCTGAAATTCGTATCTTTTTGGGGTGCGCCATGTCCACATGGGTACGAACGAATCGAGAGGAATGAGGCAGGTGAGGTCAGACCTCGCAGCAAGATCACTTGGTTGTCTTTGACGTTCAGGCAGGATCGTCCTGAGCTCGGAACACACCCATCGGAAGATGAACAAGAGTCACATGGAGATGTGATTGGCAAGTTTGCCTACCAATTGAAATTCTCGTCATCAGTGATGTCCACATCAATGGCATTGAATTGAAATGTGGGTCTTGTATCACTCATAATCTATTTTGAGAGATATTGATTCGAGTGGGAGCGCACTATTGAATTGACATGTTTAATTCTTAGTGCAATTAATTATGAACACTTTCTAAGTGTTACTTGCATAATAGTTGTAGAATAATGGCTCGCGTTTCCACCTTCCCTGTTAAAATTGAATAGCTATTAAATATCTGGTTAAAACATTACGGTTGGTAACGTAATGTGAGGATTGTCCTCAAAAGTGCCGAGAAGGACTTTGTCCTATCACATGCTTTCCGTATACTCCCGGTAAATGCAATGGATGACGAGACTCTCGTCCTTCAATCCAAAAGCTAGAATTCCATTGCGGTCAAGTGCAATATGTTTGCTTCCATTAAACTCGAACTTCGAAAGTTTGGGATAGTTATGTGATATTCATGGAACTGAAAATTAATTTTCAGATACAAACAAAGGCTGAAAGATATGAAATATCCAAAGCAATGTTTGTTTGCAAATTATTAGTAAAGTGTTTACTATGCATTAGACTGATAAGAGAGGGATCCAGAAGAATGCTTGTCATATGATGAAAGGTGAATAAAACAACAACTTAAAGAGAAAGGAAGTGTCCAAAGGGTGTTAGTATTACTTACATGCCTAGGAAGTCCGGGGCTAACGCCACTCTTAAGTTGGTGCTTCTTTTGCGAGTAGGAGAAATACTAAAAGTTAAACTGTTAGAAGTATAAAGGCAGAAAGAAAGATGATTGGAATATCCAGCTCATGTATGAATGTCATACAAGTTTTTGATGTATAGAAGGCTGGTCAAAGATATAGTTCTTGGGAATTATGGTTAAACATGTTAATCACTAATTCTTGGGTATTGTGTGTTAATCACAAAGATACCTGCTCGATTGTATTCTATTGCGAATCAATGTAAGAGCTACTATGGCCTAAAAAGACTAGCCAGGAATGAGGTTTTAATACGTGTTGGGAACATAGTAAAAGTTACTATACCTTCCATCGGTGTATTCCCTATGTATTTTCTTTCATAATTCATTTTAGAGTTTCTCACACTCTGGCCCTTTGCATAAGGTATCTTGCAAGAAGGTTGTTCATAAGAGAACTTTTGATGTTTAGTATTATGAATAAACATAAGGACCATACTTTCATTATGAATGAGATGTATGTTATGAATAATGATATTAATATATTACCTCTGTGTTTACTTTCATAATTCATTTTAGAGTTTCTTACACTCTAGCCCATTGCACAATGTTTATTGCAAAAGGGTTATTCATAAAAGAACAATTGTTGTTCAGTATTATGAATAACATAAAGGGCCATGCTTCCATCCAAGATGGGATGTATGTTATGAATATTGATGGTGAAATGATACATCCATAACACAGACACTAAATGTCGCAAGACTATGAGAATACCACATATGTGTGGCACTGCATTTGGTCACATTGGAGAGACCCGCTTGGAAAAAATCCATTAAGATAGATTTTGAAGTCGTTTGATTTTGAAGCATCTGACACTTGCAACTTTCCTCCAAAAAGTGAAGTGACTGAAATACCGTTCACATGCCATAAGGAACGAGCAACAAACTTATTGGTGATCATACATTTTGATTTGTGTAGTTTAATACATGTTGTTGCAAGTAGTGGATTTATATATCTTTAGAAATGACCCAAGTAGATATATGGATATTTGCTTGATGAGACGTAAGTCTGGATCTTTTGAAATCATTCAAAAGGTTTTCAAAAATGAAGTAGAAGTTATTGTAAAGAGGAAATTATGTTTCTACAATTTGATTGCAGAAAGGAATATCTGAGTTACAAGTTTAGCGAATGTCTGATGAGTTGTGAAAAGAGTTCCATAACTTACACCTCCCGGAACACCACTATGAGTGGAATGTCTGTGAAGATGTAATCAAACCATTTATGACATGGTAAGATCAAAGATGACATAAATAAATTTGCCATTATCACTTTTAAAGAGTAATGCTTTAGAGACTGCGGCTTTTACACTGAAAAGAGCTCCATCAAGTCTGTTGAAATGACAGCATGGTATGGTATGCCCAACCATGTTATATTTTTTCTTAACATTTGGAATATGGGGTTTGTGTAAAAGGTTACAAACCTATTCCAAATCAGGCAAGTGCTACTTTTGTAAGTTATCCCAAGTCATTTGGTATTCCCCCACCACTATACCGAGGTAAAGGATTTTTGCCACAAAACGGTATGCTTTTAAAGAGAATAGTTCTTGCAAAAGGGTAAGTGGGAGGACAGTGCAGCTCGACGAGATAACAAGTATCTTTGTCATCAGGTCAAATGAAAGGAACCTTGGAAGTGATTCCATAGTTTCCTACTGCGACTGATATGGAAGCCTCTACATGAGGTGTATGGACTTCGGTCGAACTTGCAGATGAACAACATAGGAAAAGCTTGTGCAAACCTCTAAGGTGCGCAAACGAGATATTATTGTTAGACAACAGTATACTTATGATACACAATGAAGTGTTGATGGGCCCTGACTCCGGAATTGGCTAAATGCCAATATGATCCGAATAGTTTCCATAAATGATTCAAGATTTAAATCTTGATAAACCCTCCGAAAGACTTGGAGTCTAACGGATTGTGATGGGACTATAAACTGATACGGATAAAACTGTTTTATCCATTAAGCTCGACTTGTTGCAATAACAAGTTCAAGGAGTTGACTACAATGAGATTGTCTCACTGTAGCAATGCTTAAAGTCGATTTGGCTTAAACTAGCAATTAATACATATTTCAAAACGTGAGATATGAAACATGGATGACAAAAGAATTTCCATGAAATGGAAATACAACCTAGGACTTGTATGTGATACAATCCAATGTATTTTGTCGGTCCAGAGGATGCTAGTAAGTATGCTAGCTTCAGAGTTCCAGCAATGGACAGAAGAGAGCAAAATGGAGTTGGAATCTTCTTTTTGATGGAATGGTCAAAGGGGTTTAACTTCATCAATGGCTAACGAAGATGCTTGTGGTTTAAAGAAAGTAAGTGGGAGGATAATAATATTTCTGAAAACCTTGTGTGCTTGACACATTGTTAATTGGAAATAAATTTGTTGACACGAATTAGGACTTCATTTGAAAATAGTTTTTCAATGAAGTGCTTGGGCTAAATAGCCTTGATATTAGGCATAATGATCTATGGAGATAGATTTAACTAATAGGGCTAAGCAAAAATACATATTGACAAGATGCTAAAACCGTTTAGCACTAAGAACGACAAGGAGTGATTCTTGCCAAAGTCGCATGGAAAGAGTTTTTGCAAGAATCGGTGTCCCAAAGCACTGATGAGCAAAATACATGATGGAGATTCCACACACTCCTGTGTTTGGATTAGTCATGTATTCCATGGTATGTAAAACAACCAGGTATGTCCAATACTCCCAAGCTGTTGCGAGTATAGATACCAAAGTGATCAAAAGTATTGTTCATGGGACAACAGTGAAAAAAGGATCATTGAGTACTAAAGTAGCACTGATGACATGTTTTCTCGCAAGGAGATCATGAAGAGTTTGTTGTAAAAGGTTAAATCGATACAATCTTCATCATTTCTCCATGCGATTTTCGATCTAAATTGAGTGCTTTGTTTAACACACAATATGGTAGTGCAGTTAGTTGGAAATTGTTCAAAACAAGTTACTGAGGCAACTACTTTAACAGAGGCGAAGTATGTTGCCGCTTTAGAAGAGACAAAGACAAAGATGTTGAATCATATAGTTCATTCATGAACTTAGTATGGTTCCAAGAAGGCTTTGGTCAATGGGACATTATTACAGATAGTTGCTCCATAACTTAGTCTGAGGAATCAGGTTTCGACCAATGATTCACATATATACAAAGCCAAGTCCGCACAAAATATGAATTTTGTGAAAGCGTGAAAACGCGAGGATATGCAGAGATACACACGGAGTTGACATTGTCAGATCCGATGGACATCAGGCTATACCACATGCGAAGCATTTTTTACACCGGTACACCATAGGTGTAAAGTGCATTAGCGTTAACTAGATTATTGACTCTAGTGCAAGTGGGAGTCTATAGGTGATATGCCCTAGAGGCAATAATAAATGATATTATTTATCTCCAAGTTCATGATTATGTTTATGTTCCATGCTATAACTGCTGTGGTTCCCGAGCCCGTATATCCATAAAGGCTCTGGGGAAAACCCATGTGCACATGTGGAATAATAAATGATACAATGTATTCCTAGTCATGCCTCTAAGACTAGCTCAAGTATTGCATGATGATTATGTTTTCCCAATCATGGGCATGTATATGCCAGCAACTTTGAGGGCACAATGTTATAAGAACATTTGTGTTGAATCGACCCGAATTGATGTTATGCTATGAGATACATTCATCACAAGTTTAATGGTACATAACACAGAGATGGTTAACGGTTGCATGATTCCTTAGACCATGAGAGTATTGAGTTTCTTCATGCTTGCTTCATGAACTTTGGGGTTTGTTAAACGTCATCCGTAAATGGGTGGCTATTACGGCGGCTTATAGGTTCATGGAAAAGTATGTCAAGTAACTTGATAGCTCAAGATTAGGATTTGCTCCTCCGACGATGGAGAGATATTCTCGGGCCTTCTCGGTGTTACGGTATACATAATCGTCTGGCCAGACACCTTGTGATTTGATCACTGGGATGCCGGAACACGGAAACGAGAAAAGAGAACAGAACCAGTAACGAGGTAACTTGCATGGTGGACAAATTGTTCGTCAACGGGGATGCAATAAATCTCACCTCGGGTGTTTGTGACATATCGCGAAGCAACAGGAATAGCTCACTGCAACTGGAGGTTCACTCGAATATTCATTCGTGTGGGTATAGGGGTTAATATGGGTGTCCACGTCTCCGATGTTGATCATTGATCGGAAGGGGTTCCGGGTCATGTCTATACTTCACCGAACCTATATGGTCACACACTTAAGGGTCATCTATCTACTAAATACTAGACAGGGAGTCTGAGAGAAAATCACCGAAAAAGTTTCGGACGCCGAAAAGTTTCGGACAGCGGAAAAGTTCCGCAGAGAGAGTGTTGGGGAACGTAGCATAAATTCAAAATTTTCCTACGTGTCACCAAGATCAATCTATGGAGTCATCTAGCAACGAGGGAGGAGTGGATCTACAAAGCCTTGTAGATCGCGCGTGGAAGCATTCAAGAGAACGGGGTTGATGGAGTCGTACTCGTCGTGATCCAAATCACCGATGATCCTAGCGCCGAACGGACGGCACCTCCGCGTTCAACACACGTACGAAGCAGCGACGTCTCCTCCTTCTTGATCCAGCAAGGGGGGAGGAGAGGTTGATGGAGATCCAACAACACGACGGCGTGGTGGTGGAAGTAGCGGGATTCCAACAGGGCTTCGCCAAGCGCTGCGGGAGGAGGGAGATGTGTCATGGGAGGGAGAGGGAGGCGCCAGGGCTTAGGTTTGGTTGCCCTCCCTTTCCCCCACTATATATAGGGCCAAGGGAGAGGGGGGTGCAGCCTTTGGCCCTTCCTCCAAGGAAGGGTGCGGCCAGGGAGGAGTCCCTCCTCCCCAAGGCACCTCGGAGGTGCCTTCCCCCTTTAGGACTCTTCCTCTCCCTTGATTCTTGGCGCATGGGCCTCTTGGGGCTGGTGCCCTTGGCCCATATAGGCCAAGGCACACCCCCTACAGCCCATGTGCCCCCCCCGGGGCAGGTGGCCCCACCCGGTGGACCCCCGGGACCCTTCCGGTGGTCCCGGTACAATACCGGTGACCCCAAAACTTGTCCCGATGGCCGAAATAGCACTTCCTATATACAATTCTTTACCTCCGGACCATTCCAGAACTCCTCGTGACATCCGGGATCTCATCCTGGACTCCGAACAACATTCGGGTTACCGCATACTAATATCTCTACAACCCTAGCGTCACCGAACCTTAAGTGTGTAAACCCTACGGGTTCGGGAGACATGCAGACATGACCGAGATGACTCTCCGGTCAATAACCAACAGCGGGATCTGGATACCCATGTTGGCTCCCACATGTTCCACGATGATCTCATCGGATGAACCACGATGTCAAGGACTTAATCAACCCCGTATACAATTCCCTTTGTCTATCGGTACGACACTTGCCCGAGATTCGATCGTCGGTATCCCGATACCTTGTTCAATCTCGTTACCGGCAAGTCTCTTTACTCGTTCCGTAACACATCATCCCATGATCAACTCCTTGATCACATTGTGCACATTATGATGATGTCCTACCGAGTGGGCCCAGAGATACCTCTCCATTTACACGGAGTGACAAATCCCAGTCTCGATTCGTGCCAACCCAACAGACACTTTCGGAGATACCTGTAGTGTACCTTTATAGCCACCCAGTTACGTTGTGACGTTTGGCACACCCAAAGCACTCCTACGGTATCCGGGAGTTGCACAATATCATGGTCTAAGGAAATGATACTTGACATTAGAAAAGCTTTAGCATACGAACTACATGATCTTGTGCTAGGCTTAGGATTGGGTCTTGTCCATCACATCATTCTCCTAATGATGTGATCCCGTTATCAATGACATCCAATGTCCATGGTCAGGAAACCGTAACCATTTATTGATCAACGAGCTAGTGAACTAGAGGCTTACTAGGGACATGGTGTTGTCTATGTATCCACACATGTATATGAGTTCCTATCAATACAATTATAGCATGGATAATAAACGATTATCATGAACAAGGAAATATAATAATAATCAATTTATTATTGCCTCTAGGGCATATTTCCAACAGTCTCCCACTTGCACTAGAGTCAATAATCTAGTTCACATCGCCATGTGAGTAACACTCAAGGTCACATTCCCATGTGACTAACACCCAAAGAGTTTACTAGAGTCAATAATCTAGTTCACATTACCATGTGATTAACACTCGATGAGTTCTGGGTTTGATCATGTTATGCTTGTGAGAGATGTTATAGTCAACGGGTCTGAATCTTTCAGATCCTTATGTACTTCGCAAATCTCTATGTCATCTTGTAGATGCAGCTACTACGCTATATTTGGAGCCATTTCAAATAACTGATCTACATGGAGCTATTCTAAATTGTTGCTCCATTATACGTATCTGGTATCTCTACTCAGAGCTATCCGGATAGGTGTTAAGCTTGCATCGACGTAACTCTTTACGTCGAACTCTTTATCACCTCCATAACCGAGAAACATATCCTTATTCCTCTAAGGATAATTTAGACCGCTATCTGGTGATCTACTCCTAGATTACCTTTGTACCCTCTTGCCAGATATGTGGCAAGGCACACATCAGGTGCGGTACTCAGCATGGCATACCGTATAGAGCCTATGACAAAAGCATAGGGGACGACCTTCGTCCTTCCTCTTTCTTCTGCCGTGGTCGAGCTTTAAGTCTTAACTTCATACCTTACAACTCAGGCAAGAACTCCTTCTTTGATTGATCCATCTTGAACACCTTCAAGATTATGCCAAGGTATGTGCTCATTTGAAAGTACCATTAAGCGTTTTGATCTATCCTTATAGGTCTTGATGCTCAATGTTCAAGTAGCTTAATCCAGGCTTTCCATTGAAAAACACTTTCCAAATAACCCTATATGCTTTCCAGAAATTCTACATCATTTCTGATCCATAATATGTCAACAACATATACTCATCAGAAATTCTATAGTGCTCCCACTCACTTCTTTGGAAATACAAGTTTCTCATAAACTTTGTATAAACCCAAAATCTTTGATCATCATCAAAGCATACATTCCAACTCTGAGATGCTTACTCCAGTCCCTAGAAGGATTGCTGGAGCTTTGCATACTTATTAGCATCTTTCAGGATTAACAAAACCTTCCGGTTGTATCACATACAACCTTTCCTCAAGAAAATCGTCGAGGAAACAATGTTTTGACATCCTATCTGCAAGATTTCATAAATAATGCAGTAATCGCTAATATAATTCCAACAGACTCTTAGCATCGCTACGCGTGAGAAAGTCTCATCGTAGTCAACTCCTTGAACTTGTCGGAAAACATCTTAACGACAAGTCGAGCTTTCTTAATGGTGACATTTACCATCATTGTCCGTCTTCCTTTTAAAATCCATATGTACCTAACAGCCTTACGACCATCAAGTAGTTCTTCCAAAGTCTACACTTTGTTTTCATATATGGATCCTCTCTCGGATTATATGGCCTCGAGCCATTTATCGGAATCCAGGCCCACCATCGCTTCTCCATGGCTCGTAGGTTCATTGTTGTCTAGCAACATGACTTCCAAGACAGGATCACGTACCACTCTGAAGTAGTACGCATCCTTGTCATCCCACGAGGTTTGGTAGTGACTTGATCTGAAGTTTCATGATCACTATCATAAGCTTCCACTTCAATTGGTGTAGGTGCCACAGGAACAACTCCCTGTGCCTGTCACACACTAGTTGAAGAGACGGTTCAATAACCTCATCAAGTCTCCACCATCCTCCCACTCAATTCTTTCGAGAGAAACTTTTCCTCGAGAAAGGACCCGATTCTAGAAACAATCCCTTATTGCTTTCGGATCTGAGATAGGAGGTATACCCAACTGTTTTGGGTGTCCTATGAAGATGCATTTATCCGCTTTGGGTTCGAGCTTATCAGCCTGAAACTTTTTCACATAAGCGTCGCAGCCCCAAACTTCTAAGAAATGACAGCTTAGGTTTCTCTAAACCATAGTTCATACGGTGTCATCTCATCGGAATTACGTGGTGCCCTATTTAAAGTGAATGTGGTTGTCTTTAATGCCTAACCCATAAACTATCGTGGTAATTCGATAAGAGACATCATGGTATGCATCATATCCAATAGGGTGCAGTTATGATGTTCGGACACACCATCACACTATGGTGTTCCAGGCTGTATTAGTTGTGAAACAATTTCCACAATGTCTTAATTCTGTGCCAAACTCATAATTTAGATATTCATCTCTATGATCATATCATAGATCTTTTATCCTCTTGTCACGACGATCTTTCAACTTCACCCTGAAATTACTTGAACCTTTCAGTAATTCAGACTCGTGATTCATCAAGTAAATATACTCAACATCTACTCAAATCATCTGTGAAGTAAGAACATAACGATATCCACTACATGCCTCAGCACTCATTGGACTGCACACATCAAAATGTATTACTTCCAACAAGTTGCTTTCTAGTTCCATTTTACTGAAAACGAGGCTTTCAGTCATCTTGCCCATGTGGTATGATTTGCATGTCTCAAGTGATTCAAAATCAAGTGAGTCCAAATGGTCCATTTGCATGGAGTTTCTCCATGCATATACACCAATAGACATGGTTCGCATGTCTCAAACTTTTCAAAACGAGTGAGCCCAAAGATCCATCAACATGGAGCTTCTTCATGCGTTTTATACCGATATGACTTACGTGGCAGTGCCACAAGTAGGTGGTACTATCATTACTATCTTATATCTTTTGGCATGAACATGTGTATCACTACGATCGAGATTCAATAAACCATTCATTTTAGGTGCAAGACCATTGAAGGTATTATTCAAATAAACATAGTAACCATTATTCTCTTTAAATGAATAACCGTATTGCGATAGACATAATCCAATCATGTCTATGCTCAACGCAAACACCAATCTCGATGGTAGAGGGAGCATGCGATGCTTGATCATATCAACATTGGAAACACTTCCAACACATATCGTCAGCTCACCTTTAGCTAGTCTCCATTTATTCTGTAGCTTTTATTTCGAGTTACTAACACTTAGCAACCGAACTGGTATCTAATACCCTGGTGCTACTAGGGGTACTAGTAACGTACACATTAACATAATGTATATCCAATATACTTCTATCGACAGTCTTCTCATCTACCAAGTATCTAGGGTAATTCTGCTCCAGTGGCTGTTCCCCTTTATTACAGAAGCACTTAGTTTCGGGTTTGGGTTCAACTTTGGGTTTCTTCACTTGAGCAGCAACTGACTTGTCGTTTCATGAAGTATCCCTTTCTTGCCCTTGCCCTTCTTGAAACTAGTGGTTTCTCCAACCATCAACAATTGATGCTCCTTCTTGATTTCTACTTTTGTGGTGTCAAACATCGCGAATATCTCAAGGATCATCATATATGTCCCTGATATATTATAGTTCATCACGAAGCTCTAGCAGCTTGGTGGTAATGACTTCGGAGAAACATCACTATCTCATCTGGAAGATCAACTCCCACTCGATTCAAATGATTGTTGTACTCAGACAATCTGAGCACAAGCTCAACAATTGAGCTTTTCTCCCTTAGCTTGTAGGCTAACAAAATCATCAGAGGTCTTATACCTCTTGACGTGGGCACGAGCCTGAAATCCCAATTTCAGCCCTCGAAACATCTCATATGTTTCGCGACGTTTCAAAACGTCTTCGGTGCCTCAACTCTAAGCCGTTTAACTGAACTATCACGTAGTTATCAAAATGTGTATGTCAGATGTTCGCAACATCCACAGACAATGTTCGAGGTTCAGCACACTGAGCGGTGCATTAAGGACATAAGCCTTCTATGAAGCAATGAGGACAATCCTCAGTTTACGGACCTAGTCCGCATAATTGCTACTATCAACTTTCAACTAAATTTTCTCTAGGAACATATCTAAACAGTAGAACTGAAGCGCGAGCTACGACATAATTTGCGAAGACCTTTTGACTATGTTCAGGATAATTAAGTTCATCTTATGAACTCCCACTCAGATAGACATCCCTCTAGTCATCTAAGTGATTACATGATCTGAGTCAACTAGGCCGTGTCCGATCATCACGTGAGACGGACTAGTCATCATCGGTGAACATCTTCATGTTGATCGTATCTACCATACGACTCATGCTCGACCTTTCGGTCTCTTGTGTTCCGAGGCCATGTCTATACATGCTAGGCTCGTCAAGTCAACCTAAGTGTTTCGCGTGTGTAAATCTGGCTTACACCTGTTGTATGTGAACGTAAGAATCTATCACACCCGATCATCACGTGGTGCTTCGAAACGACGAACTTTCGCAACGGTGCACAGTTAGGGGGAACACCTTCTTGAAATTTTAGTGAGGGATCATCTTATTTACTATCGTTGTTCTAAGTAAATAAGATGTATAAACATGATAAACATCACATGCAATCAAATAGTGACATGATATGGCCAATATCATATTGCTCCTTTTGATCTCCATCTTCGGGGCTCCATGATCATCATCGTCACCGGCATGACACATGATCTCCATCATCATGATCTCCATCATCGTGTCTTCATGAAGTTGTCTCGCCAACTATTACTTCTACTTCTATGGCTAACGGTTAGCAATAAAGTAAAGTAATTACATGACGTTTATGTTGACATGCAGGTCATAAATAAATTAAGACAACTCCTATGGCTCCTGCCGGTTGTCATACTCATCGACATGCAAGTCGTGATTCCTATTACAAGAACATGATCAATCTCATACATCACATATATCATTCATCACATCCTTTTGGCCATATCACATCACATAGCATACCCTGCAAAAACAAGTTGGATGTCCTCTAATTGTTGTTTGCATGTTTTACGTGGCTGCTATGGGTTTCTAGCAAGAACGTTTCTTACCTACGCAAAAACCACAACGTGATATGCCAATTGCTATTTACCCTTCATAAGGACCCTTTTCATCGAATCCGATCCGACTAAAGTGGGAGAGACAGACACCCGCTAGCCACCTTATGCAACTAGTGCATGTCAGTCGGTGGAACCAGTCTCACGTAAGAGTACGTGTAAGGTCGGTCCGGGCCGCTTCATCCCACAATGCCACCGAATCAAGATTGGACTAGTAACGGCAAGTAAATTGACAAAATCAATGCCCACAACTACTTTGTGTTCTACTCGTGCATAGAAACTACGCATAGACCTAGCTCATGATGCCACTGTTGGGGAACGTAGCATAAATTCAAAATTTTCCTACGTGTCACCAAGATCAATCTATGGAGTCATCTAGCAACGAGGGAGGAGTGGATCTACATACCCTTGTAGATCGCGCGCGGAAGCATTCAAGAGAACGGGGTTGATGGAGTCGTACTCGTCGTGATCCAAATCACCGATGATCCTAGCGCCGAACGGACGGCACCTCCGCGTTCAACACACGTACGGAGGAGCGACGTCTCCTCCTTCTTGATCCAGCAAGGGGGGAGGAGAGGTTGATGGAGATCCAACAACACGAGGCGTGGTGGTGGAAGTAGCGGGATTCCAACAGGGCTTCGCCAAGCGCTACGGGAGGAGGGAGATGTGTCATGGGAGGGAGAGGGAGGCGCCAGGGCTTAGGTTTGGTTGCCCTCCCTTTCCCCCACTATATATAGGGCCAAGGGAGAGGGGGGGGCGCAGCCTTTGGCCCTTCCTCCAAGGAAGGGTGCGGCCAGGGAGGAGTCCCTCCTCCGCAAGGCACCTCGGAGGTGCCTTCCCCCTTTAGGACTCTTCATCTCCCTTGATTCTTGGCGCATGGGCCTCTTGGGGCTGGCGCCCTTGGCCCATATAGGCCAAGGCACACCCCCTACAGCCCATGTGCCCCCCCGGGGCAGGTGGCCCCACCCGGTGGACCCCCGGGACCCTTCCGGTGGTCCCGGTACAATACCGGTGACCCCGAAACTTGTCCCGATGGCCGAAATAGCACTTCCTATATACAATTCTTTACCTCCGGACCATTCCGGAACTCCTCGTGACATCCGGGATCTCATCCGGGACTCCGAACAACATTCGGGTTACCGCATACTAATATCTCTACAACCCTTGCGTCACCGAACCTTAAGTGTGTAGACCCTACGGGTTCGGGAGACATGCAGACATGACCGAGATGACTCTCCGGTCAATAACCAACAGCGGGATCTGGATACCCATGTTGGCTCCCACATGTTCCACGATGATCTCATCGGATGAACCACGATGTCAAGGACTTAATCAATCCCGTATACAATTCCCTTTGTCTATCGGTACGACACTTGCCCGAGATTCAATCGTCGGTATCCCGATACCTTGTTCAATCTCGTTACCTGCAAGTCTCTTTACTCGTTCCGTAACACATCATCCCGTGATCAACTCCTTGATCACATTGTGCACATTATGATGATGTCCTACCGAGTGGGCCCAGAGATACCTCTCCGTTTACACGGAGTGACAAATCCCAGTCTCGATTCGTGCCAACCCAACAGACACTTTCGGAGATACCTGTAGTGTACCTTTATAGCCACCCAGTTACGTTGTGACGTTTGGCACACCCAAAGCACTCCTACGGTATCCGGGAGTTGCACAATCTCATGGTCTAAGGAAATGATACTTGACATTAGAAAAGCTTTAGCATACAAACTACATGATCTTGTGCTAGGCTTAGGATTGGGTCTTGTCCATCACATCATTCTCCTAATGATGTGATCCTGTTATCAATGACATCCAATGTCCATGGTCAGGAAACCGTAACCATCTATTGATCAACGAGCTAGTCAACTAGAGGCTTACTAGGGACATGGTGTTGTCTATGTATCCACACATGTATATGAGTTTCCTATCAATACAATTATAGCATGGATAATAAACGATTATCATGAACAAGGAAATTAATAATAATCAATTTATTATTGCCTCTAGGGCATATTTCCAACAGAGAGGTCATCGGATGAGTTTCGGTGAAACCGAAAAGTTGTTTCGGGATATACTATTAAGTTAAATTGGTTTCGGCACATGCTTGATAATTCTTGGAGGGTGCCAGAGTCATTTTGGGAACTTTCTGGAATTTTTCGGGATAAAAGCTGGAATTGCTCCGAACCTGCCGGAACCACTTCACATGCTTTTCGCAGATGAAAATCACTAATCCGGAATTGTTTCGGAACACATTGAAAATTATTTTAGTGGGTAATGGAAATGTTCTAATCCCACATAAATATTTTCAGTTCGAACGGACGCTAAAAAATGTCGTCGGGAATAGTGAAAGTGCTTTTTGGGATATTTATGGAAAGCCACCTTTTGGGGCTTTTCCCAAAAGGCATCTAGAAGGACTTGGGGATCAAGGAACCCCCTTTGGGGGGCATGAAGGTGGGACGTTGGAGGGTGCAGCTCCTCCATGGAGCTCCACTTGTCATCCCTTTATGCCCTTTATGCCCTTTTATGTGTGACATAAAGTGTGGGCATTTTGGGTTATTCATGTTTCCCCCTACCCCTTGGGTTTTCCTATAAATAGAGGTGGAGAGGCACTCTCCACACTCACTCTTTCTCACATACAAGTGCCATTGCAATGATCTGGCTTCTCTCTCCCTCCCCGCGAAATAGTTTCGTAGAGCCGAAAGGCTATCTGGGTTTCGGTGGGAACTAGTTCTGGACAGCGAAGCCCTGCTGGATAGATGACACCGTATGTGTGCAACTCTGTAGAGAGATCATAGTTTTGGTATTAGTTCGGGAGTGCCTCCTGAAGGGCTGCCGTGTGATCGTCCGAGTTTCAAAGGTCCTTCCAAAGGGCTATCCGAGTGACCGTCCGTGTTTCGAAGGTCCTCCCGAAGGGCTGTCCGCGACACCGTCCGGGGGACTGTCCGACCACCTCCCAGAGGGCTGTCCGAGAGGCAGATGATGGTATACATCCTCATGGGTGGGAGGTCGTAAATCCTAGCTGCCGGGATCTGCACCGCCGATCGTCATCGACTCTACTTCCCGCTGCGCTACGAGTCGGTAACGAAAAAGATCAAACCTTGTATGCAGTCTCCATAGTGGTCCTGGGCTGGTGCGTAAGTCGGTCTTTTTTGCTTTCTAAGTGTTACCTAACAATATCATGTCTAGGCACAAGACGATTTGGTGCCCCTCGAAGCCTATTGAAGACGGCGCTTCTTTACGTTTCTTTTCGGTGGATTTGAGTCGTAGGAAAGTCGTACTATTAAGAGGGGGTCCGCTTTGGAAAGGTTTGGGTGGAATCATCACATACACGTCTGTTCCTTTTGCACCACCTTTCTTTTGGCTCTTTGGAGCATCCTCCGTTTTTCCGTGTCTCTGCAAAATGAAGGACTCCTAGTGTTGTTGTGCTGGGGCATGCGGTAGTACTGCTCTTGGGAGCGGTAGTACCGCAAGCCCTTGCGGTAGTACCGGGCAGGGGCACGGTAGTACCACAAGTCCTTACGGTAGTACCGCTCCATGGGCACGGTAGTACCGTGGCCTCAGGCCAGACACAGCAGCACGAGCGGATGTAGGGTCGGATGTAATTTTTTACATCCGCGCCCTATGCGGTAGTACCGCTCCTGGTTTGCGGTAGTACCGTGTCGGATTTTTGCACAGAATTGAACTCAACGGAACTAGTCACAGATGTAATTTTTTATGTCCGCGCCTTCCCAGCCTAGACAATCCCTGCCTTGCGGTTGTACCGCAAGGGGGAGCGGTAGTACCGCTCCGGCGGTTCTACCGCTCTTCGCTTCAACGCATCAGGGCTGGTCTAGCCCCTGCCGCGCATACGGTAGTACCGCGGTGCCTCGTGCTACCTCTTGAGCATGCGTTGGTTTTCCCTTGAAGAGGAAAGGGTGATGCAGCAAAGTAGCATAAGTATTTCCCTCAGTTTTTGAGAACCAAGGTATCAATCCAGTAGGAGATAACACGCAAGTCACCGAGTACCTGCACAAACAATCAAGAACCTCGCAACCAACGCGATAAAGGGATTGTCAATCCCTTCACGGTCACTTGCGGAACTGAGATCTGACAAAAGATAGTAAGGTAAATATTTTTGTTATTTTTTTGTATAGATTGCAAAATAGTAAATGAGATGCGATGTAAATAAAAGAGATGCAATATAATAAGAAAGAGACCCGGGGGCCATAGGTTTCACTTGTGGCTTCTCTCATGATAACAAGTATTATGGTGGGTGAACAAATTACTGCCGAGCAATTTATAGAAGAGCGCATAGTTATAAGAATATCTAGGCAATGATTATGAAATATAGGCATCACGTCTGTGTTAAGTAGACCGAAACGATTCTGCATATACTACTATTACTCCACACATCGACCGCTATCCAGCATGCATCTAGAGTATTAAGATCATAAGAACAGAGTAATGCATTAAGCAAGATGGCATGATGTAGAGGGATAAAATCAAGCAATATGATATAAACCCCATATTTTTATCCTCGATGGCAACAATACAATACGTGCCTTGCTGCCCCTACTGTCCTTGGGAAAGGACACCGCAAGATTGAACCCAAAGCTAAGCACTTCTCCCATTGCAAGAAAGACCAATCTAGTAGGCCAAACTAAACTGATAATTCGAAGAGACTAGCAAAGATATCAAATCATGCATATAAGAATTCAGAGAAGAACCAAATATTATTCATAGATAAACTTGATCATAAATCCACAATTCATCGGATCTCGACAAACACACCGCAAAAAAGTATTACATCGAATAGATCTCCAAGAACATCGAGGAGAACTTTGTATTGAGAACCAAAGAGAGAGAAGAAGCCATCTAGCTAATAACTATGGACCCGAAGATCTGTGGTAAACTACTCACACATCATCAGAGAGGCTATGGTGTTGATGTAGAAGCCCTCTGTGATCGAATCCCACTCTGGCTGATCGCCGGAAAAGGCCCTAGATGGGATCTCACGGGTACAAAAGGTTCTGGCGGTGGAAAAGTGGTTTCGTGGCTCCCCCTGATGTTTTTAGGGTATAAGAGTATATATATATATGCGAAAGAAGTACGTCGGTGGAGCTCCGTGGGGCCCACGACGGTGGGGGCTGCCTCGTGGAAGCTTCACGGAGTTCCAGACTACAGCTCCAAGTCTCCTGGTTTGGATTTGTTCCAAGAAAGATCCTCGCGAAGGTTTCGTTCCGTTTGGATTCCGTTTGATATTCCTTTTCTACGAAACACTAAAATAGGCACACAAAAAACAGAAACCGGCACTCGGCCTCTGATGTCTACTACACAACCTTCTTCTTGTAGACGTTGTTGGGCCTCCAAGTGCAGAGGTTTGTAGGACAGTAGCAAATTTCCCTCAAGTGGATGACCTAAGGTTTATCAATCCGTAGGAGGCGTAGGATGAAGATGGTCTCTCTCAAGCAACCCTGCAACCAAATAACAAAGAGTCTCTTGTGTCCCCAACACACCCAATACAATGGTAAATTGTATAGGTGCACTAGTTCGGCGAAGAGATGGTGAAACAAGTGGTATATGGATGGTAGATAAAGGTATTTGTAATCTGAAAATATAAAAACAAGAAGGTAACTAATGATAAAAGTGAGCGTAAACGGTATTGTAATGTGTTGAAACAAGGCCTAGGGTTCATACTTTCACTAGTGCAAGTCCTCTAAACAATAATAACATAATTGGATCATATAACTATCCCTCAACATGCAATAAAGAGTCACTCCAAAGTCACTAATAGCGGAGAACAAACGAAGAGATTATGGTAGGGTACGAAACCACCTCAAAGTTATTCTTTCCAATCAATCCATTGGGCTATTCCTATAAGTGTCACAAACAGCCCTAGAGTTCGTACTAGAATAACACCTTAAGACACAAATCAACCAAAACCCTAATGTCACCTAGATACTCCAATGTCACCTCAAGTATCCGTGGGTATGATTATACGATATGTGTCACACAATCTCAGATTCATCTATTCAACCAACACAAAGGACCTCAAAGAGTGCCCCAAAGTTTCTATCGGAGAATCACGATGAAAACGTGTGCCAACCCCTATGCATAGGTTCATGGGCGGAACCCGCAAGTTGATCACCAAAACATACATCAAGTGAATCACGTGATATCCCATTGTCACCACAGATATCAACGGCAAGACATACATCAAGTGTTCTCAAATCTATAAAGACTCAATCCGATAAGATAACTTCAAAGGGGAAACTCAATTCATTACAAGAGAGTAGGGGGGGAAACATAAGATCCAACTATAATAGCAAAGCTCGTGATACATCAAGATCGTATCATCTCAAGAACACGAGAGAGAGAGAGAACAAACACATAGCTACTGGTACATACCCTCAGCCCCGAGGGAGAACTACTCCCTCCTCGTCATGGAGAGCACCGGGATGATGAAGATGGCCACCGGAGAAGGATTCCCCCTCCGGCAGGGTGCCAGAACGGGTCTAGATTGGTTTCCAGTGGCTACGGAGGCTTCTGGTGGTGGAACTCCCGATCTATCGTCTGTTCTGGAAGTTTTAGGATACGTAGGTATATATGGGTGCAGGAAGTACATCGGTGGAGCTTCGGGGGCCCCACGAGGCAGGGGCGCGCCCTCAGGGGGGCGCCCCCACCATCGTGAGCACCTCCCTTGGCTCCTGACGTGGGGTGCAAGTCCATCCGGTAGCTTTCCTTCCAAAAATAACTTCTCTAGTTGATTTCGTTTCGTTTCGACTCCGTTTGATATTCCTTTTCTTCAAAACACTGAAATAGGCAAAAAAACAGCAATCCTGGGCTGGGCCTCCGGTTAATAGGTTAGTCCCAAAAATAATATAAAAGTGGATAATAAAGCCCAATATTGCCCAAAACAGTAGATAACATAGCATGGAGCAATCAAAAATTATAGATACGTTGGAGACGTATCAAGCATCCCCAAGCTTAATTCCTGCTCGTCCTCGAGTAGGTAAATGATAAAAACAGAATTTTTGATGCGGAGTGCTACTTGGCATAATTTTAATGTAATTCTTCTTAATTGTGGTATGAATATTCAGATCTGAAAGATTCAAGACAAAAGTTCATATTGACATAAAAATGATAATACTTCAAGCATACTAACTAAGCAATTATGTCTTCTCAAAATAACATGGCCAAAGAAAGTTCATCCCTACAAAATCATATAGTTTAGTCATGTTTCATTTTCGTCACACAAGAATGCTCTCATCATGCACAACCCATATGACAAGCCAAGCAATTGTTTCATACTTTAGTAATCTCAAACCTATAAATTTTGACGCAATACATGAGCGCAAGCCATGGACATAGCACTTTGGGTGGAATAGAATAATGAGGGGGTTATGTGGAGAAGACAAAAAAAGGAGAAAGTCTCACGTCAACGAGGCTAATCAATGGGCTATGGAGATGCCCACCGATTTATGTTAATGCAAGGAGTAGGGATTGCCATGCAACAGATGCACTAGAGCTATAAATGTATGAAAGATCAACAAAAGAAACTAGTGGGTGTGCATCCAACTTGCTTGCTCACGAAGACCTAGGGCACTTGAGGAGGCCCATTGTTGGAATATACAAGCCAAGTTCTATAATGAAAAATTCCCACTAGTATATGAAAGTGCTAACATGAGACTCTCTATCATGAAGATCATGGTGCTACTTTGAAGCACAAGTGTGGCAAAGGATAGTAGCATTGTCCCTTCTGTCTTTTTCTCTCTTTTTTTATTTTTTTATTTGGGCCTTCTCTTCTTTTTTTATGGCCTTTCTCTTTTTTTGGGCCTTCTCTTTTTTATGGCCTTTCTCTTTTTTTTTTTCCTCACTTGGGACAATGCCCTAATAATGATGATCATCACACTTCTATTTATTTACAACTCAATGATTACAACTCGATATTAGAACAAAGATGACTCTATATGAATGCCTCCGGCGGTGTACCGGGATGTGCAATGATTCATGAGTGACATGTATGAAAGAATTATGAATGGTGGCTTTGCCACAAATACGATGTCAACTACATGATCATGCTAAGCAATATGACAATGATGATGCGGGTCATAATAAACGGAACGATGGAAAGTTGCATGGCAATATATCTTGGAATGGCTATGGAAATGCCATAATATGTAGGTATGGTGGCTATTTTGAGGAAGATATAAGGAGGTTTATGTGTGAAAGAGCGTATCATATCACGGGGTTTGGATGCACCGACGAAGTTTGCGCCAACTCTCAATGTGACAAAGGGCAATGCACGGTACCGAAGAGGCTAGCAAGGGTGGAAGGGTGAGAGTGCGTATAATCCATGGACTCAACATTAGTCATAAAGAACTCACATACTTATTGCAAAAATCTACAAGTCATCAAAAACCTCGGCACTATGCGCATGCTCCTAGGGGGATAGATTGGTAGGAAAAGACCATCGCTCGTCCCCAACCGCCACTCATAAGGAGGACAATCAAATAACACCTCATGTTTCAAATTTGTTACATAACGTTTACCATATGTGCATGCTACAGGACTTGCAAACTTCAACACAAGCATTTCTCAATTTCACAACTACTCAACTAGCACGACTTTGATATTATTACCTCCATATCTCAAAACAATCATCAAGCATCAAACTTCTCTTAGTATTCAACACACTCATAAGAAAGTTTTTACTAATCTTGTATACCTAGCATATTAGGATTTTAAGAAAATTACCATGCTATTTAAGACTCTCAAAATAATCTAAGTGAAGCATGAGAGTTCATCTATTTCTTCAAAATAAAACTACCACCATGCTCTAAAAGATATAAGTGAAGCAGTAGAGCAAATGACAAACTACTCCGAAAGATATAAGTGAAGATCAATGAGTAGTCGAATAATTATGCAACTATGTGAAGACTCTCTAACATTTAAGAATTTCAGATCTTGGTATTTTATTCAAACAGCAAGCAAAATGAAATAAAATAAAATGACATCTAATAATAGCAAACATCATGTGAAGAAGCAAAAACTTAGGATCAACCGATACTAACCGATAGTTGTTGAAGAAGAAAGGAGGGATGCCAACCGGGGCATCCCCAAGCTTAGACGCTTGATACTTCTTGAAATATTATCTTGGGGTGCCTTGGGAATCCCCAAGCTTGAGCTTTTTGTGTCTCCTTAATTCCTCTCATATCACGGTCTCCCTAAATCTCAAAAGCTTCATCCACACAAAACTCAACAAGGACTCGTGAGATAAGTTAGTATAAACCATTGCAAAAACCTTATCATACTCTACTGTAGCAAATCACTAAAATTATTATTCAACATTGCATACTAAATGCCTCTGCATATTTAATAGTCCTATCCTCAAATAGAATCATTAAAGAAGCAAACATATGCAAAAAATGCAAACATAACAGCAATCTGCCTAAAGAGGATAGTGTGTAAAGAATGCAGCAACATCCATACTTCCCTAGCTCCAAAAATTATGAAATAAAATTACCGTTGTAGTAAATTTATCAGATCTTAATATTCAAAAGGTTTCAACATTTTATCACATTCTGACTTTTCTAGGGAATTATTGCAACAGCGGTAAACTTTCTGTTTTCAAACAGCAACATGTACACTTGTAACATAGGCATAGTAAAGGCTATCAATGCCACTTTTAGTGAAATAAAAGATGCAAAACATTGTTATAAATAACATCAAGAAAATACTAACAAAATAAATTGACGCTCCAAGCAGAACACATATCATGTGGTGAATAAAAATATAGCTCCAAGTAAAGTTACCGATGAACGAAGACGAAAGAGGGGATGCCTTCCAGGGCATCCCCAAGCTTAGGCTCTTGGTTGTCCTTGAATATTACCTTGGGGTGCCTTGGGCATCCCCAAGCTTAGGCTCTTGCCACTCCTTATTCAATAGTCCATCGAATCTTTACCCAAAACTTGAAAACTTCACAACACAAAACTTAACAGAAAACTCGTAAGCTCCGTTAGCGAAAGAAAACAAAACACCACTTCAAGGTACTGTAATGAACTCATTATTTATTTATATTGGTGTTAAACCTACTGTATTCCAACTTCTATATGGTTTATAAACTATTTCACTAGCCATATATTCATCAAAATAAGCAAACAACACAATGAAAACAGAATCTGTCAAAAACAGAACAGTCTGTAGTAATATAGATCAAACGTATACTTCTGGAACTCATAAAATTATCAAATAAATTTAAGGACCTGAGGAATTTATCTATTAATCATATTCAAATAGAATTAACTAAATAGCACTTTCCAAATAAAAATGGCAGCAGTTCTTGTGAGCGCTAAAGTTTCTGTTTTTTACAGCATGATCATAAAGACTTCCCCCAAGTCTTCCCAAAGGTTCTACTTGGCACAAACACTAATTAAAAGCATAAAACCACATCTAAATAGAGGCTAGATGAATTATTTATTACTAAACAGGAACAAAAAGCAAGGAACAAAAACAAAGTTGGGTTGCCTCCCAACAAGCGCTATCGTTTAACGCCCCTAGCTAGGCATGATGATTTCAATGATGCTCACATAAAAGATAAGAATTGAAACATAAAGAGAGCATCATGAAGAATATGACTAGCACATTTAAGTCTAACCCACTTCCTATGCATAGGGATTTTGTGATCAAACAACTTGTGGGAACAAGAATCAACTTGCATAGGAAGGTAAAACAAGCATAACTTCAAAACTTTAAGCACATAGAGAGGAAACTTGATATTATTGCAATTCCTACAAGCATATATTCCTCCCTCATAATAATTTTCAGTAGCATCATGAATGAATTCAACAATATAACCAGCACCTAAAGCATTCTTTTCATGATCTACAAGCATAGAAAATTTACTACTCTCCATATAAGCAAAATTCTTCTCATTAATAGTAGTGGGAACAAACTCAACAAAGTAACTATCATGGGATTGAAAATTGAAATCAAGATGACAAGTTTCATTGTTATTATTATTCATTAAAGCATATGAGTCATCACAATAATCATCATAGATAGGAGGCATGCTTTCATCATAATAAATTTTCTCATCAAAACTTGGGGGACAAAAAATATCATCTTCATCAAACATAGCTTCCCCAAGCTTGTGGCTTTTCATATCATTAGCATCATGGATATTCAAGGAATTCATACTAACAACATTGAAATCATGCTCATGATTCAAATATTTAGTGCCAAACATTTTATAGAGTTCTTCTTCTAGCACTTGAGCACAATTATCCTTTCCATCATACTCACGAAAGATATTTAAAAGATGAAGCGTATGAGGCAAACTTAATTCCATTTTTTTGCAATTTTCTTTTATAAACTAAACTAGTGATAAAACAAGAAACTAAAAGACTCGATTGCAAGATCTAAAGATAAACCTTCAAGCACTAACCTCCCCGGCAATGGCACCAGAAAAGAGCTTGATGTCTACTACACAACCTTCTTCTTGTAGATGTTGTTGGGCCTCCAAGTGCAGAGGTTTGTAGGACAGTAGCAAATTTCCCTCAAGTGGATGGCCTAAGGTTTATCAATCCGTAGGAGGCATAGGATGAAGATGGTCTCTCTCAAGCAACCCTGCAACCAAATAACAAAGAGTCTCTTGTGTCCCCAACACACCCAATACAATGGTAAATTGTATAGGTGCACTAGTTCGGCGAAGAGATGGTGAAACAAGTGGTATATGGATGGTAGATAAAGGTATTTGTAATCTGAAAATATAAAAACAGCAAGGTAAGTAATGATAAAAGTGAGCGTAAACGGTATTGCAATGTGTTGAAACAAGGCCTAGGGTTCATAATTTCACTAGTGCAAGTCCTCTCAACAATAATAGCATAATTGGATCATATAACTATCCCTCAACATGCAACAAAGAGTCACTCCAAAGTTAGTAATAGCGGAGAACAAACGAAGAGATTATGGTAGGGTACGAACCACCTCAAAGTTATTCTTTCCAATCAATCCGTTGGGCTATTCCTATAAGTGTCACAACAGCCCTAGAGTTCGTACTAGAATAACACCTTCAGACACAAATCAACCAAAACCCTAATGTCACCTAGATACTCCAATGTCACCTCAATCCGTGGGTATGATTATACTATATGCGTCACACAATCTTAGATTCATCTATTCAACCAACATAAAGGACCTCAAAGAGTGCCCCAAAGTTTCTAACAGAGAATCACGACGAAAACGTGTGCCAACCCCTATGCATAGGTTCATGGGCGGAACCCGCAAGTTGATCACCAAAACATACATCAAGTGAATCATGTGATATCCCATTGTCACCACAGATATCCACGGCAAGACATACATCAAGTGTTCTCAAATCTATAAAGACTCAATCCGATAAGATAACTTCAAAGGGGAAACTCGGTTCATTACAAGAGAGTAGAGGGGGAGGAGAAACATAAGATCCAACTATAATAGCAAAGCTCGCAATACATCAAGATCGTATCATCTCAAGAACACGAGAGAGAGAGAGAGAGATCAAACACATAGCTACTGGTACATACCCTCAGCCCCGAGGGAGAACTACTCCCTCCTCGTCATGGAGAGCACCGGGATGATGAAGATCGCCACCGGAGAAGGATTCCCCCTCCGGTAGGGTGCCGGAACGGGTCTAGATTGGTTTTCGGTGGCTACGGAGGCTTCTGGCGGCGGAACTCCCGATCTATCATCTGTTCTGGCAGTTTTCGGATACATAGGTATATATGGGTGCAGGAAGTACGTCGGTGGAGATTCGGGGCCGCACGAGGCAGGGGGCGCTCCCTAGGGGGGGCCCCCACCCTCGTGAGCACCTCCCTTGGCTCCTGACGTGGGGTGCAAGTCCATCCGGTAGCTTTCCTTCCAAAAATAACTTCTCTAGTTGATTTCGTTTCGTTTCGACTCCGTTTGATATTCCTTTTCTTCGAAACACTGAAATAGGCAAAAAACAGCAATTCTGGGCTGGGCCTCCGGTTAATAGGTTAGTCCTGTCGGTGTCAAAACCGGCGGATCTCGGGTAGTGGGTCCCGAACTGTTCGTCTAGGCCGGATGGTAACAGCAGGCAGGGAACACGATGTTTTACCCAGGTTCGGGCCCTCCGGATGGAGGTAAAACTCTACGTCCTGCTTGCTTAATATTGATGATATGGGTAGTACAAGAGTAGATCTACCACGAGATCAAGGAGGCTAAACCCTAGAAGCTAGCCTATGGTATGATTGTTGTATATGGAGTTGATTGCCTACGGACTACAACCCTCCGGTTTATATAGACACCGGATAGGGTTAGGGTTACATAGAGTCGGTTACAATGGTAGGAGATCTTGAATATCCGCATCGCCAAACTTGCCTTCCACGCCAAGGAAAGTCCCATCCGGACACGAGACGAAGTCTTCAATCTTGTATCTTCATAGTCCTGGAGTCCGGCTGAAGGTATAGTCCGGCTACCCGAACACCCCCTAATCCAGGACTCCCTCAGTAGCCCCCGAACCAGGCTTCAATGACGACGAGTCCGGCGCGCAGATTGTTCGGCATTGCAAGGCGGGTTCTTCTCCAAATCTTGTGTACCTGTAGGAATAATGTCCGATTTTTGTAATGTAGTGTTCCTCGACTTCCACGCCCAATAATGGCCGTCTTCCACATGTCAAACGAATGCAAAAAGGCAGGGCGTTTTTACATCCACGCCCCTAGCTGTATAAATGAGCCGCCTATTTAACGGGATGGGGATTTAGGTCCAAACCACATCTTCTCCTCTCCGCGAGTTATCATCAGAGCGCTTCCAGCAAAGGTCCATTCCAACATGACCAGCCGTCGCAGCTCCTCCCCTCGCCCCTCCGGTCCCAAACCCGGGGACTGGGAGAGTTGCACCATCCCACATAGCGAGTTAGTGTCGCTTTAGGCCAAGGGATTTCTCCCTCAGGCATACATGGTCCCGGTCCGAGCCGGTCTCGCCACCTATAATGGCGGAAAACAAGTGGAGAGCACCCCCAATCCTTCTAAAGGAGAGCGGGTGTGCCTCGTCCCCTATCTAATAAGGGGATTGGGGTTTCCAATTCATCCATTTCTCCGCGGGCTTCTGGAGTTCTACGGCCTCCAGCTGCACAATCTCACGCCCGCCTCTGTATTACATATTGCGGGTTTCGTCGCCCTTTGCGAGCTATTTTTAGGCGTTGAGGCTCATTTCGCGCTGTGGAAGAGGTTATTCTGCCTGGTGCCCCGTTCTTGAGAGGGGTCTATATACCAAGTGGGCGGAGCCGAAGTATGGCGCATCGCCGGGACCGGATACTTATCCGGAACCCCAAAGAAGGCGTCCGAGGACTGGCCTTCGGAATGGTTTTACATAGATGACGTCCCGCTACCGGACCCTATCCGGGTCGGTCTCCCTGAGTTCAACAGTGCCCCATTGAAGAAACGCTTGAGCTGGCGTCCGCGGAGCTCTCAGAAAGAAAGCGACAGAGACGTCCTTTACCTGATGGGCCGGATAAGACTGTTGGCTCATTCCGGACTAACCATGATTGGAGTCATGGCCGCATGCATTATGCGGGGGGTGCAGCCGCTTCAATATAGAGGCCACCCCATGTGGGATTTCAACGGGGAGGATGACGCCACCCGTTACGGTCGTAAGGGGCCGGCCTCAGCTGCCGCCCTAGTAAAGATCTTATCCTCTTTGTACAAGGGAGAAAAGGAGGAATTCCTCCGCGTCAATCCGCAGGCCGGATTTACTATGTACGATCCTCCAAGTTGGGTAAGTGAATAATTGCGCTTGCCCATTTGTTTTATACTCCCACGGTTAGATATGTAGTCTAACGACTTCAGTGCAGGAACTGCGACATGAGGTAAAGGATATAAACAGCCGCTCTCCACAGCCTGAGGACCCAGAACGGTCCCTCGATCCAGACTCCGAAGAGGACCCGGACATATCGGTGGAGCTTATCGACGGGGTGTTCCATCAGCTAAGCAAGGACAATACCTTGGTAGCCATCACGACTGATTACCCAGGGTTAATCCCGGCCTCCCAGGTGACAGAAACCGGAGTCTCATTCCCTTGAGAGAGATTCCACTCTCACGTATTCTGGTGTTTCTGACGACAACCGTGTTTTGCAGGGGAGATTTCCGAGGCAGGAGGCCGAACCTGCGGCGGCTAGCCAACGAGGGGCCGCAGGACCCCGTGGGGCAAAAAGGAATGCAGTCCGGACTGATATGCCGGCGCAAAGGTATAGCGCACCCTCTGTTTCCCTGGTGTTATTCTGTCAGGGCATATTAACGTTCGTGCTATCTTCAGAACGAAGAGACCTCGCCGGACTACATCCGGAGAGGTTGCCAATCGCGCCCCCACCAGCCAGGCTCCAACGTCTGGCCAGGAAGCGGAGGCGAGCACAAGGCGCGCACCGGACGCTCCTCCGACAGAGGATGCGGACAAGCTGTCTGCCACAATTTCTGAAGTGGAGAGTGCCATGAACCACAGGTGTTGCCGGACAGTTCTACGCGACGCTTGTTTCTCCCAAGAGGCTTTAGATGCCTTTAATTCGGGAGATGCATACCTCCGTGCTGCTCAAAATGGTTTAGCCAGAGCCACGGAGCAGTATGTGAAAGACATACGGGTAAGAAAATTTTGGTCAAATATAGATATACCAGTAGCCCCCGAGACTTGAAACAGTTAGAGCAACTGATTTAAGGATCATTTAATAAGTAGGTTCTTACAGAGAAGAATACCGTACTGTCCCAGGAGCTGGAAAAGTGCAAGGCCCAACTAGAGGCCGCACTAGCCGCAGCAGGGGAGCCCAAAGAGACCCCCTCGGGTAAGATACGTTTCGAAAGATTAGTATTGTGCGGTGTGGGTGCAAATCTGACAAATCATGTTGCAGATGGCGCCGGACTCGATCTGGAAAAGCAACAACTCTTACGCCGGCTAAAGGCCGGTGAGAGTATGTTGACAAAGGTGCAGCGAGAGAAGAATGATCTTCAGGATGCCAACACCAGGCTGGACGTCGAACTTAAAGATGTTCGTGGCCAGCTGTCGGACTCCACGAGGGAGAATCAGCGGCTTCGACACGGCATATTCAGTAAGTGCTTGAACGAACTTTGAAAAAAAAGAGTTCGGCGAGGAAGTCGACTAACAGAGTAATGTCTGTAGGTATGCTCACAGGTCGTCCTGCAGAGGAGATGCCCGGTTCTACGGGTGACCTTCTTCCCGAACTCATGCAACTGCACGAGCGAATTCGGTAGGCGATGCGAGGTGTTGCCCAAGCCTTATGGCCTGCCCACTCCATGCCCGAGGGCCTTGGAGAGCTTGCGGAGAAGCTGAAGGGAGCTCGGCGGCGCTTCCGGTTGTGGAAGATATCGGCCTGCCGACAAGGCGCTAGGGAAGCCTGGGCCATGGTGAAGACCCGTTTTACGAAGTCTGACCCAAACCACATGGCCGAGGTCGGACCAGTGGGGCCTGACGGGAAGGAGATCCCTGTGAGCTTAGTATACGGCCAAGTAGAGTTGGCCGCGAAGTATTCCCAGCAGGACTGTAAATTAGACAGCCTGTTAGATGGTATAGAAGAGGAATACAATCAGTCAGAATGACTATGTAATTTTGAATTGACATGTGTAATGCCTTCTAGCCGGATTGTAGATCGTTTGTCGTTGCCGACCTTTTCGCTTCAACCTCGGGACCTGACGGTCTGGAGTGTGTCCGAATACCATAGCGGTTATATAAGAACCGTGGTGTGCGTGGAGACCAGGCATAGGGGTCATTAGTGCTTTATCAGACAAGTGCCCAACTAGTTATGTTATATTACATGGTTAGTAAGAAACATCTTCCAGAGAGAATAGTTCCGTTAGGGGTTCCTTTCGCTGGGAGGCATGCCCTAAAGTGCATGTCCGGACTGCGTAAAAAGACGCAGAAAAAAGCATCTGGGGGCGCATAAAATGAGTAAAAAGATCATCTTTTATCTCACCGATCGAATATTCCCTTAAGAACGCTAGCTTTCGGCTTCACCCAGTCTGAGGTACACATCCGGCTGACCCGGCAGTAACAATCGCAGAGGTGCTCCCTTTACCGCCTAGCCGAACAATCGGGAATGTAGGGGTAAGCACAGGAGCCAGGCAACCCAGCTTGGCCAAAACTTAAGTCATATCGATGCATATAATGGTGAAGAAAAAGGTACATGCGGATGTTTGACGCATGTGTTGGGCGTGAAGCCCGTATAAATAAGCTTCTGTTAAAGAAGCCCCCAGGTTTAATGAGCACGAGTGGCGCGTCACTAGATGAGCCTTTAAGGGCTATAAAAGAAAAGAGGGGAAGGAGAGAAATGTAAGACAAAAAAATGCAAAAAATGGACAGAGGAAGGAGACGAACACAGAGTCCGGCGCTAGGCATAGAATCTTCGGAGACGGGTGGCGTTCCACGGGTTCGGCTCGAGTCGGTTATCCGACGCATCTCGCAGGCGGTACGCCCCGCCAGTTAGGACTTGGTCGATTATGAATGGACCTTCCCACTTGGTCTTGAGTTTTTCCTTTTTCTTATCCGGCAGGCGTAGAACTAGTTTGCCAACATTGTAATTTTTGGCCCGTACTTCTCTGCTTTGATATCTTCGGGCCTGCTGTTGATAAAATGCGGAACGGGCTTTTGCCACATCACGCTCCTCCTCCAGGGCGTCCAAGTTGTCCTGCCGATCGAGCTCGGCTTCTCTTTCTTCGTACATGCGCACTCTAGGTGAGTCATGAATTATGTCGCAGGGCAGGACTGCCTCTGCGCCGTACACCATAAAAAATGGTGTGTATCCGGTGGTGCGATTTGGCGTGGTCCATAGCCCCCATAGCACGGAGTCGAGCTCCTCTACCCAGTGCGTGTTAGATTCCTTGAGGGACCGCACCAGTCTGGGTTTAATGCCGCTCATGATAAGACCATTTGCACGTTCGACCTGGCCGTTGGTTTGTGGGTGATAGACAGAAGCATAATCGAGCTTGATGCCCATGTTTTTGCACCAGAGTTTTACCTCGTCGGCGGTAAAGTTTGTACCGTTATCGGTTATGATGCTGTGGGGGACACCATAATAGTGTACAACCCCGGATATGAAGTCTATCACAGGTCCGGATTCGGCCGTTTTAACAGGCTTGGCTTCTATCCATTTGGTGAATTTATCCACCATGACCAGTAAGTATTTTTTCCTATCGGTCCCACCTTTAAGGGGTCCGACCATGTCAAGCCCCCAGACCGCAAAAGGCCAGGTGATGGGTATAGTTTGGAGTGCGGTGGGTGGCATATGGCTTTGGTTGGCAAAAAGTTGGCAACTAGCGCATCATTGGACTAGGTCCTAAGCGTCTGCCCGGGCCGTCGGCCAATAAAAGCTTGTACAGAAAGCCTTGCTAACAAGGGACCGAGCAGCGGCGTGGTGACCACCGAGTCCGGCATGAATTTCAGCCAGAAGGTTCCGTCCTTCCTCTTCGGAGATGCACCTTTGAAGGACTCCGGTAGTGCTTTTCTTATAAAGCTCTCCCTCATGGACTCTATAGGCTTTAGATCGCCGCACTATGCAGCGGGCCTCGTTTTGGTCCTCCGGGAGTTCCTGCCTAGTAAGGTAGGCTAGGAATGGTTCTGTCCACGGGGCGATGACCACCATTATTACGTGGGGTGAAGGTGTAATTTCATTGGCAGAGCCTCCAATTATGTCAGATTGTTCGGCGTCGAGTGGTGCGGCTAGGTCCGGGCTGTTATTTGCGGGTTCCCCCTCCCATGCTACGGATGGCTTGAACAATCTTTCCAAAAAGATGTTGGGGGGGGACTGCATCACGTTTTGCTCCGATGCGTGCCAGGACGTCCGCTGCTTGATTGTTTTCTCAGGCTATATGGTGAAACTCCAGCCCTTCGAACCGAGCTGACATTTTTAGGACGGTGTTGCGGTAAGCTGCCATTTTTGGGTCCTTGGCGTCGAAGTCTCCATTTATTTGGGATATCGCGAGGTTTGAATCCCCGCGTACCTCTAGGCGCTGGATACCCATGGATACTGCTATCCGGAGACCATATAGGAGGGCCTCATATTCGGCTGCATTGTTGGAATCCATGTACATGATCTGGAGCACATATTGGACTGTGTCTCCTATGGGGGACGTCAGGACGACGCCAGCCCCCAGTCCGACCAACATTTTGGAGCCGTCGAAATGCATAATCCAGTTTGAATATGTGCCGTACTCTTTAGGGAGCTCGGCCTCTGTCCATTCTGCGACGAAGTCGGCCAAAACTTGCGATTTAATAGCTCGCCGTGGCTTATACTGTTTCCTCGGGCCTCTGCCTGATTTGGGAGAGATCGCTTATGATTGGGCGGGCGGGTGTCGTTGAATCTGAAACCTCACCCAATCCAAGATTCGGAGGCCGAAGAGTTTCCGAACTCTGAAGTTCGGATTCTTGGATGTTGTCCAGTGAATCTAGCCCGTTGCCTGATCCTAAGCTCAGGTCTTGAGTTATATCTCCCCCTCCGCGGGTATCCGGCTTGGAGGGGTCGTGAATTCGGACGTAGCTAGTCCTTAAAATAGATGAAGGGTCGCCACACAGCGTCTCTACCACGGCAACATGGTGGGTGACTTGGGGAGAGTTAATTTCTCTTAGATCGGGTTTAAGCCCAACCTGGTCGTAATCCGTAGCGACCCCCAGGGCGGCAATGCAATCCAAGAGCTCGTTTACGGAAGAGAGCTCCATTGGATCTAGCTGCTCGATGAGCTCCGAGCTGACGTGTAGGTTGCTTTTGATGACCCGAGAGGTCACAGTCGGTGCAACAGCCGAACAGGCGGTCATGAGGAAACCACCTAGCCGGAGGGTTTGGCCGACAGCCAAGGCTCCCTTAGCAATGGCGCCGTCTTTAAAGACGGGAGGAGGCATCCTTCTTGATTGTGACGGCACAGAGGAACTCTCAATGAAAGCACCAATGTCGGTGTCAAAACCGGCGGATCTCGGGTAGTGGGTTCCGAACTGTGCGTCTTGGCCAGATGGTAACAGGAGGCAGGGAACATGATGTTTTACCCAGGTTCGGGCCCTCTGGATGGAGGTAAAACCCTACGTCCTGCTTGATTAATATTGATGATATGGGTAGTACAAGAGTAGATCTACCACGAGATCAAGGAGGCTAAACCCTAGAAGCTAGCCTATGGTATGATTGTTGTATATGGAGTTGATTGCCTACGGACTACAACCCTCCGGTTTATATAGACATCGGATAGGGTTAGGGTTACATAGAGTCGGTTACAATGGTAGGAGATCTTGAATATCCGCATCGCCAAACTTGCCTTCCACGCAAAGGAAAGTCCCATCCGGACACGGGACGAAGTCTTCAATCTTGTATCTTCATAGTCCTGTAGTCCGGCTGAAGGTATAGTCCGGCTACCCGAACACCCCCTAATCCAGGACTCCCTCAAGTCCCAAAAATAATATAAAAGTGGATAATAAAGCCCAGTATTGCCCAAAACAGTAGATAACATAGCATGGAGCAATCAAAAATTATTGATACGTTGGAGACATATCAGCCTCCGGTTAATAGGTTAGTCCCAAAAATAATATAAAAGCGCATATTAAAGCCCATTAAACATCCAAAACAGATAATATAATAGCATGGAACCATCAAAAATTATAGATACGTTGGAGACGTATCACCTCGCGGTAGTACCGCAGTCCCTTGCAGTAGTACTGCAAGTCGCGGGCTGAGTAAGTATATAACGGTTGGATTTGTCATATCACTATAAAAGGGGGGGTCTTCTTCTCCCAGTTGACTACCTCTTCCATCCCTAAGCTCCATTGTTGCTCCAAGCTCCATTTTCGCCCGATCTCTCTCCCTAGCCAATCAAACTTGTTGATTTTCTAGGGATTGGTTGAGAAGGCTCCGATCTACACTTCCACCAAGAGAAATTTGATTCCCCCACTAATCCCTTGCGGATCTTGTTACTGTTGGGTGTTTGAGCACCCTAGACGGTTGAGGTCACCGCGGAGCCATAGTCCTTTGTGGTGAAGCTTCATGGTGTTGTTGGGAGACTCCAATTAAGTTGTGGAGATTGCCCCAACCTTGTTTGTAAAGGTTCATTCGCCGCCTCCAAGGGCACCAATAGTGGAATCACGTCATATCGCATTGTGTGAGGGCGTGAGGAGAATACGGTGGCCCTAGTGGCTTCTGGGGGAGCATTGTGCCTCCACACCGCTCCAATGGAGACGTACTTCCTTTCAAATGGAAGGAACTTCGGTAACATCCTCGTCTTCACCGGCTCCACTCTTGGTTATCTCGTACCTTTACTTGTGCAAGCTTATATTGTGCCGCATCCCTTGCTTGCTTGTGTGCTTGTTGTTGTTGCATCATATAGGTTGCTCACCTAGTTGCATATCTAGACAACCTACTTTGATGCAAAGTTTAAATTGGTAAAGAAAAGCTAAAAACTGTTAGTTGCCTATTCACACCCCCCTCTAGTCAACTATATCAATCCTTTCACAAGGTGGTATACCCGGATCTCCAAGTTTTTAGGTACTCCATCTTTAAAAGTATAATTAGCGAGCATAGTGGAGATTTCAGCTTCCGGTATTTTTCTCTTATTAGTGATGATGCCTTTCATATACTTTGCATAAGGAGACATTTTCAAGATATCAGTCAAGCGAGTACGCAAAAAGACTGGCCTCGGCATTTCAGCAAAGCATTCAAATTCTTCATCATCATTCTTTTTAGTTGACTTGGATGGAAAAGGCATAGGTTTTTGAACCCACGGTTCTCTTTCTTTACCGTGTTTTCTAGCAACTAAGTCTCTTTTATCATATCTTCTATCCCAACATCATTATCTGGTTCTTTATCATTGGTTTGGTTGAGATTCTTCATGAACCTCATCATTATCTTTTTCATTATCATTAGGTGAGTGTTCATTACCAGATTGAGTTTCAGCATCAGAGATAGAAGCTTCATCATCATTATCAGGAGGTTTTTCTATTTCAGGTTCACTAGAAGTGTGAAAGTCCTATCATTTTTCTTTTTATTTTTCTTCCTAGAAGGACTAGGTGCACTAGTGGTGTTTCTTTGTGAATCTCGTTCAATTCTTTTAGGGTGTCCTTCAAGATAAAGTGGTTCTTGAGTCATTTTACCTCCTCTAGTTGCAACTCTAATAGCAAAGTCATGCATATTATGATTCATTTCATCAAGCAATTCTCTTTGAGATTTAACAACTTGTCCTAATTGAGTTTGAACCATAGAAGCATGTTTTCCAACACCTCCAACATCATTTGATATTCTAAATAACAAGTCACTCAAGCGAGCAATCATATCAGAATTGTATTTCAATTGTTTCATAACATTTGCATTGAAGTGATCTTGTTTTCTAATGTAGTTTTCAAACTCATAAAGGCATTGACTAGGATGCATATTGTGAGGATTACCATTATCATTGAACTTCATAAGAGAATTTACCTCTACCACCTTAGGCATTGGTGGTGTATTAAGCCCATGTATTTCTTTAATAGGAGGTAAATTTTTAACATCCTCAGCTTTAATACCTTTTTCCTTCATAGATTTCTTTGCCTCTTCTATATCTTCAGGACTGAGATATAATATACCCCTCTTCTTCGGAGTGGGTTTAGTGGTTCAGGAATAGTCCAATCATCATAATTTTTCAATATGTTATTCAATAATTCTTCAGCTTGAGCAATAGTTTGTTCCCTGAAAACACAACCAGCACAACTATCTAGGAAGTCCCTAGAAGCATCGGTTAGTCCATTATAGAAGATATCAAGTATTTCATTTTTCTTAATAGGATGATCGGGCAAAGCATTAAGTAACTGGCAAAGCCTCTCCAAAGCTTGTGGGAGACTCTCTTCTTTAGTTTGCACAAAGTTAAATATTTCCTGTAAGGTAGCTTGTTTCATATGAGCAGGAATTTTTTTCCAGAGAAGTAATAAACCATATCCTGGGGACTATGCACACAATCTGGAGCAAGAGTATTGTACCAAGATTTAGCATCACCCTTTAATGAGAAAGGAAATAATTTGAGAATAAAGTAATGACAAGTTTTCTCATCATGTGTAAAAAGGGTGGCTATGTCATTCAACTTAGTAAGATGTGCTACAACAGTTTCAGATTCATAACCACGGAAAGGATCAGATTCAACCAGAGTAATTAGCTCTGGGTCAACAGAGAATTCATAATCCTTATCATCAATATAGATAGGTGAAGTAGCAAACTTAGGATCACATTTCGTTCTAGCATTCAGAGATTTTTCTTTATACTTGTGTAGTAATTTCTCTAGATCATCTCTATCATTACAAGCAAGAATATCTTTAGTTGCTTCTTCACTCATAACATAACCTTCTGGTACCTTAGGCAATTCATATCTAGTAAGGCTAGTTCTAGCAGGTGTTTCAGTAGTTTCAGTTTCAAGCTCATCATCAGATTCAACAACATCATGTTGTATAAGTCTAGAAATCTGTCTATTAAGAAATTCACCAAGTACCACATCATCATTATCAAACAAGGTACTAGCATCATTGTAAGCATCATTCATAGCAGAAGTAGCATCATCAATAACTTGCGACATATCAGGATTAATAACATGTGGTGGTGTTGCAAGTTTACTCATAACAGAAGGTGAATCTATAGCAGAACTGGATGGTAGTTCCTTACCTCCCCTCGTCCTTGAGGGAAATATCTTAGTCTTTGGATCCTTCAGATTCTTCATAGTGATACTATGATAATAATCCCAAGTGACTCAACAAATATAGCTATGCTCCCCGGCAACGGCACCAGAAAAAGGTCTTGATAACCCACAAGTACAGGGGACCGCAATAAGTTTCGAGGGTAGAGTATTCAACCCAAATTTATAGATTCGACACAAGGGGAGCCAAAGAATATTTGAAGGTATTAGCAGCTGAGTTGTCAATTCAACCACACCTGGAGATTAATTATCTACAACAAAGTGATTACTAGCAAAGTAGTTTGATAGTTTTGATAATAGTGACAGCAGCAACGGTAACCGTAATAGTGATAGCAGTAATTTGTAGCAAGTGTAACAGTGATGATAGCAATAGTAACGCAACAAGATCAATAAGGATAAATTCGTAGGCATTGGATCGGTGACTTGTTGGATGATATTCATCATGTGGCAGTTATAACCTAGGGCGATACAGCACTAGCTCCAGTTCATCGATATAATGTAGGCATGCATTTCGTAAATAGTCATACGTGCTTTATTAAAAGAACTTGCATGACATCTTTTGTCCTACCCTCCCGTGGCAGCGGGGTCCATATTGGAAACTAAGGCATATTAAGGCCTCCTTTTAATAGAGAACCAGAACAAAGCATTAATACATAGTGAATACATGAACTCCTCAACCTACGGTCATCACCGGGAGTGGGCCCAGTTGTTGTCACTCCGGGGTTGCCGGATCATAACCGTAGTAGGTGACTATAACTTGCAAGATCAGATCTAAAACATGGATATAATGATGAATTCATAAACGGTTCAGATCTGAAATCATGGCACCCAGGCCCAAAGTGACAAGCATTAAGCATGGCAAAGTCATAGCAACATCAATCTAAGAACATAGTGGATACTAGGGATCAGGCCCTAACAAAACTAACTCGATTACATGATGAATCTCATCCAACTCCTCACCGACCAGCGAGCCTATGAAGGAATTACTCACTCCCGGTGGGGAGCATCATGGAATTGGCGATGTAGAAGGGTTGGGGATGACGAAGAACGAAGACCCCCCTCTCCGAAGGCCCAAACGGACTCCAGATCTGCCCTCTAGAGGAAGAACAGGGCTTGGCAGTGGCTCCGTCTCGTGGATCGTGATAATTCTTTCTCCCTCATTTTTTCTGGAATAATGTGATTTTATAGTATCAGGGGGGTCATTAGTGGGGCCACCAGGTGGGTACAACCCACCCGGGCGCGCCAAGGGAGGGGTGCACCCTGGTGGGTTGTGCCCACCCAGGGGCCCCTCTCCGGTGGGTCTTGGCTCTAGAAATTCTTATTATTGGTATAAAAAATCCTCAAAAAGTTTCGTTCCATTCCGAGAACTTTTATTTCTGCACGAAAGCAACACCATGGTAGTTCTGCTGAAAACAGCGTCAGTCTGGGGCTAGTTTCATTCAAATCATGCAAATTAGAGTCCCAAACAAGAGGAAAAGCATGAGAAAAAGTAGATTTGCGTATCAATCACCTAGATAGATCTTGCGCGATCATAGGAAATTATTTGAAATACTGCGTTCCCCAACAGTGGCATCCGTGCCAGGTCTATGCATAGATGTTATATGCATGAGTAGAACACAAAGAGTTGTGGGCGATAATAGTCATACTGCTTACCAGCAACGTCTTACTTTGATTCGGTGGTATTGTTGGATCAAGTGGCCCGGACCGACATTACATGACCGTCTTCATGAGGCTGGTTCTACCGACGTGCTTCGCACACAGGTGGCTAGCGGGTGTCTCCAGCTTTAGTTGAATCGAGTTTGACTACGCCCGGTCCTTGTTGAAGGTTAAAACAACGCACTTGACAAAAAATAGTTGTGGTTTTGATGCGTAGGTAAGAACGGTTCTTGCTAGAAGCCCGTAGCAGCCACGTAAAACTTGCAACAACAAAGTAGATGACGTCTAACTTGTCTTTGCAGGGCTTGTTGTGAAGTGATATGGTCAAGACGTGATGATATATAAATTGTTGTATGAGATGATCATGTTTTGTAACAGTTATCGGCAACTGGCAGGAGCCATATTGTTGGGGATATTACTACCAGATATGACCCACCCAGGAGCGGCCCGGTCAACCACAATGGCGGTTCACCTGTATGAAGCCCAAGAGTATACAAGATGGTGGTTCACAGTTAGGCTTATAAGAGGCCCAAGCCCAGAGGCGGCTTAAGGCCCGTAAGTATAAACCGCCATGTATGAATAGACTTCTAATGTAAGGCATGTAAGATACATCACCGAGCCGAACACGTTGTATGAGACGGACGAGACTCTGTAGGCCGCAGGGCGTCAACCCGTGTATATAAGGGGACGACCCAGCAGCAGCTTAGGGTAAGAAACAACAGATCGAGAGCCAGGTTAAGCGTATTCGCTCCCTGGTCATCGAAACCCTAGCAATACCACCTCCAACTGCATTAGGCTTTTAACCTTCACCGCAAGGGGCCGAACCAGTATAAACTCCTCGTGTCCTTTGTCCTGATTAACCCCTTTAAGCTAACCTCATTGCGATGGCTCCACGACTAAGTCCTCACACTAGGACATCTGCCGTGACAATTCCACGACAGTTGGCGCCCACCATGGGGCTATCGCACGATGGTTTCAAGTTCTTAGAGGGCAACTTCGAAGGGATCAAGGGATGCGCTGTGGGCCGGATGACCAAGAGTCGCCGCGGCAAGCTCTACATCAACGACGCAGGCAGGGGCCCCGAGGCTGGCTCAATTGAGTACGGATACCGGGTCCCCTTTGGCGGAATTCACGTCTTCATCGGGAAGATCGGTGAACCGGGCCCTGAGCCGGACATCTGCACCGACATCATCAAGACGGCTCAGCGTGCGAGACCCGCCCAGGTTCGGCCCGCCATGAATCGTGCCTTCGTGGGATTTATCCGTGGAGCAGACTCCGAGGATAGATCGGCATCTGGTGGTGAGATGGTCATTTATTCTGATGGTGAGTCGTCCACCGGTGAGACCGAGTCATTGTATCAACTGCAAGACGGCCGACTTGGGGGTTGTTCCGATGGCGACAGTATTCCGAACCCCTGCGAGCCGCCGAACCGGGTTCCAATCTTCATGGTCGGTACACAGCCCATGCAACACTCGTTGACTGCAGCAGAGTTGATTTCGGGTCAGCAGCGGCAACAGCTGCCGGGGCAGGAGGCCATGTGCGCCCGTCGGCTCAGGTCTTAACTAACTTGCTGGATAAGCTGACAGCACTGTTAACAGCAGTGGTTAACCCAGCGGATCAGGATCATCATAATGCTGCGGTCGCAAAATTGCGTGATGAGGTAGCACAGGCCAAGGAGGAGCTAAACGCAGAAAACGCTAGGATGGCCGAGGAGTGGGCTGCTTTGGATGCTCAGGCACAACGGATTCAGTCAGAGTCTTACCAGCTCATGCTAGATCAGAACGCTTCAAATGAAGTCATGAGGAGGAGGCATCAGACTCGTCCCTCGGTTTACGAGGCAAGAAATCTCTTTAACACGCCAGGAGCAGGAACCAGTAACCTGGTAGTGATAAACCGGGTCGAAGCACCTGGGACAGGTATGCCAGTTCAGCCACGCACGACGGACCTGCCTCGTCAGAACAATAACCCGCCACAGCACGCGCCGACGCCACCGAGTCATTACTCTAACCCTTTGGATAACATGATCGCTGCGGCGTCACGATTGGTGGCTCTCTCGGTTGAAGGCGAGTTGCCGATGGCGGTTGACACACGAAGGGCTAGAGAGCTCCTTCAGACAGCATGGTACAGCAGCAAGCTTATTCTTACAGTCGTGATAGGATTCATTCCACCCCTCGCTCGAGCCGGAGTTACAGCAGGCATATCGATGAGCCGGCTGTGTCAAGCAGTGGGCGGAACCATAACCCGCCTCGTGGACATGACCCAGCGGCGGTGGTGTTGATGCTCAGAACATAGTGGATCAAGGTAGAGCACGTCGAGAGGCCGAGCTGGTGGCACAGTATGCGGCCCATCAACCTACTCCGGTTCGTCCAACCACTTCTGTGGAGCCAGGTGTAACCTTCAGGAATTTGGGGTGCCATGTTTAGTGTCGGCTCTACATAATGAGCGTCTGCCCAAGGATTTCAAGGGTCCTCGCAAAGTGCCTAACTATACAGCCAATTTACCTCCTGAGGCATGGATTGAGAGTTATGAGATGGCCATGGAATTGCTAGATGTCAGCGATGCTGCATGTGCTAAATATTTCCCCCTGATGTTGGAGGGAACGGCCCGCACTTGGTTGAAGGGGCTCCCTGCCAATTCCATTGGGTCATGGGCCGAGTTAAAAGTCTGTTTCATCCAGAATTTCAACGGTACATGTAAGAAGCCCATGTCAATTGTGGATTTAGCCTCATGTGTCAAGAAGAAGGTGAGTCGACAACCCATTGGGTGCGCCGGGTCTCAACAATCTTGCACTCATCGGATTGCATCAATGCCGACTCAGCAGTATTGATGTTGGAGAACAATTGTCGTTTCACGCCCCTAAAGTAGAAGTTAGGGCGGCTCAAACGCCACTGCAATAACATGGGGACACTCATGGTGGCTCTGGTTAAGTATGCTGACTCTGATGGTACCAAGGACGCCGAGTCTGATGATGAAAAGCCGGGAAAGGAAAAGAAGAGCAGCAACACCAAGGGGCAACAGCATAACCCGGCAAACCAGGGAGGCAACGGTAAGCGCAAAGCTGATAATAGTTTTGACTTTGTGGCTAACACCAATGCACAGAATAATGGTCAGCGTCGTAAGGGTAAACCGCCCCCATGGACCAGAGGATCCGGCTTCAATCTTGAACATATGCTAAATCAGCCCTGCCCAAGACATGGTACGCGAGAAAGACCGTTCGGGCACCTCTGGAAGGATTGTTACATTATGAAGGGGTACAAGAATTCCAATCTTTTTCAAGACAGTCATGGGCCAGGTGGCGGTTCAGGGTCTGGCTCTCACGGACCAGGTTATGGTGGTGGCGGCTCTAACTCTGGATTCCAAGGAAATGAAGGTAATCACAGCAACCAGGGTGGTTACGATCAGTAGAGTAATTAGGGGAGTCAACAGCAGCAACAGTCTAGTTATCAGAGCAACCCGAAGCAGTTGAATAGTGGACAGTATCATGTCTTCACCACTAGCTTATGTAAGCGTGACCAGAAGCTTCATAAGAGAGCAGTCAACGTTGTTGAGCCGGCGGTTCCCCATTACTTGCGCTGGTCTGAGCAACCCATTGTGTGGAGTCGGGAAGATCACACGCCCCGGGTTGATAATCCGGGTCACTTGGCTTTGGTGGTCGCACCTCAGGTCAGAGGGTATAAGTTCACCAAGGTACTCATGGACGGAGGGAGTAGCATCAATATCCTTTATTATGAAACTTTCTGTCGCAAGGGGATGACTGATAAAAATCTTAAGCCGTCAAACACTGTTTTCCATGGCGTGGTACCTGGTAAGTCGGCCTACCCAGCTGGTAAGATTGCTCTGGAAGTTGTTTTTGGAGATGATCATGGCTCTAGGTCGAAGACATTGACCTTTGAAGTGGTCAAGATCCACAGCCCATATCATGCTCTGTTTGGATGGCCGGCTTATGCCAAGTTCATGGCGCGGCCTTGTTATGTGTATCTGCAGCTCAAGATGCCGGGTTACAAGGGAGTGCATGGAATCCGGAAGATAGCCTTGGAGTGTGAGGAAGGAGATGCTGCTTATGCTGAGTCTGTTTGTGCAACTAAGGAGCTGAAATTTTATAAGGATAATGTTGACCCAGCGGACATGACGTCTCTAAAGAAGCCAACCACAGAGCAGGATCCTTCACTCAAATTTAAGTCGACCGATGACACTAAGATGGTTGATTTCGTTCCTGGCGATTCGTCGAAGCAGTTCAGTACCAGTGCCAATCTGGATCCGAAATAGGAAAGCACGCTCATCGAGTTCATCCGTGGGAGTCGGGACATCTTTGCATGGAAGCCTTCAGACATGCCGGGTGTACTGAGAGAACTCGCTGAGAACACTCTTAATATTGATCCAAAATTTAAGCCAGTTAAGCAGTTTCTTCACCGGTTTAACGAAGAGAGGCGAAAGGCCATTGGAGAGGAAGTGGCCCGGCTCTTGGCAACCGGGTTTATCGTCGAAGTTTTCCATCCTGAGTGGTTGGCTAACCCGGTGCTGGTACTTAAGAAGAACAGCACTTGGCGTATGTGTGTGGACTACACGGATTTAAACAAGGCTTGTCTGGCTGATCCTTTTGCTCTCCCTCGTATTGATCAGATTATCGATGCTACGGCGGGTTGTGAGCGTTTGACTTTTTGGGATGCTTATTCTGGTTATCATCAGATCAAGATGGCAGTTAAGGACCAGGAGAAGACAACTTTCATAACTCCCTTTGGAGCCTTTGGCTATGTGTCCATGCCTTTTGGACTCAAGAGTACCCAGGCGACTTATCAGAGATGTGTGCAGAATTGTCTTCATAATCAGATTGGGCGCAATGTTCATGCCTATGTGGATGATATTGTGGTAAAGTCTAGAAAGAAGGAGACATTGATAGACGATTTGAAGGAAACCTTTGATAATCTCTGGGTTTATAAAATGATGCTTAACCCGGTCAAGCGTGTTTTTGGTGTGCCGACAGGCAAGCTCTTGGGCTTTTTGGTGTCTAACAGGGGCATTGAAGCTAATCCGGAGAAAATCAAAGCCATCACTTCTCTGGCTAAACCGGCATGTGTCAATGATGTGCAACGTCTGGCGGGTCGTATTGCGGCATTACGCCGGTTCATAAGCTGGTTGGGAGAGAAGGCCATCCCTCTGTATCAGATGATGAAAAAGACAAATAATTTTGTTTGGAGTGATGCCGCTAATGCAGAGTTTGAGGACTTGAAGAAGCAGCTGGCTGAGCCGCCTGTTCTGGCTGCTCCTGTTGATAAGGAGCCATTGTTGTTGTACGTAGTTGCCAATGCCCGGGCTGTTAGCGTGGCAATTGCAGTGGAACGGAAGGAGGCAGGCAAGGAATATCCGGTTCAAAGGCCGGTTTACTACATCAGCGAGGTGCTTATTGAGTCCAAACAGAGATATCCGCACTGGTAGAAACTTGTATATGGGGTGTTCATGGCCAGTCGGAAGATTAAGCAATATTTTTTGGGTCATCCCATCACTGTGGTTAGTTCTGCTCCTTTAGGGGACATTATTCAGAACAGAGAAGCCACAAGTCGGATAGCCAAGTGGGCCATTGAACTTGGTCCTCATGGTTTGAAATATATGCCTCGCACGACCATTAAGTCTCAGGGGCTGGTGGATTTCATCAATGACTGGACAGAGCTATAGATCCCTGAGGAAAAGCCAGATAACACGTATTGGACTATTCACTTTGATGGGTCCAGGAAATTGGAGGGCTCCGGGGCCGGAGTTGTGCTCGCTTCCCCTCGAGGTGATAAATTTTGTTATGTTCTCCATTTGATGTTCCCCTGCACTAATAATGCAACTGAATATGAGGCCTTGCTCCATGGTGTTCGGTGGCTAAGTAGATGAACTTAAGCTGGGTTAGGTGTTTTGGTGACTCAGATTTGGTGGCTCAACAAGTCTCTGGTACTTGGGATCCTAAGGATCCACTCATGGCGGCTTAACGACGAGAAGTATATGTTATTGCTGGTCACTTCAAAGGTTATCAAGTTGAGCACGTTGATCGGACAAAAAATGAAGCGGCTGATGCCTGATGACCCACAAGTATAGGGGATATATCGTAGTCCTTTCGATAAGTAAGAGTGTCGAACCCAACGAGGAGCAGAAGGAAATGATAAGCGGTTTCCAGCAAGGTATTCTCTACAAGTACTGAAATAAGTGGTAACAGATGGTTTTTGTGATAGGATAATTTGTAACGAGCAACAAGTAACAAAAGTAAATAAAGTGCAGCAAGGTGGCCCAATCCTTTTTGTAGCAAAGGACAAGCCTGGACAAACTCTTATATAGAGAAAAGCGCTCCCGAGGACACATGGGAATATCGTCAAGCTAGTTTTCATCACGTTCATATGATTCGCGTTCGGTACTTTGATAATTTGGTATGTGGGTGGACCAGTGCTTGGGTACTGTCCTTGCTTGGACAAGCATCCCACTTATGATTAACCTCTATTGCAAGCATCCGCAACTACAACAAAAGTATTAAGGTAAACCTAACCATAGCATGAAACATATGGATCCAAATCAGCCCCTTACGAAGCAACGCATAAACTAGGGTTTAAGCTTCTATCACTCTAGCAACCCATCATCTACTTATTACTTCCCAATGCCTTCCTCTAGGCCAAAATAATGGTGAAGTGTTATGTAGTCGAGGTTCACATAACACCACTAGAGGAGAGAGAACATACATCTCATCAAAATATCGAACGAATACCAAATTCCACATGACTACTAATAGCAAGACTTCTCCCATGTCCTCAGGAACAAACGTAACTACTCACAAAGCATAATCATGTTCATAATCAGAGGGGTATTAATATGCATATAGGATCTGAACATATGATCTTCCACCAAATAAACCAACTAGCATCAACTACAAGGAGTAATTAACACTACTAGCAACCTACTAGTACCAATCCCGGACTTGGAGACAAGAATTGGATACAAGAGATGAACTAGGGTTTTGAGAGGAGATGGTGCTGGTGAAGATGTTGATGGAGATTGCCCTCTCCCAGTGAGAGGAGCGTTGGTGATGACGATGGCGATGATTTCCCCCTCCCGGAGGGAAGTTTCCCCGGCAGAACAGCTCTACCGGAGCCCTAGATTGGATCCGCCAAGGTTCCGCCTCGTGGCGGCGGAGTTTCGTCCGAGGAGATGGCTTATGATTTTTTTTTCTCATCAAAAGACTCCATATAGCAGAAGATGGCCATCGGAGGGCCGCCAGGGGGCTCACAAGGTAGGGGGGCATGCCCAGGGGGGTAGGGCGCGCCCCCACCCTCGTGGGCAGGGTGTGGCCCTCCTGGTGAACTTCTTGCGCTCAGTATTTTTTATATATTCTGAAAACGTCTTCCGTGAAGTTTTAGGAATTTTGGAGCTGTGCAGAATAGGTCTCTAATATTTGCTCGTTTTCCAGCCAGAATCCCAGCTGCCGGCATTCTTCCTCTTTATGTAAACCTTGTAAAATAAGAGAGAATAGACATAAGTATTGTGACATAATGTGTAATAACAGCCCATAATGCAATAAACATCGATATAAAAGCACTCCCCCAAGCTTAGACCTCGTTTGTCCTCAAGCGAAAGCCGAAATCGAAAAATATGTCCAGATGTTTGGAGATAGAGGTGTCAATAAAAGTAAAATACGGACATGAGGGCATCATGATCATTCTTAGAACAACAACTTACATAATTCTTGTCATATGATTTCTTATGCTAGAGTATTAATTCAATCACAATTTCAAGTATGAATCGTAAACTTCATTGAAAACTAACAAACTATAATCTCGGTCATTGGAGTAATTGCAATTTATCATAACATAGGAAAGAGTCAATATATAAGAGCTTTTCAGCAAGTCCACATACTCAACTATCATATAGTCTTTCACAATTGCTGACACTCACGCAATACTTATGGGTATGGAGTTTTAGTCGGACACAGAGAAAGATAGGGGCTTATAGTTTTGCCTCCCAACGTTTTACCTCAAGGGTAATGTCAACAATAATAGTTCATGAAAACTCACATCCAATTAGCCATATATACCAGGATCTTTCCAACATACTGTTCTTGCCAAAGGATAAAATGTAAAAAGGAAGGGTGAAGATCACCATGACTCTTATGCAAGGTAGGAGATAAAAGAAAAAGATAGGCCCTTCGCAGAGGGAAGGAGAGGTTTTCATGCGCTTTTATGGTTGGATGCACAAAATCTTAATGCGAAAGAACGTCACTTTATATTGCCACTTGTGATATGGACCTTTATTATGCAGTCTGTCGCTTTTATTTCTTCCATATCACACGTTCGTATAAAGCTTATTTTCTCCCACACTAATAAGTCATACATATTTAGAGAGCAATTTTTATTGCTTGCACCGATGACAACTTACTTAGAGGATCTTACTCAATCCATAGGTAGGTATGGTGGACTCTCATGGCAAAACTGGTTTAAGGGTATTTGGAAGCACGGGTAGTATCTCTACTTGGTGCGATGAATTTGGCTAGCATGAGGGGTAAAGGCAAGCTCAACCATGTCGGATGATCCATGACAATATAATTTATCTCATATGTAGGAAAACATAACCCATTACGTTGTCTTCCTTGTCCAACGTCAACTCTTTAGCATGTCATATTTTAATGAGTGCTCACAATCATAAAAGATGTCCAAGATAGTATATTTATATGTGAAGACCTCTCTTTCTTTATTAGTTCCTATTAATTGCATAGATGACCAAAACTATGTTTGTCAACTCTCAACAACTTTTATTCATCATACTTTTTCTATGTGAGCTCATTACTCTCCATAAGATCCATATGATCTCTTTGTTTCCTTTTTTATTCTTTCTCTTTTCTTTTATTCACTTAGGATCATGGCAAAATAATCAAGCCCTTGACTCAACACTAATCTTTATTATATAGCTCACGGACTCGATTACATAGAAGGATCATAAAGCAAAACTCACAACTAGATCATACTAAAACTTTATGCTACTAGATCAAGATATTACCAAAAGGATCGAACTAAGAAAAACGGTAAAGATAAAAGTGATGGTGATATGATACCGGGGCACACCCCCAAGCTTGGCAGTTGCCAAGGGGAGTGCCCATACTAGATACTCAATTCTTCTTTGTTGGTGGAGAAGGTGATGGTTTTGTTGATGGCGTAGGCTTGTCGTCCTTCTTCCAAGGCATAGGCTCACCATCATAGAAGGATGATCGAGTCTCGTGAAACCTCAAATCTGCAGCCAAAATCATCCTCTTGAATCTATATTCATACTCACAGTTTTGATTTTGCAGGTTATAGATTTGGGCTTGGAGGTGCTCGATTTTCTCATGAAGCTTGAAGATGGCCTCCCCAATGTCCTTGACGTCCAGCTTGTGGTTGTTTGTGAACTCCGTGATCATAATGTGATTGGAATCGAGTCCATGCTCCACCATCTCCTGACACTTGAAAACATCTTGCTCCAATGCCTCGAGCCTTGCCTCCGTGCTTCCGATCTTCCTTGGTCCCTCAACATCGCGGATGTGCAACAACCCCTCATGCATCTCAATGGTTTGAGGGCGTTGCAACACCTCCACGAGGTAGGGGTTGATGACCTTCTTGAAGAACTGGTCCTTGGGGGCACTTGAAGATGACATGACGTCCTAGATCTGTCAGAAAAACAACTCGAAACACAAACAGAGGATAATTGCATGATACGGGAGTCAAAACCTTCGGGAGATTATATAATGAATTTTTACCGACCAAAATACGTGTCGTGTGAGAAAACGGAGTCTGGAGAGCGCACGAGGTGCCCACGAGGTAGGGGGCGCGCCCTCCACCCTCATGGAGGCCTCGTGTCCTTCCCGGACTGCTTCTTATTTTTCTATTTTTCAAAATATTCCAAAACAAAGAAATATTGCCTTAAAAACTGTTTTGGAGTCGGTTTACTTACCGTACCACATACCTATTCCTTTTTGGAGTCTGAAACATTCTGGAAAGTGTCCCTTATGTATTCCTCCGGGGTTATGGTTTCAATAACATTGGTTTCAACATTTATGGGATTACCTGAGATATAATGTTTGATTCTTTGACCGTTCACCACCTTCGGATTTGTGCCTTCGAAGTTGTTGATTTTTATGGCACCGGAATGATAGACCTCCTCGATAACGTAAGGACCTTCCCATTTAGAGAGAAGTTTTCCTGCAAAAAATCTTAAACGAGAGTTGTATAGCAAATACATAATCACCTACATTAAACTCACGCTTTTGTATCCTTTTATCATGCCATCTTTTAACCTTTTCTTTAAACAACTTGGCATTTTCGTAGACTTGGGTTCTCCATTCATCGAGTGAGCTAATATCAAATAACCTCTTCTCACCGGCAAGTTTAAAATCATAATTGAGCTCTTTAATAGCCCAATATGCCATGTGTTCTAGTTCGAGAGGTAAGTGACATGCTTTTCCATAAACCATTTTATACGGAGACATACCCATAGGATTTTTATATGCAGTTCTATAGGCCCATAATGCATCATCAACTTTCTTGGACCAATTCTTTCTAGACCTATTGACAGTCTTTTGCAAAATTAATTTGAGCTCTCTATTACTCAATTCTACTTGACCACTAGACTGAGGGTGATAAGGGGATGCAATTCTATGATTAACATCATACTTAGCAAGCATTTTACGGAAAGCACCATGAATAAAATGTGAACCACCATCAGTCATTAAATATCTAGGGACTCCAAATCTTGGAAAAATAACTTCTTTAAGCATTTTAAGAGAAGTGTTATGATCAGCACTACTTGTTGGAATAGCTTCTACCCACTTAGTAACGTAATCAACAGCAACTAAAATATGTGTATAACCATTAGAGGCAGGAAAAGGTCCCATATAGTCAAAGCCCCAAACATCAAATGGTTCAATAATGAGTGAATAGTTCATAGGCATTTCTTGACGTCTACTAATATTACCAATTCTTTGGCATTCATCACAAGATAAGAAAAACTTACGGGCATCCTTGAAGAGAGTAGGCCAATAAAAACTAGATTGCAATACCTTATGTGCAGTTCTATCTCTAGCATGGTGTCCTCCATAAGCTTCGGAGTGACACTTGCGTAGGATCTGTTCCTGTTCATGCTCAGGTACACAACGTCTAATAACACCATCTACTCCTTCTTTATAAAGATGTGGGTCATCCCAAAAGTAATGCCTCAAATCATAGAAGAACTTTTTCTTTTGTTGGTATGTAAAACTAGGTGGTATGAATTTGGCAACAATGTAATTAGCATAATCAGCATACCATGGAGCAGTATGAGAAGCATTTATGACATTTAATTGCTCATTAGGAAAGCTATCATCAATAGGTAGTGGGTCATTAAGAACATTTTCTAACCTAGACAAGTTGTCTGCAACGGGGTTCTCAACTCCCTTTCTATCAACAATATGTAAGTCAAATTCTTGTAGCAAGAGAACCCATCTAATAAGTCTAGGTTTAGCATCTTTCTTTTCCATAAGATATTTAATAGCAGCATGATCAGTGTGAATAGTTACTTTAGAATCAACAATATAAGGTCTGAACTTATCACAAGCAAATACAACTGCTAAGAATTCTTTTTCAGTAGTAGCATAATTTCTTTGAGCATTGTCTAGGGTTTTACTAGCATATTGAATAACGTTTGATTTCTTATCAACTCTTTGCCCTAGAACAGCACCTACAGCATAATCACTAGCATCACACATAATTTCAAAGGGTAAATTCCAATCAGGTGGCTGAACAATAGGTGCAGAGATCAATGCTTTCTTAAGTATTTCAAATGCTTCTACACAATCATCATCAAAGACAAATGGTATATCTTTTTGTAATAAATTAGTCACGGGCCGAGAAATTTTTGAGAAGTCCTTAATGAACCTCCAATAAAATCCGGCGTGACCAAGGAAACTTCTTATACCTTTGATGTCCTTGGGGCATGGCATCTTTTCAATAGCATCAACATTGGCTTTATCAACTTCAATACCTCTTTCAGAAACTTTATGCCCTAAGACAATACCTTCATTAACCATAAAGTGGCACTTTTCCCAATTCAAGACAAGATAAGTTTCTTCACATCTCTGCAAAACTCGATCAAGGTTTCTCAAGCAATCATCAAAAGAAGATCCATAGACGGAGAAATCGTCCATGAAAACCTCACAAATCTTTTCACAAAATTCAGAAAATATAGCCATCATGCATCTTTGAAAGGTAGCAGGTGCATTACATAAACCAAAAGGCATACTTCTATAAGCAAAAGTACCAAAAGGGCAAGTAAAAGTAGTCTTTGATTGATCCTTGGCTGACACATGTATTTGAGAGAAACCAGAATAACAATCTAGAAAGCAAAATGTGTATGTTTGGATAATCTTTCTAGCATTTGATCGATAAAAGGTAAGGGGTAATGATCCTTTTTAGTGTCCTTATTCAATTTGCGGAAATCAATTACCATCCTATAACATGTAATAATTCTTTGAGGAATCAATTCATCTTTATCATTAGGAATGAAAGTAATACCTCCCTTCTTAGGGACACAATGGACAGGACTTACCCACTGACTATCAGCAACGGGATAAATTATACCTGCCTCGAGGAGCTTTAGTATTTCCTTTCTTACCACTTATTTCATTTTAGGATTCAGCCGTCGTTGATGATCACGAACTGGTTTAGCATCTTCTTCCAAATTTATTTTATGTTGACATAGAGTGGGACTAATGCCCTTAAGATCATCAAGAGTATACCCAATAGCAGAACGGTGCTTCTTCAGAGTTTTCAATAATCTCTCTTCCTCATGCTCTGAAAGGTTAGCACTAATAATAATAGGATATATCTTTTTCTCATCAAGATAAGCATATTTAAAAGTATCAGGCAACGGTTTAAGCTCAAACACGGGATCACCCTTGGGTGGAGGAGGATCCCCTAGGATTTCAACAGGCAAATTGTGCTTCAGAATAGGTTCCTGTTTAAAGAATACTTCATATATTTCTCTTCTTTCATTCATAAACATATCATTTTCATGGTCTAGCAAATATTGTTCTAAAGGATCACTAGGAGGTACGGCAATAGAAGCAAGACCAATAATTTCATCCTTACTAGGTAATTCTTCTTCACGGTGTTGTCTACTAAATTTAGAGAAATTAAATTCATGAGGCATATCATCTAAACCGACAGTAACAACATACTTTTTGCAATCTATCCTAGCATTAACAGTGTTTAAGAATGATCTACCAAATGTAATGGGACAAAAGCTATCTTGTGGGGAACCAAGAACAAGAAAATCAGCAGGATATTTAGTTTTCCCACACAAGACTTCAACATCTCTAACAATTCCCATTGGTGAAATAGTATCTCTATTGGCAAGTTTAATTGTGACATCAATATCTTCTATCTCAGCAGGTGCAATATCATGCATAATTTCTTTGTATAAGTCGTAAGGTATTGCACTAGCACTAGCACCCATATCACATAAGCCATGATAACAATGATCTCCTATTTTAACAGAAATAACGGGCATGCCTACCACAGGTCTGTTTTTATCTTTTGCACAGGGTTTAACAATTCTAGAAGTCTCATCAAGGAAATGAATAACATGCCCATCAATATTATCAGACAAGAGATCTTTAACAATAGCAATGTCAGGTTCAACTTTAATTTTATCAGGAGGTGTATAAGTTTTAATATTGCTTTTACGAACCAAAGTTGAAGCTTTAGCATGATCCTTTATCCTAACGGAAAAGGTGGTTTCTCAACATAAGCGGTAGGAACAATAGGATCATTATAAGTGACAGTCTTTTCTTCAACTTTAATTGGTGCAACTAGTTTTACTTCTATGGGAGTATGGTATTTAAACCACTTCTCCCCAGGGAGATCAACATGAGTAGCAAAAGATTCACAGAAAGAACCTACTATTTCAGAGTCAAGTCCATATTTAGTGCTAAATTTATGGAAAACATCGGTATCCATTAAAAATTTAACACAATCAAACTTAGGTGCCATACCTGACTCCTTACCTTCGTCGAGGTCCCAATCTTTAGAGTTGCGTTTAATTCTTTCCAATAAATCCCATTTGAATTCAATAGTATTCATCATAAAAGAGCCAGCACAAGAAGTATCGAGCATGGTGCGATTGTTATCAGAAAGCCGAGCATATAAATTTTGAATAATCATCTCTCTTGAGAGCTCATGATTGGGGCATGAATATAACATTGATTTAAGCCTCCCCCAAGCTTGAGCAATGCTTTCTCCTTCGCGAGGCCAAAAATTATATATATAATTGCGATCACGATGAACAAGATGCATAGGATAAAACTTCTGATGAAATTCCAATTTCAATCGTTTGTAGTTCCATGACCCCGTATCATCACATAGCCTATACCATGTCAATGCATCTTCCTTCAAAGATAAAGGGAAGACCTTCTTCTTAATAACATCTCCGGGTACACCTGCAAGTTTAAATAATCCACAAACTTCATCCACATATATTAGGTGCTCATCAGGATGCTTTGTTGCATCTCCTGCAAAAGGATTAGCTAGCATTTTTTCTATCATACCCAAAAGAATTTCAAAGCAGACACTTTCATTTTCAGTAGGTTCAGTAGGTTGAGGAGCAACTCTTTGCTCTACTGGTCGGGGTGAAGATACCCCGAACAAGCCCCTCAGAAGATTACTTTCCATAGTAACAAGTGACAGTAAATTTCAGCACACTATATAAATTTTTCCTTACCAAGTTCCACCTACCAAAGGCGCTTCACTCTCCGGCAATGGTGCCAGAAAAGAGTCTTGATGACCCACAAGTATAGGGGATCTATCATAGTCCTTTCGATAAGTAAGAGTGTCGAACCCAACAAGGAGCAGAAGGAAATGATAAGCGGTTTCCAGCAAGGTATTCTCTACAAGTACTGAAATAAGTGGTAACAGATGGTTTTGTGATAGGATAATTTGTAACGAGCAACAAGTAACAAAAGTAAATAAAGTGCAGCAAGGTGGCCCAATCCTTTTTGTAGCAAAGGACAAGCCTGGACAAACTCTTATATAGAGAAAAGCGCTCCCGAGGACACATGGGAATATCGTCAAGCTAGTTTTCATCACGTTCATATGATTCGCGTTCGGTACTTTGATAATTTGGTATGTGGGTGGACCGGTGCTTGGGTACTGTCCTTGCTTGGACAAGCATCCCACTTATGATTAACCTCTATTGCAAGCATCCGCAAATACAACAAAAGTATTAAGGTAAACCTAACCATAGCATGAAACATATGGATCCAAATCAGCCCCTTGCGAAGCAACGCATAAACTAGGGTTTAAGCTTCTGTCACTCTAGCAACCCATCATCTACTTATTACTTCCCAATGCCTTCCTCTAGGCTAAAATAATGGTGAAGTGTTATGTAGTCGAGGTTCACATAACACCACTAGAGGAGAGAGAACATACATCTCATCAAAATATCGAACGAATACCAAATTCACATGACTACTAATAGCAAGACTTCTCCCATGTCCTCAGGAACAAACGTAACTACTCACAAAGCATAATCATGTTCATAATCAGAGGGGTATTAATATGCATATAGGATCTGAACATATGATCTTCCACCAAATAAACCAACTAGCATCAACTACAAGGAGTAATTAACACTACTAGCAACCTACTAGTACCAATCCCGGACTTGGAGACAAGAATTGGATACAAGAGATGAACTAGGGTTTTGAGAGGAGATGGTGCTGGTGAAGATGTTGATGGAGATTGCCCTCTCCTTTGTGATAGGATAATTTGTAACGAGCAACAAGTAACAAAAGTAAATAAAGTGCAGCAAGGTGGCCCAATCCTTTTTGTAGCAAAGGACAAGCCTGGACAAACTCTTATATAGAGAAAAGCGCTCCCGAGGACACATGGGAATATCGTCAAGGCTAGTTTTCATCACGTTCATATGATTCGCGTTCGGTACTTTGATAATTTGGTATGTGGGTGGACCAGTGCTTGGGTACTGTCCTTGCTTGGACAAGCATCCCACTTATGATTAACCTCTATTGCAAGCATCCGCAACTACAACAAAAGTATTAAGGTAAACCTAACCATAGCATGAAACATATGGATCCAAATCAGCCCCTTGCGAAGCAACGCATAAACTAGGGTTTAAGCTTCTGTCACTCTAGCAACCCATCATCTACTTATTACTTCCCAATGCCTTCCTCTAGGCTAAAATAATGGTGAAGTGTTATGTAGTCGAGGTTCACATAACACCACTAGAGGAGAGAGAACATACATCTCATCAAAATATCGAACGAATACCAAATTCACATGACTACTAATAGCAAGACTTCTCCCATGTCCTCAGGAACAAACGTAACTACTCACAAAGCATAATCATGTTCATAATCAGAGGGGTATTAATATGCATATAGGATCTGAACATATGATCTTCCACCAAATAAACCAACTAGCATCAACTACAATGAGTAATTAACACTACTAGCAACCTACTAGTACCAATCCCGGACTTGGAGACAAGAATTGGATACAAGAGATGAACTAGGGTTTTGAGAGGAGATGGTGCTGGTGAAGATGTTGATGGAGATTGCCCTCTCCCGATGAAAGGAGCGTTGGTGATGATGATGGCGATGATTTCCCCCTCCCGGAGGGAAGTTTCCCCGGCAGAACAGCTCTGCCGGAGCCCTAGATTGGATCCGCCTCGTGGCGGCGGAGTTTCGTCCGAGGAGATGGCTTATGATTTTTTTCTCATCGAAAGACTCCATATAGCAGAGATGGCCATCGGAGGGCCACCAGGGGGCCCACGAGGTAGGGGGCGCACCCAGGGGGTAGGGCGCGCCCCCCACCCTCGTGGGCAGGTTGTGCCCCCCTAGTGAACTTCTTGCGCTCAGTATTTTTTATATATTCTGAAAACGTCTTCCGTGAAGTTTCAGGACTTTTGGAGCTGTGCATAATAGCTCTGTAATATTTGCTCCTTTTCCAGCCCAGAATCCCAGCTGCCGGCATTCTCCCTCTTTATGTAAACCTTTAAAATAAGAGAGAATAGACATAAGTATTGTGACATAATGTGTAATAACAGCCCATAATGCAATAAATATCGATATAAAAGCATGATGCAAAATGGACGTATCAATGCCTTAAGCCGGTTGGGTTCTCAACGTAAACCAGTGCGGCCTAATGTTTTTCTTGACGTTTTGCATAACCCATCGGTCAAATTACCTACAGAGGAGGACTTGGCTATTCCTGACCCGGAAGCTCAGTTGGTGGCAGCTCTTCATGTAATTCCTGACTGGACAGTCCCTTATTTGGCTTATATGACCCGAGGCAAGTTACCTAAGGATGAAACCTTAGCCAGGCAGATAAATCGGCGGTCTAAGTCAATGACAATTGTCAATGGAGAGCTGCATCACCGTAGTGTTACAGGGGCTTTTCAACGTTGTGTTTCTCCGGAAGAGGGTCGTGAGATCCTACGTGAGATTCATGAAGGAGACTGTGGTCATCATGTCGGTTCAAAGTCTCTTGTGGCTAAAGCTTTTCTTCATGGGTTTTATTGGATAACAGCTCATGCTGATGCTGAAGACCTGGTCAGCAGGTGTGATGGAGTCAGAAATTTTCACGACGAGCCCATGTGCCGGCTCAAGAATTGAGGATGATTCCAATTACTTGGCCGTTTGCAGTTTGGGGGCTTGATATGGTTGGACCTTTTCAAAAGATCCAAGGATAAGAAGACCCACCTTTTGGTGGTGGTTGATAAGTTCACTAAGTGGGTAGAGGCAGAGCCAGTCAGTAAGTGTGATGCAGCAACGGCGGTTCAATTCATGAAAAAGGTGATCTTCCGTTTTGGCTTTCCACACAACATTATAACGGACAATGGCACTAATCTCTCCAAGGGTGCTATGGAAGAATTTTGTCAACATGAGCATATCCGGCTTGATGTATCGTCAGTGGCTCACCCCCAATCTAATGGTCAAGCTGAGAGAGCCAATCAAGAGATCCTGAGAGGCATCAAGCCCTGGCTTATGTTTCCCTTACAGAGGACGCCGGGTTGTTGGGTGGAGGAGTTACCTTCCGTGTTATGGAGCATTAACACCACCCCCAACAGGTCTACGGGTTATACACCTTTGTTCATGCTCTATGGAGCAGAGGCGGTTCTCCCTAGTGACATCCGTCACGGCTCACCTCGTGTGGCGGCTTATGCTGAAGCTGACAATGAAAAAGCACGTCAGGAAGCACTTGACCTGTTAGATGAGGAGTGTGACATAGCGGCGTCTCATTCGGCGATTTACCATCAAGATCTGCGCCGTTACCACAGCCGCCGGGTTAAAACCAGAACTTTTCAAGAAGGCGATATGGTGCTCCGGCTTATCCAGGATCAGACTGATATGCACAAGTTATCCCCACCTTGGGAAGGACCCTTTGTGGTCAGCAAGAATCTGAACAACAGGTCATATTATCTTATCGATGTTCGAGACCACAAGGACTCACGCACGTCAAAGGAAGAGACCCGCCGGCCGCAGAATATTGCTCATCTTCGGCCTTACTACACTTGAGCCACTGGCTCTTCTGATGTACATATTTTTTGACAATGTATATATTATGATCAATATAATAAACTGGCATCCCTACTAAAGCAGGGCCTTTGTCATTTTTTCTTAAAGAGTTTTTGGTCACTTGGGGGCTTTTGCTTTATAGAGCGAAGTTATGAATACCCTTTGATCCGGCTTATTAGCCACAAAAAAACCTGGGGGCTTCTACCCAGGTTAAAAGGGACCAAAGAGAGTCTGTTGAAAAAGCATAACTCAAACATAGGCACCCATTGAGCATAGCTCAAAAATATTGCTTGGGGGCTCTTTTGTTCTAAAGAACAAAGAGTTTTTATAACCCTTGTAATAGGCTTAAAAGCCAGGCTTGGAAGCCAGGTGTATTCACCTAAAACCCCGGGTTATCCTGCCTTTTTCAGTAAGCCACTCCGCCCAGGTAATCCTGGAATGACCCGCCAAACGTTTGACAAGTCAATTTTATGCAGACACTGAACTTGTCAAAGTTAAAATGACGATTGGTTATGTGAGGTCCATCTTATAGGGTTTGTATATAGGTTTAACTCAGTGGCTGTGCGGCCCGTGAAAGCACTCAATTTTCGGCCTGGCAGCCCATGAAAAGCCTCGTTTTTTCGTTTGTTTTTATTCGACAATTTTTTTCCTTTTTTGAGGTTTATTTTATGAGGCTAATAAGGCTTTATGATTATAATTCACCGGTGTTTATTAACCCAGCCTGGCTTTTGAATATAAGTCGCCAGTATGAGATGAGATACTATCCGTAGTTTATTAACCCAGCCTGGGTTTTTGACTATAAGTCACCAGTATGAGATAAGATAATATCCGGTGTTTATTAACCTGATCTGGGTTTGTTTATAAGTCGGCAATCTCTGATAATTACCAGTGCTCAAATTTTGGGTCATCACTCTTATTACACTAGTTTAGTAAACCAACAGTGTGATCCAATACCATAGGTATGTTGTTTTCTTAACAGTTATCAGATTGGCCATGGTTATGAACTATTTGTCCCCAACGGCTTTCATTGGGTATCATGACCCGCCCGGCGGTAAACCACCATGGCCCTTGTGTTTTTCTTTGTGTGCAGGATCATAATAATTCACATCTGCATAAGTCAAAGATTATCATACAAATAGTGGTTCTTTAAACTGGTGGATAATCAGTGTTACGGAAGACAGAAAAATGTGCACGATGGCATGGCCAATTCAAATTTAACTATTCGATTACATAGCTCCATGAGCTAACATAAGGACAAGTGTTTTATCAAGACTTAACATATTTTCAACCGTCTGGCGGTTCACTCTTCTTGATCTTGCTGGCGGGAGGCCTCTGGTTCATCCCCAGCCGGTTCTCATTCCTCCTCCACCGTCTGGAAGTTTGGTTTGGACCAGTCAAAGCCACGCAAGGCGAAGAATTCAGCCTCATCATCAATCAGATTGGACGGGTCAATATCAGGGGCAAAAGTGTGCTTACGATTCGGCGGAATTAAGTCCATCACTTTATATGCAGGCGTCTGCATCTTCTGATTATCTTTATCATAAGTCGGCTGGTACTTGGAAAGATTGGTCTCTTTAGCGATGACTGTTGCATGAGGACGAATTTCTTTGACACAGGCGGCAAAGTCTTGCTGATCAAAAGAGGTTCCATCTTCCTTCAAACTAGGATGCCCACTAGCTACATCTGCCGGGTCTAGTTCCGGTACCCATGCTTTGGGACGGCTCAAGGCTGTTACAGCTCCGGCTCTAGCACAAGACCGTTTGATTTCTTGAAACCTGGTGGGCAAGATGGACAGTTTCTTAAAACATCACTTAACAGGTTTGGCCCTTGATTCGTTGGGGAGATAGTAGCGAGAGTCCGCTGAGGTCCGGTGTATAGTTGCTCAACAAGAGTATAGACCGCCTTGAGCTTCACCAGTGTGTCTTGGCTAAGTTTGCTGCTCCTGGGACCTGAGTAAGTTAAAAATTGGTCAAATGGCGGCTTACATTATGATGACAAATACTCACTTTGGATAAATAGCAAGGTGACTTAACGAAGATAGCAGAAACCATCTGAGACACACGGTGTTTTAAACCGGTGAGTTCAGTGGTAACTTCCTCAAGAGCCGCCTCTACTTTCTCAGCATGCTGTATCGGGGCAGTCTTTTCCTTAGCCCAAGCCTCTTTATCCGTAGTAAAGCTGGTCTTCAATTTTTCTGATTCAGACACACTAAACTGGAATTTTGATTCAGTCTTCTGGGTCTCAGTTTCCTGAGCCGCCAGTCGGGCCTTGGCCTCATTCAGTTGAGTTTCCAATTTAGTGGTAGTAGCCTGCAGGCAGCACAGACTTATCAAACATATTTCAAGGCGGAATACAGCAGTTAAATCCCAAGCATTTTGCAAGCAACAACACTTGGCACTTGGGGGCTAATGCATATTGCTTGTCTCTTCCTAAAGATGAGTCGGGTGAGCTGTCAACAGTCTCAGCCGACTCATGGGGGCTATACAGTTCAGTTCTGTTCTTTTACAGTGATCAATAGGACCGACTCATTCTTACTGATTCAACCGGACCTTGGGGACTACAAATGCAAAATTATGCTACTACTATCAGCATACGGTTTAGTTTTAAACCGGACTTGGAGGGAGTCTAGGACAGAAGATTGTAAGTTTTTTAAGTCTACAGATTATTCAATCTTATCATAATTAGAAGACTTGGGGCTGGCAGGATATATAACTTATATAAGCCGAAGGACGTACCTCATACTTCTGGTGCATCTGTTTGACCATCTCAATTTCCAAGTCACGGCTGGAGTGTACTTGACTGAGATAACCAGATAATATTTCACTATTACTCAATTGAGCATAGTGGGAGACATCGAACCTCACTTTCCGTCTTTCCATGACTTCTTGTTTGGCAGAATGTCTCGCTAGTACAGTTGGATTCCCTGGCTCAGTAAATACGGTGCCAGTGATTAAAACGTCATCAGCATGAGTCTCTGGCGGGTTAACTGAGCTTGATGGTTTAGTAGTTGATGGGTCAATATTGGTTTCATCAACAGACAACTCAAGATCTTAGGTTGAGCATTAGGAGCAGGATCTTCTGGTTGTTCAGAGTTTTCTGGTGCAAAGGTTGGCTGGTCCAGTTCAGCGGCTTTAGAATCTTCGGCCGGTTTTGTCACCTTCTCTTTCTTGTTGGGCTTTGCTTGACCGCTAAAAAAGAATTTGGACAAGTCAGCATAATGATGAAGATATAAAGGTACAGAAAAAAGATAATTATTCTTACCCAGGGGCAGTCTTGAAAGCCGGCAGTTTAGTCTGCGATGAATCACCAGAGGAAGAGCGGGAAATCTCCTACAAAATTAAGTCAAATGAATTGAGTGGTTAACGAAAACAAAAACCTGCTAGTAAATAAAAGAGTTAAGTTCAAAAAGAACCTCATTTTGACGTTTTCGAGGAGTGTTTGGTAAGGCGGAGGATAAATCTTCACCTCCACTGGTCCGGGTCTGGCGGTGGCTCTTGTGTTGCTATCGTTTCAAAAGAAAGTGAGGGTCTAAATAAGCCAAGGGGTGTGAAAACCTTACTTTTCGGGTTACTCGCCAAAGTTTCTGCCTTGGTAAAGGTTCTGAGTCGGAGGAAATGATAGTTACCTCTTCTTCAATGTAACATCCCAAAATTCTAAATTTTGGAATGTTATATTAAATAAATAATTGTGATTGTTTGTTTGATTTTTGTGTAACTGATTGTGTGAAACTGAGTGGAAATTGAAACTTTTTGAAACTTGAATGAGAGGGAATAAAAGGACTTTCCCAAAACTTTCATCTTGCATTTTGATCTCGAA